>NC_050446.1:99095940-99438440 GCF_903995425.1 Onychomys torridus
TAGGAAAACAGAAAGCTGGGGCTGGCTCAGCTGATGTGAGCATGGGCCCTTCCAGAAGACCTGGGTTTGATTCCCAGAACCCATGTGGTAGTTTACAACCGACTGAAACTCCAGTTGCAGGGGATCTGAGGCCCTTTCCTGTCCTCCACAGGTGCTGTATATGTGTGATGCACATACATCCATACATGTATACATACCAACTTTGAAGCACTGGAACAGACATGTATCACCATATCTGAGTCAGAGCCACCAAGTTTTAAGCATAAGTGATAACATGTTTAGATTTTACTAGGGCAATCTTAACTGAGGGAGTTAGAAACAACACCCCCACCTAAGGAGCGAAGTTTCTCTGTGCCCTGAACTAGTCAGGACACACAGCAACAAAGTTAAGAGAGCAGGCTTCAGTGCAGTAAGCAAAACTCTGCATTGTCTTTTCCTGACCTCCGCGGAATTAAAATTCTGGATCCAGACCTTGGATCACTTGTTGTAACCTGACTAGTGGCTCCCCCATATTCCCTCTCTGCTGGAGGGATTCTGCTGCACACACTCTGGCAGCAATCAACCTATCTCACCCAAGTTCCACAGGACACCTGTGTGATTGCACCCTGCTCCCGCTGAGCACAGCCTGCTTGTCTAGACCTCCTTCCCACCTGCCCAAGTTGTCTGAGCACCCCAGTGTGTGTATGCTCAGGGTCTTGGCCTCCCAATCTGTTCTGTCTGAAATCAGCCAAGGCCTCGTTCTGGCTCCATGTCAAACCTCTCCTAGCTAAAATTGTAGTGACATTGCCAACAACCATGAATCAACTCAATAGCCATCTGCAATCTGTAGTCTCAGATACATCCCAAACTGCCTCCCTGGGGAAAGAAAAGGGAGGAAGCTTGGACCCTAAACCCTTTGCTTATGACTTGAAGTCTCCTCTGGCACCTCTGGCCCATAAGCTCCTCTGCTTCTACCCAACAAACAAAGGCACCATCTGCTGACTCATGGAGAGCCAGCGGCAGGAAGTCATCCTCTTGGCTGAGAGTCTTAGCACTGTGTAATTTTGGGAAGCACTCTCCTCTCATCTGTACTTAGAGCTAATACTGTTGGAATAGGCGATGCTGCTTATGCTGGAAAGTTAGGGCCATGCCTGTTTACCAGGAAGAAAGCCCCTCTGCCATAGTCTGTCACAAACTCACCTGCAGAGCAGAGAAGGATGCAAAGCTGGTCACCATCTCCATCAACTTGTCCTTCTACCCAGACAGAGTTAAAGCCAGGTGGATTCCAGGAGTCTTTCTTGCCCTTACTTCCCCCAACCGTCCCATTTTCCCTTCCTGCCTCACCTGGAGATCCCTGGCTTCATGTTCACAGACAATTACACCATCAATCCATGATGGCCATTTTCCTGGAGTCATCCCAGTAGGATGTATGACTGCAGGTTCTTTTGTTCTGTGATGACTGTGACAGGCCGGCAAGTGGTAAGCAATCTCAGATCACTTTGTCAGTCTCCACGGCACCATGAACCATCTCCTGCTGGCACCTCAGCCCCCATCTGCTTCCATTTTCTTCTTGTCTTGTCAATCACATGCCTCCATTTCATCAACCCCACGTGGCTCAAACTGACCAAGGAGACCCAAACTATCTTAAAGAACTTTTAAAGTTCTAGGAGAAAAAGAAGCTGTTTTTGTGTAGCATGGCAGGAGCCGTGTGAGCCCGTGGTGATGCTACATAGAAAAATAAAAGCAAGTCTTGATATGAAGCCAACATACAAAAGCCTAGAGGAGACTCTGGGAAGTGCCTGGGGTTTGGTCCCCTGGAAACCTTAAGAAGAGGGTTTTGAAAGAGGGGTAGGGTAGTAGTGGTGTGACTGGGTATTTAGGAGAGTAAAGCAGGTCAAGGAGCTAAGTTTAGCAAGCACGTGGTCTCAGGTGGCACTGCTGTAGCCTGATCCACAGAGAACCCCACAGTAGAAACTGTGCTTCCAGTTGATCAGTTAGCAGCTTGGACAACTCCTGGAATAAAGAGATATGTAACTTCCCAGGCAGATGAGAACACCACAGACTGTCCCCACACAACACTGTCACTCTGTAGGAAATGGAGTGCTGACTGTGAACAGTGACTCTGGGCAGAACATCAAGACATTCACTTCAGGGGGAGCCAGAAAGTCCCAGAGAAAATAGCAGTGTTAGGAGCATGAACCTGAACCGTGCTTCACATCACTTCTCCTCTCTCAGTGGCTTTATTTTTCTGGGACAGTACCTATTACACTTTAGGTGGTGGGGTTGTGACTGAGAATGGCCCCCATAGGCTCATATATTTGAATACTGAGGCACAGTTGGTGGAACTCTTTGGGAAGGATTAGGAGGTGTGGCATTGTTGGAACAGGTGTGTCGCTGTTTAAAAAAGAACTTGTGCTATTTTGCATAAGCTCGCTTTCTGCCTTGTGGTTGTGTCTCAGGATGCAAGCTCTCTGTTACTGCTCTTATTCCATAGCTGCTGCCAGATTTCCCACCATGATGGTCATGGAGTCTAACTTTCTGTAAGTAAGTCCCAAATTAAATGCTTTCTTTCATAAATTGTCTTGGTCATGGTGTCTCAGCACAGCAAGAGGAGTAACTAAGACACTGGGTCACATTTCTTCCCTGGACAAGTAGTGATACTAGCAATACCTATCTAATGAGAAATGCACATAAAGTATGCAGACAGAGGCTGCAACAGGCATAGGGAAGGCAGCCTGAAGCCAGTTCCCAGGACATTCGATGAACTTATAATGACCTCAGAGCAAGTCCCTGTCCGCCTGTGCATGGAAAACAAGGAAAAAAATAAACAAGGAGTCTCATGCATTGCTGGGTCTTGATATTACCGGGAACACATGTCCCAAGAGAGGCACTTTTGAGAGACACTTAGCAGGGGAGGGGGAGGGGTGTAATGAGAGAAGGATTGTTCCTTGGACATTCCCTGGAGTGGTTTCTGAGGGTTCCTTTTTAAAGGCAAGCACTGTGAAACGTCCCCCTAAGGAGTGGCCTGCTGTACCAAGGCTCTCAAAACATGTAGATGGAATTTCTGGGATTGACGATATAGCAATCAGCTGTTGTTCTTTTTTTTCCAAGCACTAGCCCCAAGGGGGTTGGCAGCAATCTCTTCTCAAAACCATGGATAAGCAGAGAGCAGCTGAAAGCGACTCTCCTGCCAGCCCCAGAGGTACAGATGACCAGGCAAGTGTCACAGCAGACTGCACAAAGGGACACAACTGGCATTTAAGCTAACGATGCTTTCCAGCGCAGATCCCGTGCCCTTTGACCCCACACTATATTCCAATAGGTCAGAGCAGACCTGCTTGACTTCCCTAATGCGCATTATCCTCCCTGGTCAATAAAATTCCCTTCTGCCTCTGCGCTGACAATAGATGTGAAGGTCGGCTCATCCCCTCCAGCTGCAGCGGTATCTGAGCTGTCAGTGGGAATTTAAATTAAGGATATAGGTAATCATTTCACTGCTTTTAGGCAAAAGAGGAAGGATTTTATTGCTTTGGCTGTAATCACTTTCTCCTAAGAGAAGTGAAAAGATCTCTAGTCCCCCTGGGGGAACAATATTTTAAAGTGCCCAAGGGGGGCTAAAAACAATGGCAGCCTTAAGTGGTAAATTTCCCGAGAAGAAATTCAAGCCATTATGCATTTCTGGTTACAAGCCACCTTCTTCCTCAGCTTTCACTGTCACACACATCGTGTTTGGGGACAGGAGCGAATCATGATTACAATGAAAAGACTTTCCAGCAGAAGGAAAGGAGTCCCAGAGAAAGGAAGGGGCAAGGCTATGAAGGCATGATGCTGAAGAGCTGGGAGGGAAGAGAAGCCAGTGAGAGCTGAGGGCCTGGTCCAGTGAGACCTGAGGGCCTGGTCCCAGTGAGACCTGAGGGCCTGGTCCCAGTGAGAGCTGAGGGCCTGGTCCAGTGAGAGCTGAGGGCCTGGTCCAGTGAGAGCTGAGGGCCTGGTCCAGTGAGACCTGAGGGCCTGGTCCAGTGAGACCTGAGGGCCTGGTCCCAGTGAGACCTGAGGGCCTGGTCCCAGGCTGACTCTGCAACTAGCCAGAGGGGGGACCCCAGTGGGTCCATTAAATTCTGGGACTCAGTGTTCTTATCAACAAAGTGATCTGAGGCCAAAGTTCTCCAAAATCCTTGCTGCTTCCAGTGTTTTCTGAGCTAAAACATAATTTCGGCTCATAGCTGTTTGGGGGGTGGGGCACAGGGCTGTTCCAGAGAGAGAAGATGAGAGATGCTGTTTGCCCTCAGCATTCATTCCTAAATGTCTAAGGCTGAGCTGGATTGAAGCTCCACAGAATGCCCTGTCTAGCCTGTTTATTTTGAAGATGGAAAAAACTTAAGTGAGTTTTCTACTTGGCTTTTAAAATAAAATGAAATGTCCTTTTAGGTCCCATTTTATTTTCCCCCTCTCTTCCTCCCCCCCACCCCCCCGACCTCTGTTGTCAGTGAGAGACCTTCAAATTCAGCACAAATATTTCAAGATGACAGGGAGGAATAGCGCTCAGAGTCCATGTCATACTGCACCGACGGCGGCTGATAGCCTGTTCTTGGAAGCTGGGCAGGACTGGGCCCGGTTAGCACTTGGATGGGAGAAATGACTCTCAGAACAGTTATCGTGCTTTTAACTGCAGCCAGAACATTCACATTGTTTACTTTTTACAGGGAATTTCCAGGATAATTAAAGATTTAATTGCAAAATTCAAAACAAAGCAATGAATGCAAATAAGAGAAAAGTGAGTTAATCCTCATTGTGAGAATTTTAGAACATGGCATCGAAGGCAGAAATGCAAACAAATAGATCAATTAATTGTAGTATAATAAAAATCCAGAAACCATCACACCCAACCTACCTAAGATTTATGGTGGAAATGTACCACGCGCATGGGTGGTGGACTAGCCTCATTAGTATACAAATAATAATTTCACCAATAAAGGTTCCTTACACTTTCATCCAAAATATGAGCATACATTAAGAGATATGAAGTATTTGAACTGGTAAGTCACAGAAGAAATAAAAACATCCCCCCTCAATAACTACCAACTAAATATGAATTTAAAAAGCTGTCAGATGTGTTTTGCTCATGAGGTTGACAAGATTTGTGTTCTATAACAACTAAAGTAACATAGGTCAATGTGCTTAAATACTTCTGGGGAAACATAAGCAGGTAGAGCTAGCAGCATGGCATTGCATACAAGCTGAGCTTGGGCTTTGACCTAGATGCCTACCTGAGAAATTCCCTGTCCGGAACATGTTTCAGGAAGTGGTTAGGATGCCTGACTAGAGCCCTTTTCCACACCTACTGACTGTTCACTGGTTACATGTGAGACAGGGATGACAGGACACCTGCTGTGCAGACCCCTAGTAGTGTCACAGAGTATACATGGCTTCCGCTCCTTCCTGGATCCTTCAATCACCAACAACATTGTGGGAAACAGACTCAGTGTTATTTGGCTGCTCACGCTGCTATAATAAAAGTACCACAGGCTTGGGGGTCTTAAAATGACAGAAAGGACTTCCTCACAATTTCAAAGGCCAGAAATCTAAAACCAAGATACAAGACATCTTCCCATCTTGTCGATTGTTACCTCCTCACTTCTTTGCATAGAGAAAGAGAGAGATCATTGGTGACTTTTCCCTTAAGGACACACCTATCAGAATCACATCCCCATGACCTCATTTAAAAACACTATAAGTACAGGAAGTCCCAATACATCCACTTTGAAAGCTGGAGTTTCAGCATATGAATTTGAAAGAACAACAGTGATACTCTGCTGCACAAGATTTGTTGTTTCTTCAGTTGCTCACTTAGCCAACACTGATGAGGCAACTATTATCACAGAGCAATGCACTGTGTCTGGGATGTGTGTTTAGTACACTTATCTTTTCCCATGACCTATGAGGGTTCACGAACTGGCACAAAAACTGCTCATGAATGTTTTCAGCATCTTTAAACACAGTTGCCCAAACTTGGAAACAGCCAAGATATCCCCTTGTAGTTAATGAATAAATGAACCAGGATGGCCTCATGATGGAGTATTATTTAGTGTTGAAAAAAAAAAGCTAACATAATTACATATTCCCAAACGAAGTAATGCAATCTGAAAAGTTATAAACTGTATGATTCTAACTATATGACATCCTGGAAATGGTAACACTAAAGAACAAGGAAAAGACAAGTCATAGCTGGGAGCTAGTGAAGAGAAGAGATGGAGACCTGGAGCCAGCAAGGGGTACTTTTAGGACAATGACACTGTTCTGTGTGACAGCGGAGTGCTGAATACTTGTCATAATGCATTTGTCAAAACCAATTGAATGTGCAACACGGAGTGAGCCCTCATGTAAACTCTGAATGCTAATTAATAGCCCATCACACCACACTCATGCAAGGTGTAAAGAGGAGGGGTGGGGAAGGGAGGTGTGAGACCTCCCTTTGGGAACTTTGTACTTCCTTCTCATTCTTCAGCAAACTTCAAACTACTCAAAAATAATGCTTATTGACTTACTTTAAACATTCATGTAGAAGAGCAGAAGACACTCTTCTCCACGTCCCTCTACCCCTCCGTGCCCCAGGCACTGAAAATGCTTGAGAAGCTCTGGATGTGGGTATTTTAACTTTGGACCCTTGCCCTGACCACCCCTGTGGGGCCAACTTTGCTCTGTGCAGGCCATATACAGTGGACACAGCTTGGGCTCAGCTCCTTGTAACAGCACCTCTTAAACGTTGTTCTGCAGAGAGCTTCAGCTAGTCACCACGTTTATCCCAGGAGAGGTCAGTGCAGGAGCGAAGAAAAGATTGACTGAAGCTCCATGTGGTACAGCAAGTGAGCCCAGGATGCACCTTGGGAAGAGGATGACCTGCCTTCCTTGTGCCATCTTTGTTCTCCAACTCTCCCGGAAGCAAGAGACTTGGTCACTTACAGAATTATTTCACTTGTAGGTCAGTGGCAGGGAGACACAAATGAAGTTGAGAAAGAGCTCTGAGGAGTTCTAGTTGTTCTTGAGAATTTCTTTTCCAATTTATACATAGACACCCCTTGTCTTTCAGAAGAGAAAAATGTGAGTCTTTGCTTTGATGCTTTATGAATGCAGCTAAGAATCTGTTACATAATATGAAGATCATAATTTCAAAGCCCTTTCTATTCCAACCCAGCACCAGCCATTCTCTCCAGTCATCAGACCTTCACATGGGCATGGCAAGGCACATTTCCTCATGTCCAGTTGGCAGTTTGGCTGACCCTGGCTCCTCACCCCATCCTCCTGTTCCACTGCTGGCTCTCTGGCCACTGTGTGCAGAAACATTTCATCAGGCTTGGAAGGGCATGGCACAAGGGGACCATCCTGCTTCCACTTTTCCCTTGGTCACACAGATCCCGACATTCATTGCCAATGCCATTCTGTCCCTTGGGGCAAGTGACAAACCCACTTTGATTAAGACCCAGTGATGTTCTCACATACAACAGCCAAACTGGCTTCTGGTTATTAAAAATTTATTGTAGACATTGGAACTCAAAAAAAAAAAAAATCCTGTAATTACAAGGGTCTACCTTCATGTCGTAGCTAAGTCCTAGGCCTTTGTCATGTCCTACAACTAGATTCATGATATTTAGGAGTCACTCCTATTGGAAAATGATATGATGGGGAGATGGTTATGATGTCAGAAACCAAGCCAACATGGCATTTCCCAGAAAGAACTACTCTGTACCTTTTCAAGGGTAAAATTACTGCACTGTAGCAATAATGAATATTTTCCTAAGTAACCTTTGTTAATTAACCTCCCAAGCACCTAAGTTCCTCCAAGTAACAATTCAGTCACATGTATGCCAGCAAGACTCACAGGGTCTATTCTATTATCTACCCTATCCAGGCTCCGTGTAACTGATGGGAGCTGGATTTCTAGTTCCTTACAAGTATTAAATCAATTCAGGTATGCTTGAGCATTGAGTACTTCCGTATCTACAAACTCATAACCCAAATTGCAAATGTATCCTTTGAGACAAGAGCTGCAGAGCCAGTGCCAAAAGAATGTGTCACTTTGGATCGACATGGCCTGTCTCCACAATCCAGACCAATCTGCCTCAAGCAGCTGAGCAGACAGAGAGGACTGTGTGATGAAGGCTCTCTATTTTGTTGTGAAGATGCATGGCTGTGAATCAAACCCTTCCTCCCTAATGTCTAGAAAACAGTATTCTAAGACTGGTGTATTCAAATAGCTAAAATACTTCCTTTCCAAGTTGTTTGTGAGAAGAAAGAGTTACATTAGGAAAGCTGGATAGGCTGCTAAGTTAGTACAGCTATGTGAAGGTTTGCACAGGGAGGAAGGAAGTGCCGTCCTCTCCAGAACACAGATGCATCCAGCCCTACTGATTAAGTTGGCCCTCACTGGCACTGGTTACAACTTTTATAGTCACATCTCTGGCTTCATTAACCACTGTCTATGTGTCCAGTTGTGTTAGCAGGTGATAGACTGAATGGGAGATGAGATTCCACAGCCAGGAAAAGTCTTCTGTTCTGCCAAATCTCCTGGTTCCATGGGTCTGGCTTTTTTTGTGCCAATCAGTTTTATTGACATAATTATTTGTCCCAGTTTCAGTATGTAATTGGGTAATTTTTTTCTCTGTGACTGTGAGTCTGTTGTTTCTCTTTGATGTTAATTGTATGGAAAGGTTGGGAGGAAAGCTCTGTTTTCTCCTCTATCTAAAAAGAAGCAGGAATGAAAGTCACAATGAGGAAAAGGAAAGAATCTGATTAGTCAAATGTGGTTCAGGAAGATAAACGAGTGTCATCGATTGTGTGAGAGGACTCAATTCCTGGGTGACCCCAGCACTCAGAATCACAGTTCAGCAGAGGCCGTGTTCAATGTCCCACTGTAGATCAGCGTTGAGCTCAGACAAAACTGGTCAGAGTGCCTGGTGGGGAGGGAGACTCAATGTCCAACCTGCTTTACGCAAGGACTGTCCTCCTTTGTATTCACTGATGGCCATTTTGGATGTGAGAAACATCCAGATGCAGAGTGGTGAGGTGGCTAAACATACAGCTTTGCCTTCTGCATCCCGATAAGTCTGTGTCACTGAGAACTGGCATTTCAGAGGCCAGAGAGAAAACCCCGAGAAAGACACGGCACTACTTGCATTTTCGTTTCTTTGCCATAAAAATATTCCACAACCCTGAGATCACAACTCCTTCTGGCTATTAAATATTTGCTATGAATCTCTTGTTATTCAGCTATGAGTGTTTCCCCCAAAGAATCCTGAAAAAATAGTTCTATCCATCCCAGGCTACTAAAGCAAGAACTTCTCAATTAGCAAAACAGTGATTAGAAATTGAAGAATAGTTCTATGGAATTCTTCTTAAAATACCTAAACTCAAGTCATAATAGGAAGTTAAAGAAGGGTTCATTAGTGTTTCTGTGCTGTAGATGGAGTGATAATTAGTATATCATACAGAGACCTGGATGGTCACACATAACCACACATGCAACGGAAGCCTCTTTTCATTTTCATATAATGATCAGCTTCTCACTCAATTATCATATCTAGCCCATCCTTGTGAGAGCACACCACGGTGTATTGAGTGCTTGATTGACGAATGATTTACACTATGCAATCGCTAAAGATCATGATCGTAGCAATTTAGAAACTTATCTGTGCAGTTGGCTTGTTGTGCCAAATCAATCAAAATATTTCTCCCAGTTTCCCTAACGGCTTTACCAAAGCAATTTAAATATTCTGCCATTAGTTATCCAAATCTGACTATTTTGTTTCTGAAGCCACAAGTGAATTTTAAATTTTGGGAGTAGGTAGAGATGATACCAAGCCTCATACACAGAACTCTATTTTCGTTTTCCATAAGGAATTTGCCAGCACTTTGCTCTATAGATTTATATGATGTAATAGTAAAGAGGGGAGGTTCTTGATGAAGTGTAATAGGCAGGATTCTAATAAACAGAATTACCAAATGAAATTTTACCCTAAACTAAAATTTCCTCCTCTGTATTACACAGGTGTTAGGGAGAAATGTAAGGGAATGGGGTGAAAGCAGTGTGAGAGACATACATGAATCGACTTGAAAACCGAATTTATAATTACTACTTGGAGCTGAAGCCATTGGAAGTATAATACGCTCCAGACATTGTACTGGCTAGTTTTGATACAAACTGGAGTCACCTGGGAAGAGAGAACCTCCATTAAGGAATTACATTCATCACACTGGCGTGTTGACATGTCTGTGGGGCGTTCTCTTGATTGCTGACTGACATGGAGGGCCTAGCCCACTGTCAGTGATCCCATACCTGGGCAGGTGGACCTGGGATGTAAAAGATGCAGCTGAACAAGCCAGAGAAAGCATGTTAACGAGCAGCATCCCTCTCTTCCCTGGGGTCTCTAGTTCACTGCCAGTCTGCTGGGCCCCACTTCCTGCCTTGACTGACCTCAGGGCTAGGCACCAATCTGTGAGTATAGCAGACTATCACTAGGTGTCATTTCATTGACTTTGTTTTCTTTTTTCTTTTCCTTTTTTTTTGTTGTTGTTGTTGTCATTCATGTTTCTCTCTATCCTAGGTTTCTGGGGTACCCTGCTTCTGGGTCCTGGCCTTCAGGGGTAAGCTCCCTCTCAGGATATGGGGCTCCAGCTGTGCCAGTCATTATTTATTTGGTCACTCCTACAATTTCTGTGCCATCTTGTAGGAAAGACAAATAGTAGAGAGAAGGGTTTGGCTTGTTTGGTGTCCCAGACCCTCCACTGGACATATTGCCTGGTTACAGGAGATGGCTAGTTTAGGCTCTCTATCCCATATTGCTAAAAATCTTAGTTACGGTCATCCTCATATATTCCTGGGATTTTCCATTGCTCAAGGTTTCAGTCTCATCCCAGAGATGCCCCAGTTTCCAGTTGTCTCTCCAGGTACTCCATCCCTCCACCCTTCCCCCACCTGATCCCTCCTGTCCCATCCCCATTCCCCATTCCAGGTCTCTCTCCACATCCAATGGCAATGTCCATTCTATTTACCCTCCTTGCATGCATCCTCTCTTGAGCCCTCCTTGTTACTTAGCTTCTCTGGGTCTATGGACTGTAGCATGGTTATCTTTACTTTACAGCTAACATCCACTTATGGTTGAGTATATACCATGTTTATCTTTCTGGGTCTTGGTTACCTCATTCAGGATGATCTTTTCTAGTTCCATCCATTTGCCAGTAAGTTTCCTGATGTCATTGTTTTTAACAGCTGAGCAGTACTCCATTCTGTAAATGTACTGCATTTTCTTTTTCCATTCTTTGGTTGAGAGACATCTAGGTTGTTTCCTGTTTCTGGCTATTACAAATAAAGCTGCAATGAAGATAGCTGTGCAAGTGTCCTTGTGGTATGGTAGAATATCCTTTGGGCATATGCCCAGGAGCGGTATAGTTGGGTCTTGAGGTACATTGATTACCAATTCTCTGAAAAACCGCCATATTGATTTCCAAGTGGTTGTACAAATTTGCACTCCCACCAGCAGTGGCGAAGAGTTCACTTTGGTCCACAGCCTCTCCAGCATGAGCAGTCACTTGTGTTTTTGATCTTAGCAATTCTGACAGGTATAAGATGGAATCTCAGAGTTAGTTTGGGTTCCATTTCCCTGATGGCTAAGGACGATCAACATTTCTTTAAGTGTTTCTTGGCCATTTGAGATTCCTCTGTTGAGAATTCTCTGTTTAGATCTGTACCCCATGTCTTAATTGGATTATTTGGTTTGTTGATGTCTAGTTTCTTGAGTTATTGATATATTTTGTATATCAGCCCTCTGTCAAATGTGGAGTTGGTAAAGATCTTTTCCCATTCTATGGGCTTCCTTTTTATCCTATTCATGGTGTCCTTTTCCTTACAAAAGTGTTTCAGTTTCACGAGGTCCCATTTGTTAATTGTCTGTCTTGGGTGCCTGCTCAATTGGTGTTCTGTCCAGGAAGTTGTTTCCTGTGCCAATGAGCTCAAGGTTATTTCCCACTTTCTCTTCTATCAGGTTCAGTGTAATTGGATTTATGTTGAGGTCTTTGATCCACTTGGATTTTAGTTTTGTGTAGGGTGATAGATAAGGATCTATTTATATTCTTCTACATGCAGACATCCAGTTATACCAGCACCACTTGTTGAAGATGCTTTCTTTTTTATTGTAAAATTTTGGCTTCTGTGTTGAAAATCAGGTGTTCACAAAGGAATATACCTTTTCCTCTGCACCTCATGGAACCTTCTCCAAAACTGACCATATACTAGGCCACAAAGCAAGTCTCAACAGACACAAGAAAACTGAAATAACCCCCTGTATCCTATCAGACCACCGTGGATTAAAGTTAGATTTCAACAACAACAGGAACAACAGAAAGCTTACAAACTCATGGAAATTGAACAACTCTATACTGAATAAGCACTGGTTGGAGGAAGAAATAACAAAAACATAAAGACTTCCTAGAATTCAATGCAAATGAATGTACAACATACCTGAACTTATGGGACACAGTGAAAGCATGCTAAGAGGAAGTTCAAAGCACCAAGCGTCTGCATGAAGGAGTTAGGGAATTCTCAAACTAGAGACTTAACAGCACACCTGAAAGCTCTAGAACAAAAAGAAGCAGACATACTCAGGAGGAATAAATGGCAGAAAATAATCAAACTGAGGCTGAAATCAATAAACTAGAAACAAAGAGAACAATACAAAGAATCAATGAAACAGAGTTGGTTCTTTGAGAGAATCAACAAGATAGACAAACCCTATCCAAACTAACAAAAAGGCAGAGAGGGAGAGAAAAAGAGAGAGAGAGAGAATCCAAATTAACAAAATAAGAAACAAAAAAGGGGACGTAACAACAGACACTGAGGAAATCCAAAGAATCAGTAGTTCATACTTCAAAACCCTGTACTCCACAGAACTGGAAAATGGAATTTTTTCTTTTTCTTTTTTTTTTCTTTTTTTTTTTGATTTCTTTTTTGTTTTGTTTTGTTTTGAGACAGAGTTTCTTTGTGTAACAGATCTGGCTACTCTGGAACTCACTTTGTGGACCAGGCTGACCTCAAACTCACAAAGATTCGCCTCCTTCCAGTTGCTGGGATTAGGTGTACATCACCATTGCCTGGCCCAACAACTTTTTTGATAGATACTACTTACCAAAGTTAAATCAAGATCAGATAAACAATTTAAATAGACACAGTCAGAAACATCCTGTTCTCACTATTAGAAGTCTTACAAGAAGACCAAGTCTTACAAGAAGTCTTACAACTGTAACACAGATGCAGAAGGCTTACGTCTGACCCGTGCAAGCTCCCTGGTTGTCTTAGGTGAGCCTATGAGCCCAGGTTAGTTGGTTCTGTGGGTTTTCTTGTGATGACCTTGACCCCACTGGTTCCTACAATTCTTCCTCTCCCTCTTCTGCAGGATTCCCCAAGCTCCACCTCATGTTGGGCTGTGGGTCTCTGCATCTGTGTCCATCAGTTGCTGGGTGTCTTAGTTAGGGTTTTTTAATTGTGAAAAGAAACCATAAATAAGATGACTGTGGTTTATAAGTGACATTCATGTGTCAAACTGATAAGAAGTCAGTTGTGCTGGCTAGTTTTTTTTTTCTTTTTTCTTTTTTTTTTCCTCTCAACTATACACATACTGAATATGCCTAGGAAGAGGGAAACCTCAATTGAAGAACTGCATCCATAAGGGCGGTCTGTAGGTAGATCTACAGGGTACTTTCCTGATTAATGAGTGAGGTCCCAGTCCACTGCAAGCAGTGCCATACTTGGGCATGTGAGCCTGAGATGTATAAAAAAGGTAGATGAGTAAGCCATATGAAGCAATCCAGGAAGCAGCACTCCTCCATGGTCTCTGCTCAGCTCCTGCCTCCAGGTTCCTGCCTTGAGTTCCTGCACTGACTGCCTTAGTAATGGACCACACCCAGTAAGCTGAAATAAGCCCTTTCCTTCCCATGTTGTTTTTCATCAGTGTTTTATCACAGCAGCAAAGATGCTAACTAGAACAGAAAGAAAATAAGGGCTTTTCTGGAAGAGTTCTATTGAAGATAAAGTGAAAGAAAAAAAAGGAAGTACTTAATTGAAGGGCATGATTTAGAAATAGAGTGTGCAAACGTGGACGTACAAAACCATATAATCAAAGGCTCTGTATGTTCGGGAGAATATACAGCATTCAAAAATGCAGAGACATCTAGTGCAGTCAGTGCATGGTGAAAAATGGGATAGGATTGGTAAGTGGGACTTATAGGAAAAACCAGGTGGAGGGCAAATCATGCACACCTTGTTTAAGCATTCTGGGCTTTATTCTAAGAGCAACGAAAGGCCACTAAAGGGGTTCTTTAAGCATGATCACATTTGCATTTAGATTACCCTGGCTTTATGCAAGAAATGAACTGGAAGAGGCCAGTTATTGAGCCAGCTAAGTTACCCAGGTGATAGATAATGGTAGCTTGGATCAGAATAGGATGAGAGAGAGGGAGGAAAGTAGACAGATTCAAGGTATGTGAATATTAGGCTTGGCGAAAGATTATCATCAAGTAGAGAGGTATGCAAGGTAAATTATCCTGTTTTCTCATTTGCATAACAGTGTTCATGTTTGAATATGAAATCTTCCCCTCTAGGTTCATGTGTTCAGATACTGGGTTCTCAGCTGGTGTTGATGCTTAGGAAAAGTGTGGTCCCCTTAAAAGATAGAGTCTCCCCAGAGGAAGTGGGTCTTGGGGTTTGTAGCAGGGCTTACTTCCTGTCCAGCTTCTGCTACCTGTTCCTGAAATGAGATCAAACCACCTCCTCACATTCTCACTGTCTTTTGCTGATATGCATTCCTTGCCAAGATGGACTATCTCCCCTCAGCTGTGAGCCCCAATAAACTTACTCTTTCTAAGTTACTTCTCAGATATTTTATCATAATCACACACACACACACACACACACACACACACACACACAACTAAAACAGAGAATACTGGTACCAAGAAATGGGTTGACTGCTATGATAAACTTACTTGTATGGTCCATAGGTTTTTAGAACTGGTCGATGGGAGGAATGTTGAAATTGTTGGAGCTGTAGGGCAAGAGAAGCCTTAGAATGCCATGAAAAAGAACTTCATGGGCCATGGTGGTAGGGTTCTGTAGGAATCTAGTCATTAAATATAGTGCTCAAGCTCATGATGCTTCAGAAGGGAACAAGAACTCTACAAGGAAATAAGCTACAGATCATTGGCATTATATTCAGGCAAATAATATGGCTGTGCATGCCCACATCCTGACTATGAAAACTTAAACAAGATTAAATTCTAAAGTAATAGTCTGAACTCTTTGGTGAAGGATATGTCAAGACAATGTAGCATCCAGGTTGTGGCATGGCTACTGCTCACTGCTTTCACCCAGATTTCCAGAGAGACAGAGTAGAAAGCAGAGCAGAAAAATATGAACAGACAGTTCGGCAAGGACAGGAGTGTGGGCAGAGTTAAAGCTGAAGACAGGACAGGTGTGTATAGCTAGGGACTAATTCCATCAAGAAGAAACCAAGAACTTTGCATTGGAGACAATCAGATGGATTAACGGAAGGCATGACTCCACTCAGCTAGAGATCCAGGGTACAACAGTGCAAATTAATTTTAAAGGAAAATGTCTGAAAAGATGAGCCTTTGGGGTACCCTGGGTAAAATGAATGCTTAGGAAAATGCCTTTCCCAGGATTAGCCACAAAGGCACACAGGGGCCATTGCAGTTGTAATCCAAGGGGACCAGGCTGTATCTCAAGAAGGCAGCAGAACTTGGCATTATCCCCGGAGTGCTTACTTTGAAGACATGCAAGATGCAATAATGAGGTGTCACAGAGGCTTGTGCTAAGGTTCCAGAAAGCCAGTGAGACTAGAAAACATGTGACAGCATTGGCTTCTCTGCCCAGAGTTCTTGTGAAGTCTGTGCATGAAACTATGAAGAGGTCTAAGTTGAATAAGAGAGGCTATAGGATATTGGAGATACCAGAAACAAAGACTGCTTGCAGAGGAAAGCTGCAAGCACACACAGTGTAAGAGAGAGACCTTGTCTTAGTTGTATTATTGCTGTGATAAAGACAATAGCCAAAGACAAGTTGGAAAGAAAAGGGTTTATTTCAGCTTTCCATTACACACCACAGTCCGTCACTGAGGGAATTCAAGGCAGGAACTCAAAGCAGGGCAGACACGGGAACTGATGCAGAAGCCACAGATTGCTGCTTACTTCCTGGCTTACTTGGTTTGCTTGGCTTGCTTCCTTATAGCACCAAGAACTACCGGCCAGGGGGTGGCACTGCCACTGTGAGTTGGTCTCTCTCATGATAATCATCAGACAAGACAATGCAACATAGGCTTAAGTACAGGCCAATCTGGTGGGGGTATTCTCTCAGTTGGGTTTCCCTATTGCTAACTGACCCTAGCTTGCACCAGTTTGACACATAAGTAGTCAGATACCATGCATGCTGCAGGTCAGAGTTGGAGGGTGGGTACTCTGATTCATAGGAGCTACCACAAGTTGTAGGACTTAGTGTTTGCCTTGCAGGTTTTGGTCCTTTGGCTCAAGTTTTCATTGCTCATTTCCCAGTTTTCTCTTTTGGAGAAAATTTGAATGGCTACTCTGCGCCACTGCACGTTAAAGGTGTATAACTGATTTTTAATTTAACAGGACCCCACACAAGAGATATACGGAGCCTCAGAAGAGGGCTTTTGAACTTTGTACTTTTGAATGGGGTTGAGACTATAAGTCTATGGGAACTTTTGAAGTTAGTCACAACGTTTTGCTTTATGAGCTGGCCATGAGCCTATGGGGCTGGAGTGGAATATTTTATATGAATGTAAAATATTCTCTGTAGGCTGATGTCTTTGAGCACTTGGTCTCAAGCTGGTGGTGCTGTCTTGGGAGGCTATGGACCCTTTTGTTGAAACCTCACAAAAGAAGTGGGTCTTTGCAGAGATGGGGGGAGTTCTTGATTTCTTATAGCCTCACCTTGCATCTTGGGCAGTCTTTACCTCCAATTCACTGAGATGTGAGCATCAGCTGCAGCCAACTCCCTCTGCCACAGAGCCACCTGCCAGCATGCTTTCCACACACTAATGAACAATATCCTTCCAAACTGTGACACTGACCTCCTCTCCCTTAAGCTGACTCTGCCCATGTATTTGATCCCATCAGTGGAAACGCAACTAGGAGAAAGGGGGAGGCTGTGCTGTTCGCTGAACTTCAGACCTTCACAAGAGGATCGATTTGGGAGGGAGTATGACTGTATTTGGGGAGAAGTTAAAGTTGAAATGCCCTTGAGACACCCTAAAGAAGATACAGGTGAGTTAATAGCTCCTTAGGAAAAGAGGAGCTATTGATAAACAGGCAGATAATATCACTCTAGTAGGAGTAAAGTTGAAGTAGAGGGCAGACATTAATAAGGTGTGTTTGCTTGTTTGTTTGTTTGTTTGTTTGTTTGTTTGCAGGAATGTATAGAATGGGGTGAGAAAAAAGATTAAGACTCAGTCTTGCAGATTTTTAATGCTGATTGGGTAGAGGTAATTATGTAAGAAAATGAATTACACAGAGAACCCAGATAGCTAGAAGGAATATAAGAAGACTGCAATGTTTCAACTTCAAGAAAAAAGTGGGCTGGTCAGTAGAGGAGGGACTGGCAAGAGATGAAAGAGTCCTGAAAAATCCTTACCCATCACATCTGGAGGCCAGAAGGCCATTCCCAGAGCTGAGTCCCAGCACAGCTGGGTTGAGACCAGCCTGAAGCAGGTCAAGAAAAGAGTAGGGGATAGCCAACTACAGGCCTCTGATGGAGCAAACCACGTCAATTTATAAAGCCCTGAGAGGATCTGTAGAAATAATTAAGGAGAAAGGCTTTGTAAAAGTGTCAAGCCCAAGGAAATTCAGACTAAGAATGTGGTGTTAATGTTAATGCTAAATCTATACTAATCTCACACTGAAGCTTTATTAGTATTCCATAAAGCCAACAAGCCTTAAACACCAAACCAAAATTTGATCCGACTGCTTTTGTGAACTTGGGAACTAGCTCAGATCATCAAGAACTAACTGACTGCTTGGCAACTGGCAAGTCAGACCAATGGAGAGTCTTTGGCTCTAGGCCACCTCTGTAAGTATGGACACACCATACATCTTCACATGGAGGTGTTTCATCTGGGCTAATGTCAGGGAAGGTAAGAGAATGCTTCCAGGAGAAGGGTGGCAAGAGAACAATAAGTAGGCGTAAAAAATGAAAAGCAACTGTGGGAAACAAGGAGCATGGCCCCTCCAAAGCGGCCACTGCTAATCTGTCCCAACAGGTTATAGTCCTGGGTGATTCCAAAGATGTAGTGTTGAGTGTGAAAGATGCTGCTACGCAATATCAGAAACATAAAGATACTCTTGCTCTGTATATGACCGGCTTACCTTTGTTCTTCAGCTATAAACTAGAACGTAACGGATGTTCAGGAACTCTTGCTTCTGAGATGTAGAGTTGGTGTGTAGATGTAACCATCTTGTTAAATAAGAAACACAGAGCCAATTGCAGAGTTAAAAGCCAAGAGGTCAGAGCAATAGCTGAGAGCTGAAAGCCTTACCTTTCACTGTTGCTGCTGTCTTTCCTCTCTGCAAGAGAGCTACTTCTGTGGGTTTTTTTTTCTTATTTTTTTATAGACTTTCTATTCTATCTTCTCATTGGTTGTAAACCCAACCACATGACCTCCTCATCACTGCCCGTCTATACAGACCTCCAGGTCTTCTATGGTTGGTATTGAAATTAAAGGCGTGTGTCTGCCATGCTGGCTGTATCCTCGAACACACAGAGATCTGCCTAGCTCTGCCTCCCAAGTACTGGGATTAAAGGCATGCACCACCACTGCCCAGCTTCTGCTATGGCTTGCTCTGACACTAAGGCAACTTTATTAATATACAAATAAAATCATATTTCAGTACAAATAAAATATCACCATATTGGTGTAGCTCCCAGAGGGCTCCAAAGGGTTTCAATGGAAAAGTGAGTAATGGCTGAATAAAGAACATCTCATCAGTTCCCCAAATCTTCCTTCATAGGGTAGGGCATAACTAAGAATCTGCAAGTGTCACAACAGTGTTTCGCTTTTCTAGGTTAAGAAAGTTTTGTTTTCATGCACTAAGAGCACCAACACAGAAACAATCCTTCCTTCAAGAGATATGTATTAGGAAATGACATCATCTAGTGGTTTGCTAATTGCTGCTAATCAAGAGTGTAATAGCTAACGCGCACCATGCTTTAGTGCCGGCTTGTTCTCATTCAAGAATGTGACTTCTTTTTATTATTTTTAAATATTGTAAGTCCTAGTTTGCTTCCTGTTGCTATGATAAAATACCAACTGAAAGAAATGTGTGTGCATGTGAGGGGGGTATTTAGCTTACAGGTTCCGATCCATCCTCAAGGGAAACCAAAGCACAAACCCAAGACAGGTACTTAGGGAAAGAAACTGAAGCAGAAACCATGGAGAAATCCTACTTACTGGCTTGTTCTCCATGGCTTGCTCAGCTGCCTTTCTAATACATCCTAGGACCACCTGCCCAGGGGTAATATACCTCAACAATGGGCTGGATCCTCACACATCAACCACTAATAAAAAAAAAAAAATGCCCCACAAATGTGCATACCAACCAGTTTAGTGGAGGTAATTCCCCAGTTGAGGTTCCCTCTTCCTAAGTGATTCTAATTTGTGTCAAGTAGAAAAAAAACAAACCAGCATGAATGATTCCCTGTCAACTGGATAAACACATCATTATGAAATGATAATCTTCCCTTTCTTATTTATTTCCAGGATTTCATGTTAACATCACAAGGTAAAACATGGTCTAGATTTTAGAAGCTTTTTAAAAATGTTGTCACTTAAAAGTTCAATGTCTCTTTAAAATACTACTGTCTCAACTGTGTGATCCTGTATAATCAGAAACAAGTTAAATGCTTCTTATCCCAACAGGTAAGAACCAGGTCACAGTTATAATAAGATCAAAGCAAAACCAGAATCCAACAGTGTAAACAGCTCAGTGTCTGCTGTCTCTGACTCACTGTCTTCTGGCCTCCAAAGGGCTTAGGCAACTCCACTTCTGTGTCCACAGCATACACAGGCTGTCTTGAGGGCTCAGTCCAGCTCCACTTCCCAGCTACCACTTTTCTTGGTGGTCATCTCACAGCCCTGGCATCTCTAATCTTCTTGAGTCCCCACCACAACTAAGGTTGCACCTTCACAAATGGCCTCTTGGCCTCTCTTCAGGGAAATTATGACCCTATCACTTAGTGCCAAGACTCACCTGCTCTCCATGACCTCTTCATGCCTTTAAAACTACTACCATGCAGGAGAATCTCACAGAATTGCCAAGTTTAGCTGCCAGCTTGGAAGAAAGCCTTCTCACCCTCTGGACCACAGCTTCTGTGTGCTCACCCTGAGGAAATATTTCCCAAGAGATTTCACCTCAATGCTGCTGGTCTCTTATTAATCACAGATGGTATTTCAGCCCAGCTAACCAAGATCTATTGTCCCAGAAAAGCAAAGGTTCCACTTCCAGAGCTTCTTAACTTAATATATCACATAAATGGCCTAGATAGACTCTCTGTCTCCCTCAAACATCTCATAAGTCAAGGCCTTCATCATCCTCAGTTCTCTTAGCATTCTGATCTTCCAAGCTCCCACAATAAAGGCTCATTAAGATTTGAGCACTCCATCCCAAGGTTCCAAATGCTTTCACAATCCTTACCCAAAACAAACAAACTAACCACAAAACCAACCAAACAAACAAACAAACACCACCAACAAAACCCAGTCAGGTCCATCAAAGCAGTATCCTAGGTTTTGGGTAACAATTTATGTTCTAGTTTGCTTTCTGTTGCTGTGATAAAATACTGACAAAAGGCAGCTTGGGGAAGAAAGGGCTTATTTCATCTTTCAGGTTACAATTCATCCCTAATGAAAGTCAGGGCAGGAGCTGAAGACAGAAACTGAAACAGAGACCGTTGAAGAATATCAGTCATTGGCTTCTAGGTCTTGGCTTGCTCAATTGCCTTTCCTACATAACCAGGTCCACCTGCCAAGGAATGGCACTGCCCACAGTGGGCTGGACTCTCCCACATCAGCCAATGTGTTAGCTTCTTTTCTGTTGGTGTGACCAAACACCATGACCAACACAAATCATAAAGTTGAATTGTGCTCATGGTTTCAGAGGGTTAGAGTCCATGATGGCTTGGCAGCAAAAATAGCCAAGAGCTCATATCTTGATCTACAAGCAGGAGGTGGAGAGAGGCATACTGGGAATTGCATGAGTTTTTGAAACCTCAAAACCTGCTCCCAGTGACACATTTCCAACAAAGGTCAACTCTTCTAGTCTTTCTCAAATAGTTCCACAAACTGGAGGCCAAATATTCAAATATGGGAGCCTAAGGGAGCCATTCTCATTCAAACACCACAGTCAGCAACCAAGAAAAGGCCTCCACAGATGTGCCCACTTGGCCTATGTGATGGCAGCAATTCCTCAGTTGAGATTCTCTCTTTCTAGGTGACATTAGCACTTGTAAAGTTGGCCAAAGCTAAGCCGCACACCATACAAATGCAATGGGTCACTGTGGCATTTTCATACTTGTTCCTATTGATCCTCTTACTCTAAGCCCCTTATTTAGACAAAAGTCTACAAAGTAAGGATGGGCATCTCCATACTCAGGCTGTCAAAGCTGGTTGTAGTTAGAGAACTCTGCCTTCTGGTTCTGATGCATGAATGGTGTAAGTCAACTGTCATTCAAGAGCTCATCTGCTTGTAAGTAGTCCAGACCTAGTCTAATTCTGTTACCTTTAGAATCTGTCTGGGCCCCTTCTTTGAAGGGATGAAGCATTTTAGCCATCATAAAGATGGTCTTTCTGTACTTGACTAGTGTGTTGAGGAAGGGGTACGTTGATGTGTGTTCAGGCTGATGGCAGCATCATATTCCCTTTGGCTATGAATCTCTGAGACTTTGTCTCACTGCTCAGGGGAATTTCAAACTGTGACTTCCCAAACTGTGCAGAGCATACACAAGTGCTGAGCAGGGCCACTCTGTTTTGTTACCATCCTGTTTTCCCTTGGACTTCACATCTGTGGCTCTCTTCCTGGGGTCAATTCCTGCCAGGAATGACGATGTACAGACACTTACCAGAGTCAAAGAACATTTTTTAGAAGAAAAAAATGCTTATTTTCTCTGGAGAGTGCTGAGATTCCATGTGAAGGAAGCTGCGGCAGCACCTTGAGTTCAGAGCATGCGTGTCTTATGTGTCATCACAGGGCAGGACCAGGCCTAATTTAAAAATATATACACACATATAGAAGGCCTTAGTACTGACAGTTTAACATGGTCCTGGTGGTCCCCCAAACACCAGAATGATTTGGGTGACTCCAGTGATAAAGGCAAACCATGTGACTACAGCTTTGGCACTGTGATTTGTGTGAGGACAGTGGCAGTCCTGGCCAGCAACACCAATCATATCTTGAATAGGCCATTAATAAATGCAGATCCCTGGAACTCAAGCCAAATGACTGATGCAAAAGACCTAAAAGGGGCCCAACAAATGTGGATTTTTAATAACAATTCCAGATAATTCTGAATCAGGTGCCTATCTATGGACTTGACTTTGAACCATTGATGAGAACCACCTGTTTCCCCAAATCATTTCCTATGCTCAGAGCTGAGTAAACATCATGAACTGGTGTAAATGTAGAAGGTGAGGGTCCATCAGAATGACCAGACAGAGATCTGGGTCCCCATGCAGCAGCTACCTGAAGATTGTGGCCTTGCCTTCTATTATTTTATCTATATATGCAATTACAGAGATGAGCCATCTCGATTAGAAGATGGTTCTTGGGGCTCATTTTAAACTTCCACCCTTTTACCAGATTTTCAAACTCATAAGTAGTAATTTCATTTTAAAACCAGTGCCTCTAATTCTAGAATGTTTGGAATAGCCAACCATATTAAATTGTTATTTTCTATATTCAAAGTGCTAATATCATCATTGCAAATACTTAAGCTCTATAAATTTTTGGAATTTTTTAGCTTGGCATTTATTATTTCTGTTTATAGTATATCCACACAGACACAATATGGATTCTCCCAGCATCTGAGAAGAGAACACCTTAGGAAGGCAAAAATAATAAAGGATCAACTTTCAAAGCATTGCTTGGAAGGATTTAAACACGCACCACTGAACGAGAGTCATTTTTCTTGTCTCAGCGTCTCAGGCTTAGCGTGGCTGAATTGCTTCCTGGTTGTAGCATAGTACAATAGGAATTTATCTACATTGAGATGAGGGGGGAAAATAACTTTTCAATCTTGAAAACTGAGCTAGTGATCATTAAGCTGTCCAGGGAGAGCTCATAATAAAACATCCGTTCACAGTTAGAAGACCTGGGACATTTATTTACTTTTAATGGATATGTACCATCCATGTTCTCTCCCTCTCTCCCTCTGTCTGTCTGTCTGTCTCTCTCCCTCCCTCCTTCCCTCACTCCCCCTCCCCCTCTCTGTCCCTCTGTCAGTCTCTCTTTATCTCTCTTCCTTTCTGTCTGTCTGTCTGCCTTCCCCTTCCTCCCTCCTCTCCTTCTCTCCCTCTCTGTCTGTCTCTGTTTCTCTCTCCCTCCCTCCTCCCCTCTCCCTCTCTCTTTCCCTCCTCCCATCTCCCCTACACACATACATACACTTCAGTACTCCACAGCTGATCCATCAGTGGGAGGAGCCATACCTTGATTCTGATTTCTTAACTTTCAGAGTCCTGATGGGAAACTCCTTCCTTCCTGCTTCCTTAGCAGGTTCCACAGGGGCCACATGTGACGGATACTTAGCCGAGCTGCACAGCTAATGGGCTGCTGGGCACTTTTGTCAAACCAGTTGTTTTCGGGTGTCTTGTCTGTAATAAGTAGGAAACCATACAATGTTATCTGTTTGCAAATAATTGGAAATCTTTTTCTGAGCTTGCAGGGGAGGAAATGCTTTATGGCTGGATGGAGTTTGTTCCCTTGGTACTGTAGTTCCCTGACATACATCACCAAGCCAATACCTACCTTTTCTCTTCCTAGGCAAGGAACAAGTAAACAAATCCGACTTGTGTGGATACAATCATTTGTTGAGTGTGAGCTAGATGAGCTGCTGATTACTGTTGTTTTAATTAAATAGGATGCAAAGCAGGAGCCCATGGGATGTTACCTACCTGCAGAGAAAATGAATTTAGAGGAAGAGATTAGTGTGGGACTTCTACAAGGGAAGAGGTTTCTGTATTGCAGTGTGATGATAACTGTTTGGGGGGATTACACTCAATTTGGAGGCAAAGAGTATTTACGCATTTTTCAAACATTTAATTCCTGGACTCAACTAAAATAACAATTGTGTTATGTTTTATAATTTACAGAGTGCCTTGAGACAGTTTAAGTTTTTCTTTCTACTACCCCATCTCAAAATACCAAGATGTTAACCTACATGGGCCTACAAGCTGATGTGCCTGTGTGTGGCCCATCCATAGCAATTACACTGAAGTCTCAAAGTTCTGCTACGTAGCTGTCAATAGAGAATAGTCATGCAAATGTTTCAGATGTCCTCTGCTTGTCCAAGGCTCCAAAGGGCAGGCAGCTGGGAACCATGGGAACTGATAATGTCTCACCACGGTAAAGGGAATATACATCCACCGCCATCAGATGGACTTGACTGACACTATTAAAAATGAGAGCCAGAATGGTGAACTTGGCATGAGAAGGGAGAGATGAGAACAACTATTTTCCTGAGTAGGGAAACAAACAAACCTTCTGGCCTCTCCTACCTCAAAGGGAGGCTGTGATCCCAAAGAGCAGGGAGTCTTCATGAAGAAGAATGGAAATTAATACAAGATTTGCAAAAATTCAAAATAGGTATTAAACAATAAACTCCAATTTAGGCCATAGATGAAGGCTCCCCACCCATTAGAAGCTACGTATATTTAGCTGAGGTCACCTAGGAAGCAAACAGCCCTCCTTCAGAGAAAACTAACTTTACAGCCACAATGTCAAGAACTCATCAAAATTCATTTCCCAGAGCCTTCCTGCCTTGTTTCTCTGCCTCGTTCTGGCACCAGAGATTGGCAGTCAACTCAAGGCAGGCAGTCATGGCGGACACATTCCAGATGGAAAGATCATTTTGTTTCTAGACACTGTAACACAGGATTTGGCAGCCAGCGAGAAGCCCTCCTGCCGTGAGCAGGTGTCTTTCCTTTGACAAGATTGCATTTTATACAGAAGAGCTGGAAATGGACTGTAACTGGTAGCAGGTCGAGCAAGTCAGGCTTTTGAAAAGGCTTGGCTAACCAGCTTGAGGTGAGGAACAATGACACAGGAAACGAATTATTGGTTTACTAATGTCACAATAATTCAGCATTCATTCTGACTGGAGCATGTAGCATTAGCGCTCCATACTGCCAGGCTCAGGTTGCAGCCACTGAAGAGCTACATGGAAACTGCTTGTCGGGAGGAAAAGTCCCTCTCTCTCTCTCTCTCTCTCTCTCTCTCTCTCACACACACACACACACACACACACACACACACACACACAAGGTGTGGGAGACAGAGAGACAAACACAATCAATCAGTCCTTGGCATCAAAGACTTTCCAAATTCCCTAGTCTGAGCTCCATTGTTCACTTGGGAGAATATATCCCATCTCTAAAATGTCTTTCTCCCTTTGAGGGAATGGTTTCAGCTTTCTTTGTCTAGGGTTCATGTGTGTAAGCACCGGCACATGCCCCACTCAGCGTGTGGGATGGTCTGAGGAGAGAACTGTGCATGTTGTTCACTTTCTACTTTGTTTGACCCAGTCTTCTGTTGACATTTGCATATGTCAGGCTAACTGGCTGCTGGACTTTCAGGAATTCTCCTACCTTGTCTTTCACCTTGCTATAGGAGTGTCAAGATTCCAGCCCCCAGCTGGCTTGATGTGGTCTCTATGGATTCGAACTCAGGTCTTCATGCTCTCCTGGCAACTTCTTTACCAGCTGTGTCATCTCTCCAGCCAGAGGCAGGTTTTTCCAAATGGCTCGACACAGTGAAAACTCTTTAGGCTAATTGCTCAAATATCTAACAATGATAGAATGGCTAAATAAATCATGATTTAGTCATACAGTACATGAATGATTTCAAATTAATGCAAAAATATGGAAAATTATCATTAACCTATGACCCCTCCACCCCAGCAAATACATTTAGCACCCACTTATTTCTAAGAAGTATAGAATAAAAGATATTAATGTATACAGTTACAAGGTGAGGAGGTGGTTGTCTGGAGTGTGAGGTATCGTTGGTGACTTTAAAGGCTGCCATACATAGGTTTTGGGGTGCAATTTCTGTCTGGGTGTTGTTGACAAGAAAATATTGAGTTTGTGACAACTCATCACACCAAACACATGTACTCATCTTTATGCATCTTCTATCTTAATTCAAAGTTAAAACATCCAATTCTTTTATTCTAGTAGGTAATCTGATAAATAAAACCTAATTAATTATTTTGAAAATTGGAATATAATCTACTGAACTGTCATAGAAAAATACCTTAGACTTCTGATTTTATTCAGATCTGAGTTTCTTTGACTGTAACTTGGAGGATTCCAGACTGAACAGGACTGGGACACAGCCACCTGAAGCAGATAATGAGTTTCCTGCTAACTTCGGGCATATGTTTTCAACTCCCTTCCAAATAAATTTCTAATCATAATCTATCTTGACTTAGCTTTGACTTGAAAGTACAGTCTGTGTCTGTCTCCTGTCTAATGTAAAATTATTCCTAGTGTATAAAACTGAAAGTATATATATATATATGGGCTTTTGGAAGACGGTCTGAAACTGAATCCCCTACCCCAATTCTTTGGTTTTCTCTTTCATTCACATCCATCTGTCACATCACTTAACCATTCAGTGGACTGGAAGTTGCTACAACTTGGCTTTTGTTAAGTGATGAGCAGCAATGTGCACAGGGGAGGCAGACCTCACATGAACACTGGCAGTACTTTTCTACCACATTAAACTGGATCTTAGGTAAATCCCTTCTGTGGATTGAGTCAGTGGAAGCCAGAAGACCCCTTGAAGATTCATGAATCAGCACAAATCAACATACTGAAGTTTGACATGAGTATCTATAATACAGTACAAATATCCCATCAACATGGCTTCTTGTCATACTGGGATATTTGATGGGGATGAGAGGGAGTGGTCAAAGGAAGTCCTAATGATTGGCTAGGCTATGACAAACAGTTGTGTTTCACATCCTACAATGAAAGTGATTTCAAGTTGCAGTGGGATGGTAGTGAGGCTTGTAAGTTATGACTGGATTTATTTTTGTCTCTATTGTTGGTCATTGCACAGCATTGCCTCACTCCCCTTGAAACACAGGAGTTATAAAAAGAGAAAAGAAAATGACCCTCTAGAGTGGCCTCTGTCATTCAAAGCTAAGGAAGTAAATCTTAACCCAAAACCCAGGAACCCTGTAATCACAGAGTGGCCCCATCAGCTTGTAACTGGGATTATGGTATCAGGTCGGACCACACTCCTATCCTCTAGCAGAGTGGTTTATGAAGGGCTGGCAAGAGTCAGACCAAGGAAATGCTCTCAGGCTGAGTATGTACAGCACTGAACCATACTGAGGGCCTGCTCCCAGCACTGTAAATTTTGCTATGCTTCTACCCTTCAGAGCTGGTGGAAGGTAGCAGGCTATCAGAGGGAAGAATGGTAGTCCTTTTGGACACATAATTCAAGCACAGCATTAAAAAGGTCCAGGCCTGGGATGAGAGAAAAGCCATGATGTCAACTGGTTCAATTCTTTCCTGCCTGACAATTTCCCATAACTAGCTTGTCACCAGATCAGGGAGGTCTGGAAAAGAGCCAAACAACAAACAAATCTAAACTTCCCAGATTCCATCGAGCTCAGAGATGCTCACCAGAGGATAGGCTGCATTTCACAATGTCCATAGCCTCCCCCTCTTCCCCCCCCACACAGGCAAGTTTAAGTTTCCCCAATCAGCTCATTTATTAAGAAAATAAAATGTTCAGGTGAGCAGTTTTGAGGGTGAAAGCACATTCATGGAGTTTGCCTCCTCAGAACTAGCAGCTGTCTCCAGGAGAATCACTGATGAGCTTCTCAGAAGGATTTCTGCCTGGCCTGCAACCTAGGCATCCTTTCTGATGGCTGAGGGGAAGCTCCCTAGTAACTTTAAGGGTCTGGCTTGTTCTTGTTTATTAAAATGTGATCATCCCTTAGGGCCTGCTGGTATCTGATAATATAATGCTACCAGGTGCATGAGGACTGATTTACAGCATCCTAGTTCTAACAGCCCACTAGTTATTTGGGGGGAGGGGAAGGAATGCTTATTAGCTTACACCTGGATGAAGTAAGCCGATTTCATCTTTTAAAATAAGACATTTAGAAAATATAAATTTGATAGAATTTATTTGTGCAAGGAGCCATTTATGAATCAAGCAGTGCTCAGGCCCAGAGGAGATTTGAGGAACTGCCCCCAGCATGGGTGGCCAGCATTGACGGGCTGAGTGTAAGGACAGAAATATGTTTGATGGGCGAGAATGAGGATTTCTAGGTAGCTGTCAGCTGGTAGTTTTCAACTTGCATCTCTGGTTTCATTGCTTGTGGAAGATCTTAAAACACTGGAGTCATCCTAACCTAAGAGCCTCTTCTTCCCCTTTTTTCTTAACACACTGCTCATCATACATACCTGTGTGCAAACAATGATTGCAGCACTTGATTTGAGAATGCATTTTGTTTTCAATAGATATTACTGCTAAGGCTCTTACTTTCCCCCTTGGGTAGGTTATTTGCATTCAGTAACATATTTAAATAAATGCAAGTGTTTAAAGTGCTGGCTGGTAATTTCAGCTTCACATTTGTACACTCCTTATTCATTCTTTCAAGGATAGCTAATCTCATTAAATGAACACGTTTTGTGAATGATTTCTATATCTGATTCTCATAATTCCATTTAGGCTCCTTAGAGGGTAGCTAAACTGTACTGCTTGGCAGGCAGACCTGTAAGATACAGATGCAAATGGAGGTGCTCTCTCATCCTGGGGGCATTCTTTCTTTACTAATTCTACAATTACCTTCCAGATGAATTAGACATGTAAATATTGCTTTTGAACTAATCACAGCTAAACTGATTTCAGATAAAAAGTCCAAAGGTATAGTCCATGTAGATACTGTTCCCAAAAATGAATAACACCGAATTGTGCGTGTTGGAGAACTTATGTAACAGGTGTTTTTATTCTCAGCTAAAGAGAAAGGGGGATCTTCATTAAAGAAAATTAAATAACACTTGAGTCATGTAAATATTCAAATCACATAAGGATGTACTTATACTGGGGATGTCCCATCACTAACATATTGAAATATTCTATTCTTATCAATTGAAATAAATTCCCCAAGTCTTATGTCACCTGGCCTTCATCCTTCCCTGGGGATCCCAGAACCTTCACACCATCCAGTAACTAAAAATATTTAGAGCCAGGCGGTGGTGGCACACGCCTTTAATCTCAGCACTTGGGAGGCAGAGCCAGGTGGATCTCTGTGAGTTCGAGGCCAGCCTGGGTTACCAAGTGAGTTCCAGGAAAAGGCGCAAAGCTACACAGAGAAACTCTGTCTTGAAAAAGAAAAAACAAAAACAAACAAAAAAAGTATTTAGGTAGTACAGAAAGGGGCCTCCAGGCTCTCTGTACTCTGCCATCTTAAGCAACTGCCTGACTGAACAGGGATCTCAGCTAAGCTGTGACCAGCACGAATAAGCAAGTGTGCTATCAATAAATGACACTGGGCAGGAGGAGTCAGTAGTCGTCTCCCCCAAGTATTCGATATATGATCTTGGGTAAATATTCCAACCTTTCTGTTTAAATCCCTCATCTAGAAATGAAAATATTGACCCACATGGAGTTGTTGATACCATTAAGTTGGATTTACATGCATAGGATATTTAGAACAGGGCTCCAGTCATGGGTTCATGAGAAGGATATCTAAGCTGGTGCAGTATTTGATGATGAATGAGTGGTAAAGTCTAAGTAAGACATGGGATCCTCCTTGGCAATTAGGAGCAGTGATTTGCACACATAGTCTTTGAATCTAAGGAAGTTTCCAAACCAATGTCAAGCTATCACTTATTCTCCCTAAATGGAAATGGATACATCACACGAGTTAAAGTGAACCCCATTGTTTTTTTGTTTTTTGTCTCCTTTGCACTGCCTACATGAATATAAAAGGACCAGAGGAGAGTTCTGACTACAGATGTCTCTCTATAGTGAAATGCTTACTCCTAGAAACTTCTGCCCAAATGACAATCCTCAGGGCAGTGGCTCTCATACTTTAGGACAATGGTTACTGATCCCTGGGATCCTACAGACCACCAGCCTTCCAGCATAGCATAGCATTTTGCTTTGAACGAGGTCCATGGCCCTTCTAAACTATAAAAAGAAAAATGATAAAATAAAAGGAGAACAAAGAAATAGGAGAAAAAAAATGGAAGAAAGAAATTGTGTCTCCTACATGCAAAGCATCAGTTCCTCCCAACAGAACAGTGCTATAGGCAGGTTCAAAATGATTCTGTCACTCTTATTACCCTTCCTGTAAGGCTCCAGAGGGCTAGAACTAGCTGAAAATAAGGTAGTCTCTGGACCCACAGCATTCCAAGGAATACAAGCTTTGCAGAGTAGGGTGAAAGAGAGACTTCAAGACTAACACTTGAAAGACACAAATGACAGAGAAGACTGAATCCCTACCCCAGCAGTGGCTGTGTAAAGGCTAGTGCATGGCTGTATATGTGCTGGGGAAGGCAGGCAGATGCCATGCATATAAGTCAGGGATTTAGCACACTGAGTTACAGGCTGCAATCTGGGAAGTCCAATGGTAGCTGTCTCACTCTGGAAAGGCTGGGAATCTGGTAGTTGTCAGTCCATGAGGCTGGAAGTCTCAACAGTGCTAGTCTGGCATTGAAGGCCTGAAGAATTCCTGGAGAGTCACTGGTCTCTGTCAGAAGCCTGAAGAAGTCAGTTCTAATCTCAGTGGGAGAAGTTGCAGTGATAGGATAAATGAACTCCCTAAAGAGGGAGGACACATAGCCAAAAAGCAGCTTCTTCCACGTCCCTTTATCTGGGCAGCCACCAGGAGGCTCCTCCAGATTTAGGGTGGGTCTTCCTGCTTCGAATAATGTGATGAAGAAAACCCCTCACAGGAGTCCCCAGTGGCTTGTTTTTTTACACAAATTGATTACAGATGCAGTCACGTTATGCGCATGATCTATTGAGCACTGCTGAGATCTCTCTTAGCCCACTCTTGAAAAATTCTTTGTGAATTTCACACATGAATATAATGCATTTTTATCATATTCACCCACCCACATCCCCCTCTCAACTTCATATATTTTTTAAATTATTACATATATATGTACATATTACATATATTTTGTATTGTTGATGCAAAAATTTACAATTCTCATCTTAAAAGAAATAAATAATTTATTCTGGAACTATTTTGAATGGCCATGGCTCTAGGACCCAGATTGAGGTTACTGAAAATTCTGTGTTCTAACATGGAAGCAGTTTTACAGAACAAAGACAGTCATAAATCACGGCGAGTTTAAGATACACTGGTGGGCACCCCAGAGAAACAGTTACAGGAAGATGAGGAAGCTTTTCTATAGGCCCAAGATGCTGTCTGACAACATTCTTAGCTCTCAGATTTATGGAGTCTAGAGGTCTGCTACATGAATAGATTCCAAAAAGGTTCTATTAGTCACAAGATGTTAGTTCAGACACAGAGATGGGCAAGGAATGGCTGTCCCAGTGGGCTAGAATTAGCCCAAGGGAGGGCAATTAGTCTTTGGACACGCAACATTCTAATCCCCCCACAGCACTGAAACTCTAATCTATTGGTGAAATTATTAAGACCATTCCACATAGTTAAAAGGGGGGTTTATTTAGTGGCATAACTTACAAATGAAGGGATAGGTAGGTTGCAGGGTCCGGGAAAGGTGTGTCGCAGTCCAGCGGTGTTCTCTGAAGAACTCTGCTCAGTCTACCTCCAGCATCCAGGGTCCTGGAACCAAGAGAGGCCCGGCATCCGGAACTCGGGTCTTCAATGCCTACTGTTACCGAAGCCTCAATGGGGGTTGGAACTTCCAGGTCAAGGCTGGGATGGCAACCCACTACACTAATCAGTCAACCAGTATCCGCAGCACAGCTTCTTTCAGAAGTTTTCCTTCACAACATAAAGAATCCACCAAGTTGGATTAGTTTTGCCCATATGCACATGAATGTAGCAGCTCTTGTCTTTTGGGCCAGGAACTATATCCCTGAAGAAAACTGGCTATCTTTTCCCAAGCAGCCATTAACTGCCTGTGGCTCTACAGCTAAGGGAGTGGCCTCAGGAGCCCGCCCTTCAGCCATGCTTTTGGGTTGGCTAGGGTGGTCTTTCAAGGGCTATTGTGAAGGCAGCCACAGTTTTAGAGTGCTCACAGGAACAATACCCCTGTCCTACCTGGAAGATAGTTCACAGTAGTCCTCCTGGTCTCCTGGCTCTTACAATCTCTTTGTCCCCTCTTCAGTGATGTTCCCTGAGCTTTAAGGACCAAGGGTGAAATATAAATGGCCCATTTGGGAATGAGCACTCCACAGTCACTGATTCTCTGCACTTTGACCAGTTGTGGGTCTATGCAAAAAAGAAGCTTCTCTGACCAAGGTTGAGAATAACACTCATTATCTATGATCATAAGAACATGTATTTAGAAGGCACTTGAATAAAAATCAATTTATCAAAAAAAAAAAAAAAAAAAAAAAAAAAAAAGGTAGTGATGGGTTCTCACTTAACCTCTATGATCTTTCAAGCCTTGGACTCTTGGCCAGAGTTACAGTACTGGGCATGAGTTCCCTCCCACTGAATGGGCCTTAAAGTGGACCAGACAGCTGTTGGTTACCCCTGAGACATCTGTGCCACTATTGTACCACTGGACATGTCTTGCCAGACTGGGTGTTATTGTAGCTCACAGTGGTCCATTCTCTCTTACTGAACTTTCCCTCACGGTTAAAGCAGTTTCATGAAAGACAAGTGGAAACTTGATCTCCGAGAAGACTATATTGTCTGAACACTGGAAGATTGTCCTAGAAAATTCTAAGTGCTTTTCATTGGCTCAGTTATAACAAAACCCATTGGAGAAGAATAAAGGACAGTAAGCAGGTGTCATCCAGACCCGACCCACACTCCCTTCTCTGGCCACATTCTTCCTATGCAGTGAGAGATTGTATCTGAAAGATAAAAATACAGTGCTTTCTATGAATTCCAAGGATCAATAGAAGTCTTTTTCCTTGCTTTGCACCTCTGTCTGCATTAAGAGTTCTTTGCTGTGTTGTCTGGAAATATGTGACCGTATCTGTCACCTGTCTGGCTTCTGTGTTTTAAGATTCCTTAGTCTGCAGTATTACAGGCAGAAAACAGCTTTGCCTTGGGTATGAATGAGGACTGCATTTGTTAATAGTCTAAAAGCACAAGTTAGAAAACTTGAGAGCGGTAGCGGAAGGCTGATCAGGCCACCAGCTCTTCTCATCACTGCGACCAGAGCTAGAAAGCCGGTTTCCTATTGCCTTCAATGCCAAGATTTATCAGAGGCGGTCAGCGACCTTATCAGTGACCTGCACAGAAAATGCTGACGGGGTAGGCCGTTGTGAGAAGTGCCAAGGAAACACAGGGTGCAAATTTTCTCCCATTCAGTGTAGTGTGAGAAAGCCTGAGCAGCAAACAAATGTCAGTCCCCAGACTCTGAGCTCAGAGAAGCACAGCACCAAGGGGGGGATCCCCAAGTGTTTCATTGTCAGCCAAGGGGCCACGGCATGGGACAGCACTGTCAAGAAGACATAGAGATCACCCCCAATTGCTGACAGCAGATGGCCGCTAATGGTAAGTGTTTTAACACAGCTTTATTGCTCCAGGTTGAGCCATTGATGTGTCTATGTGGGCTCTTGTGTTTATTTCTTTCTTATTTTATTTTAAAAAGTCACTTTGTGCAATGACAGCATTACATGCATCGTAATTTTTGCCTGCACTGGGACACTTCGTTGGGTGCAGGGACAGCATTTGGGATCTAACCAAGGGTGGGTTTGTAGCATTTTGAGCTTTGACAACTAACAAGATAAGCATCAATTCATCCACATCAGTGAGAAATTGCCCCATCTTCTAAGCAACTGGAAGGGCTTTTCAATCCTTCCCATGCACAAGGTGGTTTTCCCAGACCCAGGACCAAGTCTGTAGGAAGGAAAAGACTTTTTAATACTTTTTATTTCTCTAACAAAGTGACTTTAGTCACTGCAGATTTGAATCTGATTTCAGGGTGATTATCTTCTTGTTTGAGCTCTGAATCTCCTGTATATTGTTAGACTCCTATCTAACAGAAGCCCAAGGCAGGTGATGATGGAAACAGAAGCAAAGCAGGAGGCAGAGAGACTGACTGAGACCTCCTCAATGCTCCACCCCCCGCCAAAAAAATAACCTGTCCTCTGTTGCCTCCTTATTCTTTTCAGAATCCTGAGAGTTTCAGACTTGGTTTTATTCTTCTCTTGCCTCCAAATGAAAGCATGTCTGTAAAACTCCATATCATAGAGTTGGTGAGGACAGGGGATGAAGGAGGAAATCCAACTCCCACTTGGACCTCTGTCTCTGGGTTTGTAATTGGGTTAGTTGATAGAGGAGTAGGTAGCAAGGCTGGGTGTCTGTTCTTCTGGGTGTGTTTTTCCATTTTGACACAAACTGGGATTCCTAGGAAAGAGTAAATCCTTCAGGGTCACCCAGACATCTTCTCTGCTGTACTGGGACAGCTCCAAAGACCTGCATCATACTGCCCCTGACAGTTCACAGTTGGAAGCTTGAGATGTATGGCCACCACTAGCTAGCAGTTTTAACAAGAAAAGAACCAACAAATAAACCAAGGTGAAAGATTAGACTGTTTACTTGGCAGTTTGCTACACAGAGCTGTTCTGGTCCCCTAGGAATGTTGTAGACTATGCCACCCTTTTAAGTCTGTAAACAAACAGCTCAAGCTTGTAGACTTCCATATTGCTGCCGGGCTAATGTGCCGAACACATTTTCTAAATTTCACCTTCCTCCCCACAGAGACAAGCATCTTGAGTGGAGTTTGTTACTTGAGAGAGAAAAAAAAATAAAGCTAACATCTTCAGTATTTTGATGTAGGCAAGAGTCCCATCACTAATTAAACCACCATTGCTAGAACACCAGATCATTTGCTATAGGGTACCACCAGCATGGCTGGAAGGTACTGTTGAAATGGTAATGGAGTTCTGTGCCTCAGATAGACTCCTAGAAATGATCCTAGTGTCAGATCCTACAGCCTCCTCACCTCACCTCTGCCTCCCAATCCCCCACTCTCCCTTACCCCACCTCCCATGAGGCAGTCTGGGAAGCTGATTCGCTGTCAATTCTCACACTGGCCAGTGGGGTGGTGATGAAGCCAAAACCCTCAGTTTTTCCTATGTATCAGTTAGGAAGCCTGGCACTATGAGTAAGAAAATGTCTCCACTCATCTGACTTGAACACAAGACCTTGTGTGATTTTATATTACAAAGCAGCTCCACAGAACCTCCCAGGGATGTTAGAGGGTGATGTTCCTTCTTTCCACAGTGTCTCAATTAGGGTTTCTATTATTGTAATTAATAACAACTCAGCTTACATGTCCTGATCACAATCCTTCATGAAGGGAAGTCAGGGCAGGAGTTCTACACAGGAACCTGGAGGCAGGAGCTGATGCAAAGGCCACAGAGGGGTGCTGCTTACTGACTTATTCCTTAAGGCTTGTTCAGCCTGATCTCTTATACACCCTGAGAACAAATGCCCAGTGGTAGCACAGTGGGCTGGGCCCTCTCACATCAATCACTAATAAAGAAAAAGCACCATAATCTTGTCCACAAGCCAATCTGATGGTGTTTCCTCAACTGGAGCAAATGAATCTAGCTTGTGTCAAGTCAATGTGGAAATGCGAACACACAGTGTAATGTCCGCACACCGGCCTCCTCTGGAGAGGGTGTCCCTCATACTAACAAGAGGACCTCTACAACCAGAAACAACACTGGCAAGCAAGAGTTTCCAATCAGATAAGAGGATTGTTCACTGTCAGTTATTTATTTGTAGATTTTGTTCATTTGAAACAGGGCTTCACTGTGTGGCCCAAGTTTGTCTCTCACTAGTCTTGCCTCAATTTCCTGAGCACAGGATTACTGGACTGTCACATCCAGATTCTTTGATAACTTTTGAGAAGGAGGAGCCCTCTGGAAAATTCCCACCAGATCTCCTGCTGAACCCTCATGCAGTAGGTCACATGATTGCCATCTGGCTCATACTGCAAGGAAAACATGGCCGGGATTGGCTGAGGTGAGTCAGGACTCCGCTAGACCACCTGAGGGAAAATGGAAAGAGCTAGGATGTGTGGGTGTGGGTGTGGGAGTGTGTGGGGAGGGGACACATGCCCCAGCTTCAAAAGCCAAATAATCTAGATACCATGAAATCCTCTAGGACTCTGGCTTTCTTTCCAAAAACATGATTACTTACTCACAAGTCCAAGATGTGCAACAGTGGAATGGCAAGAAGAGCCAATACCACCACCAGCCAAGGCCCCCACGTTCCTGCAGGCACTGCTTCCTCACCCCCAGACTGTCAGTTTCTTAGACGTCACATTGGCATATCATCCTACTTTCAACGTTCATTTTCCTTTCTTCGAAATTTCTAGCAAAGTAATACGATCTCTTTTTCCTCACTGGCTGACCAGTTGAACACAGCAGCTAGGAGCCTACAGTTATCCCAAACTAGCAGGTGCTTATCTTCTCTGCATGGCACAGATGGTGTGCTGTTCTCTAGCTTTCAAGGATGGAGACAAATGCAGATCCAGCCGGACCTCGAGCCTCGGCCTGTTCTTGGACAAGGGGACACTGATCAGTATCTCAGGTCCCAGGACTCATATCACAGGGCTTACCTATTTGCTGCCAACCTGTGTGCTTGGTTTTTCTTCAGTAGAGAGGCCATAAAGAATTTCTTGTGTGTGCTTCACTAAACACTAATTATTTTTTCTAGTGAATAGCACAGTTTTAGAAGTCATTGATAGAAATGGCAAATCAAGCTGTCTGTTGTTGGGCAAACCTGTGTCTTCATGATCCTGAATAATTCGCAGCTTGTTGTATTTCCCAGGCCTTCTTGCTCCAGAGCCTACAAGCTGCTAACAACTTAGCTGCAGGGAGAGTCTTTCTGAGCTGCAGGGGGGTCTTTCTGAAGAAGACAGCAGAAAAAGAGGAATGAAGATCCTCTGGCTGCAGAGTTAGAAAGTGCTGTATGAACTCAACAGCATGCATCAACACTCGCCTTTTCACAAGGGAAAAAAAAGCCAAGGAGCTGGAGACAAAAACAGAATCAAAACAAGATGTGAAAAACAATGATAGAATAAACAGTAAGATGAACTGGAAGCTCACCAAGCAGGGTCACCAAGACAGAGGGAGACTGGCATAGTGCTCAGAGGGAGAGGGGCAGGTCTGGAAACACTCACGTCACAGGCTTTGGGAACAGCCTTCGAGGTGAAGCCGGCTCATCTGAAAATGATGGTGTCTCTGTGGAAGGGTGGACTTGGGAACATCACTTGATAGCATGATAGAGAAGTCTGTCTGCTTCCTGTTGACATTTGGGTAACAATGTAATTTTTCCCTGAAGGAAAATGAAATGAAAAGCAGGCCCATGCAAGTGTTGCCCGGGCCTAGAAGTCAGATCCTGAGACTCTGCTTGGTTCTAGTGAAAGACAGAAGCTGCATGATGTGGTCTGTACCTGGTGTGGTCTGGGAGTCCCAGTGAACACCACCCTGTCTCAGGGACTCCCATGCTGCATGATTTGGGCGTGGTGTGGGTGGTGCCCCTTTATACTTGGCAGAGGCTAATTCAAACCAGCCTAGTCTTGCAGCCCAAGCCATAGGGGGATGGGTGGATAGGCGGAGTGTCTGCTGAAGATGAGCCCACAAGGGAAGAAATGGGCTGAAGAGCACGGAGCCAGAAGAGAAAACTAAAAGGATATGCATATGTGCATATGTGCATGCATGCATGTGTGCATGTGTATATATGCTGAGGGAAACTGAGAATTAAACAACAGTGTGAGGAAATTTTGAAAAGGAGCCAACATGATTATGTATTTGCTATTTTTTCTTATAATTATTCATTTTTATTTGTAATATTTCAAGTTTATTTATTTATATCCTTAGACAGAGACACAGACACACACCTGCTATAGTTTTTATATGGAAATCAGGGGAGAGCTTTCAAAAGTCAACTTCTCTCTCTTGACCACGTGCCATTTGAAAATGGAACAGGGCTCATCAGACATGGTAGCAGACACCTTTAGCCATGAAGTCATCTCTTCCAGCCGCTTTTGTAAATTTTGATGCTATGTTGAGATTACAAATTAATAATTGCTAAACTTAAGCCTGGTAAATATTACCCTTATCAATATTTATTCTTTAAAATGTGCTTCATGTATTGCAGTTTCATTCAGTTAATTTTTTTCTTTAAAAACACAATCAGTACGAAAGCTTGGGCATTCCTTGCCTTCAAGGGGGAGGTACATGATTTTGTTTGTCCTCCTGCCTCTGCCTCTTGAATACCGTGAATACAAGTGTATACCACCATACTGAACCTGTTAGAGACTACTGGATCCAGAAAGATCCCTGCCACATGATGTCACTTGCTAGGAGCCGCCCATAGGGGAATATATAGATTCAGGGCACTGCAGCTGAGGGTCTTGTTCAGTCTTATTCTCTACATTGAGAGATACCAGAGATACACACTTGTACTAGTCAGTGTTCTCTGTAGGGATAGAAGCAATGGAATGAATACATTTAAAAGGGGTTTTATTAGATTGGCTTACCAGATATGATCTTTGTAGTCCAACAATAGCTGTTTTCACATTGGAAAGGCTGACTTCTGGAAAATGCTCAGTATACGAGACTGTATTCCTCAACAGGTCCATCCTGGTGCTGGAGACCTGGAGGGTTCCTGGAGAGCCACTGGTGCCTTTGGTCCATGTTGGAAGCCTAACATAGGTTCTGATACCAGAAGAGGAATCCAACAGCAGTGGTTGTTCTGTATGTCAAATGTGTTGCTCTGATTGGTTAGCAAATAAAACACTGATTGGCCAGGAAGTATAGGCAGGACAAACAGAGAGGAAAATTCTGGGAAGTGGAAGGCTGAGGAGAGACCTGCCAGCTGCTGCCATGACAAGTGAGATGTAAGGTACCGGTAAGCCACAAGCCACATGGCAACTTATAGATTAATAGAAATGGGTTAATTTAAGATAGAAGAGGTAGATAACAAGAAGCCTGAGCCATTAGGCCAAACAGTTTAAATAGTATAAGCGTTGATGTGTTTGTTTGTTTATTTATTTTGGATTTTCAAGACAGGGTCTCTCTGTGCAGCTTTGCACCTTTCCTGGAACTTGCTTTGGAGACCAGGCTTGCCTCGAACTCACAAAGATCCACCTGGCTCTGCCTCCCAAGTGCTGGGACTAAAGGCGTGCGCCACCACCCCCCGGTGGTGTGTTTATTTTATAAGTGGGCTGTCGGACTGCTGGGGCTTGGCAGGACCTGGAGAAAACTCTCCAGCTACATGGTTACATCAGCAGGGCAGTTGAATGCAACAAAACAGGTGCATGAACTCACAATCAAGATGTGAAGGTGTACTGGTTGGTGATGCCAGCTTGACACAAACTTAGACATATCCAGGAAGAAGGACTCTTAACTGAGAAAATGCCTCCATAGGATTGGTCTGTAGGCAAGTCTGTGGGTATTGTCTTGATTAATGATTAATGTGGAAGACCTGCCCACTGTGGGTGGCACCATCCGTATGTAGCAGGCTGAGCAAGCCATAGATAGGGAGCAAGCCAGTAAACATTTGCCCATGGCCTCTGCATAAGTTCCTGCCTCCAGGTTACTGCCCTGCTTAAATTCCTGCCTTGACTTTCCTCATTTAATGGCTATGACTTGAGAGGTGTAAGCGGGAATAAACCCCTTCTTCCCTAAGTTGATTCTGGTCTTGGTGTCTTTACAAAGCAATAGAAACCCTAAGGCAGAGGGCAATGAAGCAAGAAACAAAGCTTTTCCTTTGGACTTCCTTTATCAGGCTGCCACTGTCCACATTATAGTTCACATCACCCCATCAGTCAAGTCTCTCACAGCTGTGCTTATCAGCTTAACTCTTAGATACCACATCTAGTCAGCTTGACAGCTAAAATTAACCCTCACAGGATTCATGTTAGGCATAGTGTTGAACCAACATGATTTTTAAACCATTTCCTCAGTTTCAACTTTTTGTTACCTTGTAGAATATATCATTTGTAAGCAACAAGTAGATTCAAAGCCCAGAGTCTTCAACTTTAAACTAATGAATTTACTCCATTTCTAAGGATCAGATTTAATTCTGTTTCTTCTGTGGCCATTTTCTTTCTAATATTCCACATTTCTTTCTTTGTCATGTTTTCCTTCTTAATATTATCCTAAAGATGATTTGTAGGCTCTGTAAAATGAAGGTGTTAAAAGAATAGCAAACATAACACATGGTTGTAAAGACCTTAGAGTTTGCTACATTGTTTTCTTGTTTCCTTCTGGCCATGAACTCATTTGGAAATTACAAATCCTACTTTGCATTGCGAACTTATCTCAGTGAAGACTAAAGGTATACATTTTATGCTACTGCTATAAAAAAAAAAAAGGCCAAAGACTTTTTCATGGAACTTAACAAATATGTAGCAACAATTTTGACACAGCCTAACACATATATGGAGTAGCAAAAAATAATAAATAGCTTAGATAATTTTGAAGATGGAAGTAAAAGAGGAGGGAGGGAAAGGGATTTATCTTCTCAGGTACAAGATTAGCCATAAAGGTAAATAATAATGTGGCATCAACACTATGGTAGACAAAAGACAGAGCCAAGACTTAAGTACTCACCTCTTTCTTCCCCTCCCCTAACACACACACACACACACACACACACACCACACTCATACACACACACACATACACACACACACCACACACATACACACACACACATACACACACACACCACATACACACACACATACACACACACACATACACCCACACACATACACACACATACACCACACACACCACACCACATACACACACCACACACACCACACACCACACCACACACACACATACACACACATACACACACACATACACACATACACACACACATACACACACACCACACATATACACCACACACACACACCACACACACCACACACACACATACACACACATACACACACATAAACACACACACATACACACACATACACACACACACACCACACACCACCACACACACACATACACACACATACACACACATAAACACACACACATACACACACATATACACACACACACCACGCACACCACACACACCACACACACCACAAACACACATACACACACACCTACACCCACACATAAACACACACACATACACACACACACACATACACACACACACAGCACACACACACAGAGCACACCCCACACACACACACACACACCACACAAGCATAACAAAAGTGTCATTTCAAGATAAGGGGGAAGTAGTGTTTAGTATACAATGCTAGAACAATTAGGTGCCTAAGTAGATAATTAATTTTTAAGAGGTAAAATTAGATTTTTAATTAACTCCATGAAAATAACGCATATATAGAATTCCGAATGAACTTATGGTTTAGTATGAAAAATCCCGAAACTAAGCACTTCATAGAAACAAAACAGAGCAACTTTGTCATTGGAAAGACTGTACGAGTGTACCGTGTGGGGGCATGTCTACGTGTGGGCACATATGTGTGCAGATATGCTAATGTGTGTCTGTGCACAGGGGGGCCAATGATACCCTTGGGCATAGTTCATGAACAATTCGCCCTTGGTGTGTTTTAGACAGTCTGCTGCTGGGACTCAAGACTCACCAATTCTCCCTCCACCTTCCCAGCACTGGGATTAGAAGCACACACCTTCATCCCCAGGTGTTGACTTAGACTTTGGGTATCAAACCAAGGTTTTCATTCTTCTACAGCAAGCACTTTACCAACTCAGCTACCTCTTCAAACCACAGGAAGGGATTCTAAAAGCAGGATGTACAATGTATGTGTCATAAAGGAAAACACTGACAAATTAGCATTAAAAACTAAAATCAATGTATTTACTCATTTATTATTTAATCTGACAGAGCTTCACTGTGTAACCTAAGCTGGCCTCATAATCATTGTTCTCCTGCCTCCAGAGTTTGGAGATTATATATATATTCCACCTTATCCAGAGAAGATGCATTTTTTTAAATTTATAAAAATGGAAGCCATGCGTGGTGGTACATACTTGCAATCCCATCACTTGGGAGGCTCAGACCAACCTGGGCTGTTCAGTGAAATTTTATCTCAAGATAAAGAAGTTGAGGAAAATAGGGGCCAGCGAGATGGCTCAGCAGGACAAATGCTTGCTGCATAAACCTGATGTCCTTGATTTGATTCTGGATCCCACATAAAGGTGGAAGGAGAGAACTGCCTCCACACTGTTATCCTCTGACCTCCACATACAGCATGGTATGCATGAACCACACACCCCCAATCCATGTACTCCATGTACACATACACATATCACACAAAACAACAATGAAAATTTAAGGGAAATGGATAAGGTCAGGAGAAGATACTTGCAATCTCTTTTAACAGACATAAAATAATCTATAAAGAATATTACAAATTGATACAAAAATACTATAATTCAACAGGAAGCTACATTCAATAACTATGAAATTCTGAAGAGGAAGGGGGTGTAATCCATAAGCCTATGGGACTGGGCTCAATTTCACTTATGTCCAGAAAGAGGGATATTAAAACAAGTTATGAGTGCCATGTAGGCCAAAATACTGACAGAGACCTTGGGTTTGGAGAAATGTGGGGAAGGAACATGCTTTCTGTCTTGAGTGAAATGTGTTTGCTTTGCAGAGGGAGATGTTGATGGAAAATGTGCAGACTAGAGAGAGCGACTGTGCAGTTATCTCTATGGAGGAAGACACCCAACATGCACACAGAGACATGAAGATATCACCGAGGACCAAAGACAAAGCGAACAAATACCAAGAGAAAAGATGGCACATTAGACTTGTTAGCACAACAATGCCCCATGTGGCAGTTGCAATGAATTGTACTATCTGCATTAAAAACCAGCACTCGATCCTTAGTACAACCCAAAAGAAGCAACACAGAAGTCACTGTTGACAGTGACATCATTCATAAGAGTCAAAAGGCAGAAAAAAAGCTGTATGTCATCAGCTGGCAAACAGATTCTGGCATACACACATGATGATAGAGGGTTATAACACAAAGCCAAAAATATTGTGTTCAGTGAAAGAAGCCAGGCACAAAACACACACATACCGAAATTTTGTGAGTATGGAATTTCCAGACTCATGCATAGGAAGGGAAAATAGATTAGCAGTAGCTTAGGACCAGGGTTAGGAAAATAAAGGGATATGTAAGGGAATCAATAAAGGGCACAAAATTTCCTTTTAAGGTTGTTAAGAAGCTATAGAATTAAAGATGGCAATGTTTTCAATTATCTTTGCATACAATGAAAACTATTAAGTGATCTGTAAATAGATGGATTATAAATGATGTGGGTGGGATTCAGGATGTTTCTCAAGACACACATGTACTACCACCATGGACATGTGCAGCAATGCATTGGAAACTTACTTTGAAAATTGCATTCATATAAAGCAAATGGGGTATGAACAGCAAGAGGTGTTTGAGTGTAACTTTGACATCATACTTCTTTTACAAAGTTGTATCAGTGAAAGGCTAGGCATGTCTTAATAGAGGCAGAATGTTAGGTGTGAGTTTGAGTCCATCCTAATCTACCTAAAGAGTTCCAGGCCATCCTGGATTACACAGTAAGACCCTGTCTCAAAAACCAAACTAAAGAAAGAAGAAAGAAAGAAAGAAAGAAAGAAAGAAAGAAAGAAAGAAAGAAAGAAAGAAAAAAAGAAAGAAAGAAAGAAAGAAAGAGGGAGGGAAGGAGGGAGAGAGGGAGGGAGGGAGGAAGGGAGGGAGGGAAGGAAGGAAGGAAGGAAGGAAGGAAGGAAAAGGAAGGAGAGAGATTAGAAGATCACTCACAAAATCTGTTTACTCTTCATTCATGTAGATATTACAGCATTATCTTCTGACTTTGAAATCTTTCATAATAAAATTGCTAAACACTGAAAAATTCTGGTAAGCCAGCTAGCTTCATTGAATCGAAAGAATCTTCAAAGATAGAGTATTGTCTTCTCTTGCTTTAACCTTAGAAGTAAAAAATTCCTCCTCTTTCCTCCCTTTGACTATGTTTCACAATTGGAGAGGAAGCCTCTGGAGATCAGTGCTGGCGCCTAGGAAGTGAGCCTTCCATAAATCATACACGTCCCCATGAATGCCATAGAATCCCAGCAGTGGGGAACTACAACTGATGATTTTTGCCTGTTCGGAACAGATTTCTGTCATTCTTTCAAAAATAATGCAAATGACATCATTCTCCCCATAATAACATGGCAGTACATTTCAGCTTCAGCTTCAAGTGGGCCACACAGGCTTGTTTTCCCCAGGTTGAGTTGTTAGATGACAGAGGTGATAGCAGACGGAAAAGCAGGCATTTGGGAGGTGTGACAGTGAACGTAGCAGGGAGTCTCTTTACATTCCCTCTGTAAAGTCAACAATTTGTTGGTTGTGAAAAGAGTAAATATTTTGTAGTCCAAGTAAATCCATGTTTGAGATGCAAAAAACACATAAAAATCACTGTACTGCCTCTGAGGAAGGACCGCTTTTACTGCAGACTGTAAAAACGATTCAGCTCCTCCAGTCCTTCGAAAACGACATATTAAACTGCTATCTACAGTGTTCTGAGGATGTCGCGAATTCCACTAAGTAAATTTTATAAGTCTGTGCTTTATAATGAAGGAAAACTAATGGTGGAATGTGCAGCTTTCTGAGACATTTTTGTTGAAAGGGGAAAAAAAAAATGGTAGAAGTCGTTGGGTAGATCTTACTTAGCAATCCCAGGAGTGTCTGAAGTCACTGATACAAGAAGCTAGCAAAATCCACCAGGCTTATTGGCTTAGTTGACCATCACACCCAAGAGGAAAGATTTTTTTTTAATGGAAAAAAGTCATTTGTGGCTTAAATATGTGGCTGACTGCTAATAGATGAAACCAATTACCCAAGAAATTAAAATGAATAGATGGCTAGTCATCACCGCGTGGGTTACTGTAATAGCCTGTTTGCTACTGAGTCTCCTGCACCAACAGTGGTACCCCCTGAGGAAGATTCTCAAGTGCTAAGGAAATTGATAACTCATAATTTCTTGTCCTGAAAATTACCCCTAGAGGACTCTGTATCCCACCAAGATGGGAGTTGATAATGAACTTTAGCATTTCTTGTGCATGTCCCTTCCCTTGAATCAACCTCTATGAAGTCTATTTTCTTTTTCTGGACCACTTTCAAAAGAAGATTTCAACCATTAATTTGGCCATAAAATCAATCTGATGTACTCTTATAACAGCCTAAAACATTTGATCAAGAATATTGAAGCTAATGTTTAAATCACATAAACATTCCCCTGGTCAAATAATTAAAGAGCAGTCTCGAGAGCCCAAGTAATTAGTTTCAGATGCACACAACTTTTCCTTGCAATGTATGAAAGCATTGAATTCACTCAAGCTTTTATAATTGACATCAAATTCATATGTCAACAAAAAGGCTGAGGAGCGGAAGGGGACTTCTCAATACTTGCAGGAAGACTCTGGAAAATCTCTAAGTTGGGAACGTGAGAAACAGGAGCTACTACTCTATAAAAATAATTACTATGTAAAATTATTTAGAATTTGGGTATTATATAATCATCATTTCCCAGCTGTATTCAAATCCTCAAGTCACAAGACATGCTGCTAAAAGTTGGAGGATAGGAAACATGGGATGAGAGAGAATGGTCTCTGACTCAGAGGATAAGGGGGAAAGAGGATGGGAGAGAGGGGTGGGTCTCTGACTCTCAGACATAGGGGACAAGGAATAAGAAAGAAGGGCAGGTCTCTGACTCTCAGACATAGGGACAAGGAATAAGAAAGAAGGGGTGGTCTCTGACTCCAAGGGCACAGGGCAGGTATTGGGAGAGAAAGAAGGGCTTTTGCTCAGAGTGTGGAAGGACAGGCAATGAAGAAAAGGAGGTGACCTTTGTGACAAAATCTGATGTGACAGTTTCTTCAGGAAATAGCCAATCCTAGCATACTCTGAGGAGTCCTGAAACAGAAACAAATCCCAACTCGGCATTAACCACAGCTGCTTGATTGGCATATAGTATTTTTTGGTTGTGAGCCTAGCCTTTAACGGCTGAACCATCTCTCCAGCCCGGCATATAGTATTTTTATCCAATATTTATTCTACAAGATACACTCTGTAAAATAGCAAGAGACTGTCCTGTCAGCTCACCAATAAGGAAAACCTAAAAGGTTGAACTGCTTACCTAAGATGGCATAAGCCCCAAGGTACAGGGTGGGAATCCTGGCTCCCAACAACAGTGCTCCTAGAAATGGTCTGGTAAGTGTGATGTTTAAGTGATCCTGATATTATATATATTTTACATAGTAAAACCAATCATTTTAGTCATAAAATTAATGTGAAATCCAGTGTAACTCTCTACAGCTTCATAATGGCTGTTCTGTGTGGAAGTCTATACATTTAGATGTATAGACTTTGGGTTTGATTAATTTGGGTGCATACTGTTTTATTTCTAAAATAAAGTTTCAATTTAAAGAAAAAAGAAAAAGAAATCTAAGCAGAAGAAACTGAGGGATATTTAGGCTGTGACCTTTCTGTTTTCAAAAGCACTTGATAATTGGTGGGCACCCCAGTTAGAGGCCCTAGTGCACATGTAGACACAACATGTCCCCATGACTGGAGCAAAGGCCCCCTTCCACTCCATTCCGTTCCTACTTAGCTACACTGCGACTCTCAGCGACAATCCCTTTTCTCTTTTCTGTTTTTTAACACTGAAGAGAAGAAGGCTCAAATGTCAGAAACCATGATTGGCAGACGGGAGCCTCGATCACCCAGAGGCTGCCTGGCACTGCTTCTCTTCCTCCTTTCATTCTTCTAATTATACGTCAGCTCTCGCTGGGGGACCCTCAAGAAAATCCCCGTCTGTGTCTCAGCCCCTCTGACTTCACTGTGGAACCATTTTCCCCTCCCGTCAGAAGCAGATGGAATTAACAGGCTGTGACAATTGTCTGTTGTTCTGAGTGACTTACACCGTGCTCTCTAAGCCTCTTTCCCAGAAGATAGATGACAAAATGCTAGGCAGACTAGGATGTGTAATGTCTGCGCGCCTGGTTTATTAAGAGTTCCTCTGTTTAGACCATGCCCTCGTGATTTGTGTGTTCTATTATGTAATACAAGAAGGCTGTTCCTCAGTGTCCCTGAAGAAACCAGAGAACTGGGACAGTGTCACAAAGCCCTGGTGGGCTTCTCCCTTGAGGAAGCACAAGAGGAGTCAATCTCCTTCCTTGGAAAGGGAGTTTCTTCAGCCTGGGCATGGTTGCTCCAGGTCAGGCACCTGGTGAGGCCTCTGTCTACTACAGAGAACTAAGAAGCAGAGACTGAAATAATCAAATAATCCTCCCATCTCCAGAGCATATGGCACACATTGGTGTCACCTACACACTTGTTACAAAAGCTGGCAGGTTCTCTGGCTGCTCCCAATGTGCTGAGTCAGAATCTGTGTTTTAACAAGACCTCAGGTGACTCCTGTCTACTTTCAAGTCTGAGAAGCAATGTCTACCCAATTAAAACCTACCCAGAGGAAGAAAAGGGGTGGGGGAGTCTCCATGGGCCAGACAGCTAAGAGAAACACCAGAACAAAGGCAGTCTTGAAGGCCATTTTGTGGTATGCAGGAGACTAAGAGGAAGGCTGCCCAGGAAGCATTATGACGCTTTCCCCGTAACTTCCTAATTGGCTCCTCTTTTAATGTGTTTTGAGAGTGGTCAGTGCTGGGGATTGAACTCAGGGCTTTGTGCATGTCAAGCACACAGTCTATCCAGTAGGCTTTACTTTTTATTTTCAATTATTCTTGATTTCTGGTCTGAAGCTGCCTTTCCACTCTACCATGAAGCGCCCAACTTTCAAACAGGCGCCAGTTAATTAAGCTTGTGGAACTTAATTGAATTGAAAGGCCAGATCTGCTGATTATGCAAGAGAAGAATGGGATGCAGAGCATGCGTGTCTTCTCCTCATTCTTCCCAGTTCACTGGGTGTGGGATCTTTGGCTTTTACAAGCATTATTTCACCTAGACAAGCTAAGAAGAGACAAATTTGGGTCCTTGAACTGCTCAGGGTTCAAAACGTACAGTGAGGTCCTGGAGGGTCTGCAGCCCTGGGACTGATGGTAATAGAAGCCAGGACCTTGATGGAGATCAAGATCTCAGCCTGATCTTCAGTACTGAGCATAAATGTGGATGCTAAAGTCTAAAAGCATCACTTAGCCCTGCAATACTCTTCCGATGCCCTCTCAGCTTCAGCTGCTCCCATCTCACACAGCTTCTCCCTCTACCCTGGCTTCTAGGCACACAAAATGACCCAGTAACTCCAAGCATGTCTTCTTACAAATATTACTCAGGCCAAACCTTCCAAAGTGCCTCAGGAGAGAGTATGATTCTGAGCAGATGCCAAACGCATTTTTTGGCAGCCGTAAAAGAAATCCTGGATTATCCTCTCTAGCAGGGCTCTAATGCAGAGGATGATACTTACTCTCGGTTTTGTTTACTTAATTATAAAATATTTTATGCTATGGCTATCCCAGTAAGTCTAATTTCAAGTTTTGAGACTAAATATAAAAGATCTCCTAACTATCTAATGTGCAGCCATAGGAAGCATCATACTCCCTAGCTAGTTTCCTTCTAGTGACACTGAAGGGTTCTTCTTTGCATAGATATATAGACAAGTATTTAGCCAACAATCTAACCTGGCAGTTCTGCTCCTAGAATACACCCGGGAGAAAAAGAACACTATGTGTGGTGGTTTTGATGAGAAATGTCCTCCAGAGGCTCATGTTTTTGAACACTGGGTCCCCCATTGGTGCCTCTCTTCAGGGAGGCTATGGAACCTTTGAGAATTAAAGGCTTGCTAGAGGATGTATGTTGCTGGGGGCAGTCTTTGAGGGTATATAGCCTTGCCCCAGTCCTATGAATTCTCTCTCTTCTCTTCTCTCTCTCTCTCTCTCTCTCTCTCTCTCTCTCTCTCTCTCTCTCTCTCTCTCCCCCTCTCCCTCTCTCCCTCTCAGCTTCCTGTTGCTGCCACCAAGTCTGCCTGCTGCATTGGTTAGATTTTTGTCAACTTAACACAAGCTAGAGTCATTTGGAAAGAGGAACTCTCAACTGAGAAAATGTCTCCATCATATTGGCCTTTAGGCACGACTGTGGGTTTTTTTCTTAACCGATGATTGACGGGGTCCAGCCCTCTGTGGGCAAGTGGTCCTGGGATGGTATAAGAAAGCAGGCTGAGCAAGCCTTGAGGAGCAGGTCAGTAAGCAGTGTTCCTCTGTGTTTTCCTTGCATTCCTGTACTGACTTCCTTTCAGGATGAAATACATCCTTTCTTTGCAAGATGCTTTTGGTCAGTGTTTTATTACAGTATTAGAAAACCAAACTAGGACATCTGCTGTAGTGGACTCAATACATCTAGAAATAAGCCAAAATGAGTACTTTCTTCCCTAAGCTGCTTTGGGTTATGATATTTTATCACAGAAGCAGAAAAAGTAACTCATATACTATGCTAACCAGATTTCATCACTATGACAAATATCTGAGAGAAATTGTTTAAAAGAAGAAAAAAGTGTTACTTTGGCTCATGGTTTCAAAGATTTCAGCCAAGGTGGGCTGACCTATTGCTTTGATTCTCAGGAGAGGAAGGAGATCTTGGTAGTGGGAGCATGCGATTTAAAAGTTCTCACCTCCATGGAGGAAGAGTCTAAGGTATGTTGTAGCTCCAGGATATGTCTTCAGTAACCTTCAGCTAGGTGCTGCCTTCTACTTTCTATGAATTTATCAAAGGTGAGACATCGATGAAATCAAAACCATCACACAGCAGTCATTTTCCTCAAGACCCCAGTTCTGAACACAACACAGCGGGATACAAGACCTCAACACATGAACATTTTATAGGAGACTTCATATCTAGGCCACAACACACATGGTCACATGGAGCCTTCCTTACGAAAATATTTCAATATTCATTGAAAATAAATGAATAGATCAATACAATGTGTTATGTCTTAGCCCATTGTGTGCTACTCTTCAGGATATGTGAGGCTGTAGGATTTAAAATATAAAGAAATGTTTCTGAAAATGGGAAGCTCAGGACCAGATATCAGCATCAGTGATGTTTTCTAGCTGCATCAGAGCCAAGAGAGCAAGAGAATGGAAAGGGGCTGGGCAGATCCTTTCACAAGACACACATTCCTTAATGAGCCCACTTCATGATATTGAACACAAATCTGTTCACGAAGGCAGAGTCCACAGGGCCGAATTGCCTCTCATAAGGCTTCATCTCCCAACACTGTTGGGTCAGGACTTAAGTTTCCAGCACATAACTTTGGACAGACACACTCAATCAGCAGCATAGTATATTCACAGAATGGAATGTTATTTGCCCATGATGAGGAAGGATGCACTAATGCAGGCTATGACAAGGATGAGCCTGAGAGTGTGATACCTAGACACTGAAGGACAGAGCGTGGGTTTGTGATGGCCAGTGGTGGGGACTGGGATGGAGTATGGAAGGAGGACTGGAGAGGGGCTGCATATGTGCATGACACTTCTTTCAGGACACTGAAAGTGTTCTCCAGTGGACTGTGGTGATGGCTGCATGATATGGTACAACTCCACAGACACACTAAAAAGACGCCCAGTGGTATAGTTCTAAAGAGGTAATTTTTTGGTGTGTGAATTATGTCCTAATAAATGTGCTATTGAAAGTAGCTAACAATGAAATAGAGCAGTGTGAGTTTGAGATGGGAGTCTGCAGGAGGGGGATGCACAGCTCCTGCCTACAACAAACAATATGGCAAAGGGGGGTGCTGTCTTATGACCCTGAATGTAGAGATGCTTCTCAGCAGCCAAATCCCAGAAGTGGGTACTCCTTAGGTAACACCTCTTCCTTGACTGGGGAAGGAATTTCGGACAAGAGCTTTGTTTTCTGTTGTTCTGTTCCGAGATGAGTCCCCCGGTTGCTCATTAAGTCTCTTTGCTCAGATCCATCACTCAGCTGGCAACAGTAAAAACCATCTTTACCAGAAATGTGTTCATTCTCCTCTGCTCCAACTCCTGGAGAAGTTGCTCCCCATGTAAACTAGCCCTGCATGGTGAGCTAGATCCCACTAGACTGGGGGAGGAGGGGAGCTAGGACCTTGTGCTCTCTGTGGGTTCCAGAGCAAACTGAAAATGGGGGCCCCTTGTTCGTAAGTTATTAATCATCAAATCAATGACAGCAGAGAAAGTAAAAGGCGTTTTGACAATGGGACACTGTGTGACCACACAAGTGGCAGCCATAAAGTCATCCAGTTAGATAGGATGAAAAGACAGAAGATGGAGAGAGAGATTGAGACAGAGAGACAGAGATACAGAGACAGAGACACAGAGAGAGGGAGGGAGGGAGGGAGGGAGAGATTTTCTCATGTGCTTGAGAGAAATTTCATGACCTTTATTAGATATGCTATTTCTTGTTAATAAAAGCTACTTGGAGATAGTGTTATTTCTAGGGAGTGCCTGGAGGTAATAGTTTAAAATATAATCTGGTTTTAAGGAGCTCTCTGAGCATTTCATTAAAATAGTCCATTTCACAGGACTTTAATTTATAAATTATTTTTTTGCCTCCTAACATAATTGTGAAAGAGACAAAATTTTAGCATCTATTTTATCTATGAGGAAAATTTCATGCAAGACTATCTTCATTTACTACGATGAAACACCACGACCAAAAGCAACTTGGGTATGAAAGAATTTATTTGGCTTACTCTTCCCCATCACTGTTTATCATTGAAAAAAGTCAAGCAGGAACTCAAGCTCAAAAGTCAGGACAGGAACCTAGAAGCAGGAGTTGATGCAGAGGCCATGGAGGGATGCTGCTTACGGCCTTGCTCAGCCTGCTTTCTTATGGAATCTAGGACCACTCGCCCATGGCAGCACCACCCACAATGGGCTGGGCCCTCCCCATCAATCACTAAGAAAATTGCTCTACAGACTTGCCTACAGCCCAGTCTTATGGGGGCATTTTCTCAGTTGCCATTCCGTCCTCTCAGATGACTCTAGCCTGTGGCAAACTGATGTAAAATTAGCCAGCACAAAGACATTTTGTAGGGGAACTACAAGAGCAAAGGCCAAGGTGATGGAGGTGACGTTCACAGTTGCAGTGTCCCAGATCTTTCTTCAGTGAGGCACTGACTGTATATCCAACTACAGTGTGGGAAAGCTGCTTCCAACTCATAATGCTGATGTGATAAGTGCTCAGTGAGGTTAGAAATGAGTAAAAATGTTACATGTTTATCATTGGGCATGCTGGCCTCTGTATATTTTATAGTAATAGAATTTCACCCCATTATTCTTGCCCAAACGTATTATTTATATAATAGCATGTAAGTGTGGGTGTATGTGGATATGTGGGTGTGTTGGGGTGGGTATGGGTGTGTGTGGGGTATAAGTATGGGTATGGGTTGGTGTGAGTGGGCATGTTTGGGTGTGTGAGGGTATGGGGGTGTGTGGGGGTGTGGGTATGGGTGTGTGTGGGTATGGTTGATGAAGTGCAAACATAAATTAGCCAATGAGCAGTATTTCAATGTTTAGAGTGATATTTTATATAAAGTGTCCTAAAACTATACCCAAAGTTTTCTACTGCTCATTATATGAACCTAAAGTATCCTCCAACTTCAGAGCAGCAATGTGAGATGAGGTGATACATGTGTGTCAGAGAGGTTGGGCTTGCATTTCAGCCATATTGACTGCTACCTCTGATCTAGAGAAAGCCAATTACTCTGTGACTTATTTATTGTCTTTCTAAATGGAGCTCACAGCTGCAGTAACCCCTGGAATATTATGCAGTCAAGTAGGTATCTGTATGTGAGTTCCTGAATTACATCAGTATTAATTCAACTACTAATCACTTATCAAAAATAAGAAAATTTTCCTTCGGGCCTGAGCATGAAAAGCGCAGGCTCTACCTCTAAGATACACCCTCTGCCCCCAAAATCAAATATTGTTCACTAGCCTGATCCATTTGTACATAGGATTTCCTGATACAGTTCTCCAAGAAACAAGACAATCACCCACGAGAGCAGAATTAACAGCAGAAAAATGATGGAGTTATTAAAAGCCTCTTCTTGGACAATGGACCATGAAGATTGAGTGAGACTCCTGAGTATGTGCCCAAAGGACTCAGCTATCACAGAGATACTTCACATCCTTGTTTTTGGCCGTGAGGCTCCCGATAGACCCTATCTAGGTGTCCCACAGCAGAGCAGGGTAAGGAAATGTGGTACATATACACAATGGACTTTTTTCAGTTGTGAAGAACAAAGTGTGTTGTTTATAGGAAAATGGATGCAACAGGAGATAACGTTAAGTGAACTAAGCCAGTCTCAGAAATACAAATATCATATGTTTTTCACTCATCTGTGGCTCTTAGATTTTATGTAGATATGTAAAACTGAGTTTGTGTGTGTGTGTGTGTGTGTGTGTGTGTGTGTGTGTGTGTGTAAGAGAGAGAGAGAGAGAGAGAGAGAGAGAGAGAGAGAGAGAGAGAGGAAAATAAGAGCAGAACCATCTAGGAGGAAGACACAGTTGGTGGAGGGATAAGGGAGTGAATGTGCTGGAAATACATTGTATAAGGTCCTCATGTAACACAGTAGCATGTACAATGGGTGTACTTGTTGGAGACAAATGTAAAATGTTAAAAAAAAAAATCTTCAAAACCTTGGTGAAAAACAATGCTGAGCGCTTTTTGAAAACGTTGGAAGAACTGCCATTCTCCACCATGCTCTACCCAAAAGCAGCTGAGCCCTATGCAAACACACCGTCAAACAACTCTAAAGTGGGATACCAGCAACTGACTGGATCAGGGGTACAATCTTCATGCCATAGAAGAAGAATTATAATCAAGATCAAGGAACAGGCATAAGTCCCTGGGCCCAGAGACTGGCAATAGCAGAATTCTACCCTGAAAAGGCAGATCAGGACAAGAGGTAAATTGTACCTCAGATAAGCCCAATCCACAGGTCCAGGCAATGGGACTCCATAAGGAGATTATGGGCAAGTGACTTTCTGTGTCTGTTGCATAGTAGGAACCCCCAAGTACTTGTTAATGAGTAGGTGGATAACAGAAGTCTTGTCAATATTCTGAATCTATGCAGGGCTGTCTGATGTCTCAAGGCTCTGTTGAACAAGAGAACAATTGGTGTATTCAGGTAATAATTTACATAATGCAGTCTGGAAAATGCCTTTGAGGATTTTTGAGCATCTTTGAGCAGAAATCGCCTTTTCCTTGAATACTGTATCATCATCGGAATGCTGCAGCCTAAGCCTAAGTGGGAAGGAGGAGGAATGGAGCCCTGCATGAGGCTCATCCGAGACACAACATAAATGTTTAAGTTTAATTCCCCAAATTGCTTACACAGTTTGCCTACATGTATCATGACAGCTTGTATAAAGATTACACCCTCACCACAAAAGGAAGACAATGCCAAGCACAGCCAACAACTTCACAGTAACAAAAAATGAAAATTGACAGCAGCCTCCGGAGAGCTTCGTGAACTGACACATCAAAAATCTACCTCCTTGTAACAGCCAAGTGTGAGGTGCTTTGCAGCCCCCATTTTAGCAAGACGCGTCTCAAAAGCAGTGTGTGCTAAAACTGCCTGTGCCTGAGTCTCACCTCCAACAACTGGACCAGGGGTTGTGGAGAATAACTTTCAGAAAAGCTAGATAAATTCTGCAGTATGATCAGTTTTCCCTCCAACTGCAGAACTAGGAGTAAACATTTGGGGTTCAAAAAAGTGACAGCAGGAAGAAACACACAATGGTTTTAGTAGACCCTTGTCAGCCTACGTGGACATAAGATCAGAAACAATACTGGCTTCTGCTCTCCTAGTGAAAGATTTGAGTTTGTTTGTTTGTTTTGTTTTGTTTTTACTTTGTTGTATAATGAATTCCCATGGGAATAAACCAAGAGTATGAGGTATGTTATTTAAATGCAGCTGGATTATCGTTTGCTGGGGGCCACAATTACTGTGCTAATGGTTTCTGTTTAATTTTCACACTACCGCCACCCCCAAAGATAGATTTATTGACATGTTCCATTACTGAAAGAAGGGAGCACTTTGAATTATCCAGGACATCTTCTTTACCCGTGCTGAGATTATTAGGGATACCAAAGTGTAACCTGTGATTCACAAGTTGTTATGTGTGTGTTTTAATTTAGCCTGCTTCCAAGAGAGTAGTTTAGAGCTGTCCTTCTCCAGCAGAGTAATGAGGTGTCCTAACGAGGCAATCTAGTGTCTCCCATGAAATGATTAAGTCATTGACAATGGAAAGACCTGTGACTAAGAATATATACATATATTAGTTAATATAGTTAATAAGTATCTAGTCACAGTTTGCCTACATGTATCATGACAGGAGGGAAAAATGAAATCTCTGGTTTATTTATTTATTTATTTTGGTTTTTTTCGAGACAGGGTATCTCTGTGTAGCTTTGTGCCTTTCCTAGATCTCGTTGTGCAGACCATGCTGGAAATCTCTGTTTTAAATCCCCAAGAACATCTATGCAAATCCAGACTACCTGAGCATTGTCTCCAGCCTCATTGCATATATCAAACACCCACACAAGTAAGGCAAAGTAGACAGAGATCTGCTAGTGAGCAAAAGACAAAAACAAAAAGTCTCCAGAATTGATTTAGAAGTAGGCCAGAATGCTGGGGAACGCCCAATCTCTGTGCTCAAAGTAAAGGGAGGTGGAATTATCCCAATCTTCCCTAAGAAAAGTCCCTTCCATCATAGAACTCCACTTTCATCATCTTTGCTATAACAACTTGTAGTGCTTGGTCACCAGTGGCATCAAACTTGGCCTGAGCTGTTGGCGAGGATAGCCCTTTCCCATAGAGTCCACAGACAACATGCACAATGAGCCTTGTAACATCATTTGAAGATGACAATTGGCCCGTTCCTCTCTTCTTCCTTTTCTACCTTACAGTTTATGGCTTCTCTTTGTAAGTAGCCTGAGTGAGTATGGTCCCATACACAAATAAACATGGAGGTTAAAATGTCACAATCTTAACAGCAGTTTTGATTGAAAAAATAAAATAACATTGTGAGCGAATTTCCAAGCAAACAGTATTTAGACTTGTGTTCTGGAGGCAGTATCTGTTTGGATTACTTGCAGCAGAAGCTGAATAACCAGTTTGGGACAGAAGGGTATTAGGGATTTGCTCCAATTTGTTTTCTTAAGTATGGTGCATTAATGTCATCTAATATCTTGGCTAGAGAACATTTTGTTGCACAGAAATGAAATATAGTCAAAGATGTTGGTGCAGGAAGGCAATTCCACTGACAAAACCCTCAACTACAGACACACTAACAAGGTACAAGGCATGGGGCTATTCTGTATCTCTTAACAGATTCCGTTGGGTTATTTTCATCTCTGCCCCTAGTTTTACGGAGTGGGAATGTTCTCTGCTTCCCCACATCTTCAGCTGGCATTTTACTTGGCTCTCAATCTATTTCTCTTCTCAGCTCATTATAAATTTTTCTACTGCATAACCAATAATTAAGACATTTGTAGCCATTTGGCCTCACCCAAAACACAAATGTGTGTGTTGCCTTGTTCGGTAGCACAGAAACAAACATGGAGGCTCTTAAACTCAGTTGGTGAGCAGAGTGTGATGGGCATCCTTTGTCACAGGACTGTGTTATAACAGGTGACAGCTTAAGGTTAATTTGTTACTGTAACCTCCAATCATATAAGACTCAGGATTCATTTTGATCACCAAAAGAAAGCTAAAATTTAATTATAACTTTGGAGTTATGTTTCTGAAACTGGCTGCTGAATCACGCTGAAGATGAGCTTGGAAAATACATTATCCCTTTAATTTTGGATAAAAGTTAATATTCTGCAACTCAGGGGCATGTCTCTGAAGGAGCGTCCTCCATTTCCATCCATCTTTGTCTATATAGTTGTTTTCTCTAGTAACTATGTTTGCAGACAAGACGCAGAAGTTCATGCCATTGTCATAAATGTGCATTCTGCTCTCATCAAGCCAACCTAGTTTTGATCTATCAGTCAACAAGATGGAAGCTCATTTATTACATTGCAAATTCTAAATGCCAATAAGTATACTGTATCATCAACACAGGAGTAGACTGTGGTGAGTCTATTAAAGCTAACTTTTGATTCAGCTTTGACTGTGGAACAACTAAATTCAGTGTCAACTGTGTCTCTATATTTACCTAGCTGGAGTATTCAGTGCATGATGTCCATATGTTTATTAGATTGTTTAGCTTTTCCTTTAAATTATGTTCTTATTTTTATTCAACCTGATGTTATGTCAATTGTGGTTAATAATATAAATGTAGGTGTTGTAGTTAGTACATACTTTTTCTGTTTGAATTTGTGGTTTGTTTTTATTATGTCTTGAAAATTAGGATCTTTGAAAGTTGAAGAACACTGGTGTGGCCACCCCTATAAATGCTGCAAAAAGTACTATTCTACTTCAGTTTCTCCAAGGCCTAATTCAAGATGCCCAGGCACGAACCTGTTTAACTCATTTAGAACCTGAGTTCAGTATGGACATCAAATAGTTATGATGAAGCGGGGAAGGCTCAGGACATTTATTTAAGAGGTTAGACTGGGCTTAGAGGTCAAAGTCACGGGCCATCTTCATCTGTATTATGAAGTTCACACACTCACCCTTCTTAATTTAACATGGTGAGATAAAGTTATCAACAGCCTGTTCACCAATGCCAAGCCATGTTTCTTAGTCAGGGTTTCTATTGCAGTGAAGAGATACCATGACCCAGGCAACTCCTATAAAGGAAAACATTTAATTGGAGCTGGCTTACAGTTCAGAGATTTAGTCCATTACCATCATGGTGGGAAGCATGGTGGCACGCAGGCAGACATGGTGCTGGAGAGGTACTTGAGAAACTAGATCTGGATCGATCAGCAGGCAGCAGGAAGAGAATGAGACACTAGCCTGGCTTGAGCATCTGAAACCGCAAAGCCTATTCCTAACGACACACTTCACTCAAGAAAACCACACCTTCTCTAACAAGGCCACACCTTGTGGGCCTATGGGGGCCATTTTTATTCAAACTGTCACACCATGCTTCCTGTAGCTAGGTTGCCCTGGGTTTGAGTAGCGGGCAATCATCAACAAATAGTTTTGCCAGGGAGCAAAGACAAAGAGGAAGGAAATGGGAGATGATGAGGATAGTGCCGATGTCTAAGAAAGACATGTCCCCACACTGCCGTCATACTAAAGGGTGAGAGGGTACAAATGAGCAAGGACAAAGACAGGGCTCAGGAAGCAAGCTATCTATTTAGGATCACTAGATTAAATTCCTGTTATACACTGTGACCTAGGCTACAGTTTGCATTTCATGTTTGAAAATATGTTTTCTCCCCTTAAGTTCAAAGTTCATAATCTCAGAGTAAAACAGAACAGTGAAGTGTGATGAATATGTGGGAATCAGGGAAAGGTTTGTTGCTGCCAGGCCTTCTGTGGCTAGCCTTAGCTGTAGAAAGCTGCCTGGTCACATCTTCCTTAGGGTACAGCACCTGCTAAGTCAGGCAAAATTAGAAAGTCCCAGCCACTTTGTCCCAGATCCCAAGTGGCCAGAACTCTCTCCAGAACACCCTGCTGTATTGACATAGCTCATTATGGCTTTGATCTTAGGTGTCCTGCAAAGCTCCATGTTTGAAGGCTTGGTCCCAGCTGCTGATGCTGTGGGAAGGTGATGGAACATAGGTGAGGTGCTGCCTAGTGGAAGGAACTTAACTCACTGGGGATACTGAGCTGCCAAGGCTCCCTCATGCTCCCTCATGCTCTCATTCTCTCTGTCTCCTTCCCACTCTCTCCTTCTCCTCCTCTTCCCACCCCCCACTCTCTCCTCCCTGCTTCCTTCTCTCTCTCCTTTCTGGGAACTTGAGTTCAACTCCTACCTGTTCCCAACCATGTTATTCCATCTTGCTTCAGGACCAAGAAACCACAGACTGAAGCCAGGATCCCAAAGGACCCTTCTCTCTTCCAAGTTCATTCTTTTCTGGCATTTCATCACGGTAACAGGAAGCTGACTAACACAAGGGCTTTTTCAGGTCTGTATCACAAGCTTGAGGTGTTCTACCAACTCCTGCCTCCTCTAGCTTCTGGTCAAAGGTGTTGATCCCGAATGACAACTGACCTTTCATCTCAGTCAGCACCTGCTTTCAAAGATGGAACCCTACACATAGCGTTTCAGCCTGACACGCAGGAGTCCATGTCCAGTGCTGGGAAACTAACCCAGAGCCAACAAGACTGCTAAGAGAAAATGGTCCTAGAAGGGACGCTATTGTCCTTGAGCCTGGGAGAATGGTTACAACGTCGAGGCAGAGAACTGAGCAAGGTGGCCACTTTCTTCCCAGGGCAGGAAACAAAATGTGCAAAGAAAATAAGGCAAGTTCTGGGCTCCCTGGACTCCAGCCATCTGCAGTCTCCTCCGGAAACTTCCCAGACCATCAAGTTCAGAGTTTCCATGATCACTGAGTCACTTCCTCGTGGCAGGGAAACGATAAGGCTTGTGGCACTGTGGATGCAGCTGGAGCTCAGGCCAAGTCCAAACTTAACCCTGAAGGTCACAGGAAGCCTTTGGGAGCCTGCAAGTGCACTCCTTGTATTTTCCAAATTATGCCGCGGAGATGTACTTGGTGGCTACATGAGGAAGTTAATGATGTGGGTGAGCGGTGGGAGAGGATTTCAGAGCCTTTGCCGTGACACATTTAGAAAAAATATAGAACTCAGAAGTGACAGACCACACAAGGCAGTGCCTCAAGGCACTTGATATTCAAATATCACAGAGCCTTTGAATAACCTGGAATATCATTAAAATGTCCATTCTGACTGGTTCCTAGAGACATCAAGTGCAGAGAGAGGAGGAAGCCGTGAATGAGTGAAGGCCTGACTGTGTGTTGTGAACACTCCAAGACTTCAGACCCATGGGAAGTTGGGAAATTAGAAAACTGGCCATTATCCACCCAGGCCTGGTCAGAGGAATGACCAAGCTTTCCTCAGGGGTCTAAGTACAAGTGTTTATGGTTGATTGATGAATGTGAACAAAACAAGCAACTGTAGCCGCCTCCTCCTCCTCCTCCTCCTCCTCCTCCTCCTCCTCCTCCTCCTCCTCCTCTTCCTCCTCCTCTCCTCCTCATCCTGGATGTTTACAGCCTGAAGCTGACCTACAAACACCCACTACAGACACCACCTAAGTCCTTTCCCTGTGCTGGACCAAATGAACACTCTGAGGTCTGGACTTCGGACAGTAGTAGATGTCACTTTGTCGAGTGAGTGTACCCCAAGACCTTCTGTACATGTGTCTGTATGTCTGTCCTTATTTTATTCCCTGACATCCCTAGCCAAGGTCCCAGGAGCCAGGCATCACCAGCCCTGGCAATCAAGAACCTTAATCAGCAGGGGTTTACCCTTTAGGAAAAGGTATAGAAATACTCAAAAGTTTCTCTAAGACATAGCCATATTCCCTGAGAGCAAAAGCACTGGGTAGTCTGGAGTCCAGTGCACAGCGAGTTGGAGACATAGCAGGCAAAGAGTTGTTTCTCTTCCCTCCAACTCCAATGACCATAAACTTCTCCAGGGGTAAGGCACAGGTATAAGAGATATTTAGCTATGGTTTCTCGTGCTGCCTTTGAGCCAGACTCCTTTAACTGTGAATGGACTGAGTCAGCTTTTGACCTAGTTCAGCTGTTGTTATTTCATACAAGATGTGTTTTTTGTTTGTTTGTTTTTCGTTTTTTGTTTTTTTTTTTACAGGAAAAAAAGAAAGAAAAGAAAACCCACAGCACTCCAAATCTCTTGGTTACTATTATGCAACATCATTATTAAAGCCAATCAACACATTTCAACTTGCAATTTCAGGTGGAGTGTCTGAGGCTTCCAGCAGCCCACTGAAGTCAGCTCTAAAATCCCTTTCCTATGGTCACACAGTATTGCCTGTTATTAGACAAGTGTCTACTGACTTTCTGGACCCCTCCTCCACCCCTTTGGCTCCCGTTGACCCGATGTTCCTCAGATGCTTGCCACCCAACACAATTGGGAATTCCTGCATGTCACAATGAACTGAAAGGCTTCCAAAAGTGAATTCTTGTGGTGTGTGTATGTGTGTGTATGTGTGTGTGTGTGTGTGTGTGTGTATTGGTGTGTGTGTATGTGTGAGGTGTGTGTCTGTATCTGTGGTGTGGAGGGACTAGTGTGTGTAGTGTGTATGTATGTGTATGTGTGTATGTGTGTGTGTGTGTGTAGTGTGTATGTATGTGTATGTGTGTATGTGTGTGTGTGTGATGTGTGTGTATGTGTATGTGGTGTGTGTGTGGTGTGTGTCTGTATCTGTGGTGTGGAGGGAGTGGTGTGTGTAGTGTGTATATGTGTGTGGTGTGTATGTGTGTGTATTGGTTTTTTGTTTTTATGGTTGTTTTTTTTTTTTTTTTAAAGAAAATATGTGGAGTTGAATAGGTAGGGAGGTGGGTAGAGGCTGGGGGAGTTTGGGGAGGGGGAAACCAAGATCAGAATATACTGCTTAAACAGTATTTTTTTTTTCAATGAAAAGGGCAAAAAAAAAAAATCAATAAATAAATACCTTATAAAAATCCTTTATCCATCCTTATGCATTTATACACTGATGAGTGCTCACATACTCACTCATCACCATAATAGGATTTGATTTGATATGTGTACATTGGTAGATTTTAGTTTGAGAATAAGATTCCTTCTTGATATACTGGGGATTGAACCTTAGCCATGCCGGGCAAATGCTCTAACCATTGAGCTGTATATACCCTACCTCAAAATAAATTTTTTTTTCTTAAGCCTGAGACATTTTTTTTTTGGATCAAGCAATTCAGCTGAAATTCTGTGGTTATCATTTAGATTGTATTTTTCAGTCATCTTGTTTCCTGGTTTCAGGTCATAGACCGTGGCATACAATCTGTAAAGAATAAAAACTTCAAATATAGCCGAGTGCCACTGGGCCTGACAACTTCACACAGGGAGGAAGAACAGGAAATATTAATTATAAGGTTGTGATTCAATCTGGAGGCCTCCAAGGGCACAGTCTAAATTTAGAACGAATGTGCCAATGAGTGTTAGTAATCGGCCCCTCTCAGCTAGTCATTTCCGTTTGCATCTTGAACTTGGCTTAATTAAGATTGAACATTGTGAACTGAGAAGCATATAAGGTTATTTTGTTGTTTGTTTAAAAAAAAAAAAAAGAAAGAAAGAAAAAGAAGAAGCAGCAAACTACAAAATGATCACATGGGTTTGAGGGGGCAATGGAAATTCTCCACTGAGCTGATAGCCCTTTCTGAGGTAGGAGCAACAGTTCCTGCAAATTAGCATAGGTGAAGCTGTACCGCAAAATTCAGTGTTCCAGATGCAGCACGCTATCACCACCATTATTTAAAAGATGGTCACAAGAGGGAGAGAAGTCAGTGCAATCATACGTTTCCAGGCTGGGAGAAAATAAAATAAATGTATACCTCTGGCAGAGGACATAATGCAAGCATGGAAAGTAGATGGTCTCCAAGCTGAACTCCTCGGCTGGAGTGTCTTTATGCACACCATGTGGAGGTTATAGGCACTGGGAGCTCAGCCATGCTGTGGCTGACATAGGGGGATTTCTCATTCTCACAGACTGTTTCCAGAAAGCCCAGGAACAATGGCACAGAGAGCTCTGCTAACATTATCGCCATGTCCCCCAGGATTTGCATCCTGCGACCCATAGTGGATTTAGCATGGCTTAATGATACTGAAGCATTTCTGCTTTTTGGCTGCATGATTTATACTGGCAGCATAGACTGTTCTAGATGCTAAAGTGAAAGCAGGTTAAACTGTCCCCATGTAAGCGTTTCTGGTAAACTGCCTTAAGACAACATAGAACAAAGGCTCCTGAGCTCTGAGCATTTGATGTAATTTCTTTCCTCACTTTAAATAAACACGGACACATCCTCACCTATTTTTGCATTTGAAGCAAAGCTGAGACACCTCACTTGGTTGCTTTCCTTGGCTCTTGCATTTAGTTAGGGTGACATTTAGTCAAAACTGATCTGGCTCTGTTTTTCAGAATAAACTCTTTAAGTGATGACAAATCTAATTTCTCAATCAGTTACCAAACTGTAATTGAGCAAACACAAGAGGTAATGAGCCATCTTGAATGCTGTGACTTACTCTGGCACACACACTCATCAATGCCTCCTCATTCTCCCTGGCCATCGAACCCGAGACCCCGTGCATACTAGGCAAGTGCTGTGGCGCTGAGCTACACCCCTGCCTTCTCTTCTATTATTAAACAACTGTGTTTGACAAACCCTCCTAGCAGCATTTGGCGGATAATATTGTATAGCACTAAACAGCCCAAGGGAAGCCATGGAGCTAGTCAGAGGTTGGGTCACCACTCAAGACACGTAGTCTCTCTCCAGAGCCTGAGACAATGACAGAGTCTGCACCGCATGCCACAATCTAAGCACTCCTAATCTGTTGCCAGGTGTCCAAGCATGCTGCTTGACTCCGGTGAAGTCATTGAACAGATGTCCTCATCCAAGAGTGACTCTGGGCTCAGGAGGTGCAGTGTAACAACATCCACTCATCCCAGATAGGAAACACACAATAGACCAAAAACGCGGATGCCACTCAAGTCCAACTTGGTAGAGCAGTGAGTTCTATGGGGGTTGCTTACAGGACTATGGGTGAGGGGTTACTTACAGGAGCAGAAATGCACCACCAAGGCCCACCACAGCATGGGTGACAGCTCACAAAGATGGGAACCTGGAGCACCCTGCACAGCCTGCAAGCAGCTCCACAGGCTGGAGAGTGTCCTTTCCAATGCCTCACTTGGTCTAAATCCCTTCCAGGCAGCTTGGATGATTTCTATCCCTTCCAGGCATCTGGTCTGGTCACAGAGTCTTCTCTGCAGTTCAGCTTCCTGCCATCTGAGAGGGACTCTCAGCTGCCCTTGCTTACTCTTGCAGGAAGGGGCCTCGCCTCGTAAATCTGATTAGTTTCATGAACTTCCTGAAGCTATTTTGACTTGTTCACCGTCCTGCTCTTAAGCTTCCCTGCTGGGTGGAATGTTTCACTCTCTCAGGAGGAAACTGCTCTCCACACCAGGAGGCACTTGGCAGTTTTGGAGGGCAGCACCTGCAGCAGCCAGAAGGCCGTGAAGCTTGTGAGCACATTGCAAGGCACAGGTGAGGCACCATCACAAAAAAAGGATTTGACTCAACTCAGCTGATGAGAAAAACTGTTTTAGGTCAATATCCAAATAATTTGCTTAAAATACATGGCCTCTCTTCACTAACTGCTTTTTTCTGTTCCAAATAAAATGGGTAAGTTGGGGGTTCCAATTCCTTGTCTATGTCTTCCTAAATTTTCCACTTTTTTTGGATTCTGCCACTAGCATCTCCACTTTCACACTGCCCACAGCAGGCACACTGCAGGAAGAGAAGAAAGCGTGGGCTTGGGTCTTGGTCCTGCTTGAGTTGGCTCTGTCCTCACTAGCCTGTAGAACTGCCTCTGCCATCCTCTGCCTCATCTCCCCACTTGGAAACAGTGGGACCAGGTTGTATGATGCCATGGATCACTTTGCCTGTCCCTCAGCAGGAAGAGGCCATCCCAGCAGCCAGAAAGGCAATCCCTGAAAGGCCAGTCTTTGCTCAGTACTGGTGGGGAGTCTGAGTTGTGACTGCAGTACCTTAGGACTGAGACAAGAGTCAACTCCTGCCCCCCCCCCCCCCCGGGAAGCAGTGGACTTGGTCCCTGACTAGTGGGTAAGAACAAAAGACAGAAAAACAGGTCATCCCCAGATGAAAATGAGGTGTATTGGCAAGTTTCCAGACTTCTCAGGTAGAGAAACCCCCTCCCTTGGCAGACGAGACTCTAAGGGGCTTCTTTGAGCTTAGGATGTTGCACTAGGGGATTCTTCCTTCTTCTCTTCCTCTTTCTATTGGTCTGATGGAGTCTGAGCATCGTTTTTTATAGCAGGCAGGGATTGGGCCTCTGTCTCAATCTGCTTGCATGGAAATGACTGAATTGTTGATAGTCTTAGATACCAGTGACCACCTCAGCCTCCTCTGCTCTTTGTAATATAGTAAGTACAGAGCGACATACTCTAAGTGAGGTGAATGTAGGGGCCTGTCTACATTACAGGGGGGAAATGCAAACTTACTGCTTGGGACAAAAATCCATAAAGAAATGGAAACTTACAGCCTATTTCTAGAAGCAAAAAAATAGTATAAAACTCAAATTGGGGTTGCTAAAGCACCCTTTGTCTCATTCTAGAGGCCCACGGCCATGGGTGGAGAAAAATGGGGCTAAAGAAAAGGTCATAACAAGGTGGACACTCCACAGTGTAGGTCACAAGTAGAGTGAAAGTGGTCTGGGCTGTCCTCACCAAGTGTAAGGCCCCAGCATTATCTGGCATGCATCAAGACTCAAGGATCACCCTGGGTGCTCCTAGGGCAGCCCAGGGTGTCAGGGTGGAGGTGTTCTCAGTTGCATCTGATAACATGATGGGTGATGACAGCACACAGTCAGAATCCTGGCTGACTAACCACCCCTCACAAGCTCAACCCTGTCCCCATTGTCCACCTGTATGCAGCATATCCTTCCTAGTGCTCACACACGAGCCCCACAGGACCAGAGACCGATTGACTTCTAGCCATGTCCCTGCTACTACCCATGGGACAAAGAAACTCCTTGTGGGTCCCCTGCCCCATGCTTTTCTCAGTACCTTTGTTTCGAGAGCTTAGATTGTAGCACAACACACCACTGGCATTTGTTTGGAGTGTGTACGTTTTTGTGTGACACTGTCACAAACATTGACAAAAAACTTTAAAAAGAACAATGGAATATATTTCTGAACCACTGAAAAGTGAGGGAAAAACTATGTCTGTCACTGTCACTTCTGAATACTAGAGCCTCCTCCCAGCACGGCCCAGCACGGCCCAGCACGGCCCAGCACAGCACAGCCCAGCACGGGGTAAACGAACACTGAAACGTGACCCTCATCTCATTTTTAGTTAGGACTCACCTTTGGTCATAGTGATGTCACTGAGCCAAATAACGCAATCTGAACAAACAAAGGCCATCTAGCTATAGGCTGTCGCCAGCCGTGCCTAACTTGGCAGGTTAAGAACAGTGAGTCCTTTCTCTGTTGTTCTCTGATAATTTGCCACAATGACATTCTGACTGTGCATCTTGGGCAGGAGGACCACGCAGGTTCTGCTAAGGCTCCCCTTGCCCTCTGCCAGGCAGCAGACACCTTTGTCCCCCTGGTACCCATGCTCACACTGGTCAGCTGATTAGCCTGGCGACTGCCAGCTTCTCTGTCATGGTTGTCTTTATTTCTTTTGAAATTTTTAAGTATTTTTAGGGAAGTCTTTTGAAACTTGATAAATTTTCCATTCCTTCCAAGCCTTTAATGTATTCACTTGTGTATTGATATCACCACGGACTTATGGTCACCTGTTTTGGTTAGAGGCTTCTAAGGTGTTAACTATAACTGTTTGTTTTGCTCTATTGCCTAGGAGTCAGTCAGTAGGAGCCCCTCAGGCTAATTTCTGTGTCTTTTTGGCATGCTCTCCACCATGTACCTTGTTTACTGGGTGTATCTTTACTTTCTGACTTGAGGAGTTGTTTCAGAATTATCTGTATTTTCTCTGTCTCATCTCTGGGGCTTCTTAGTGGTTTATTTTGAATGATAGCAGCAAATAGTTACCAAGACATGAATATCTGTCTTGCTATTGGGGTGTAACTGTTCCCAAACTGTGTATAGCGCTAGCAGATATATGCATGTATGTAGATAGATGACAGACAGACAGACAGATTGACAGACAGATCCATCTCAGGAGTGTGTGGGGACACTGAAGCCAGAGAGGCGGAGTCCCATCATGGCCTGGTGTGGGGATAGCTCTTGGGGCAGAAGTGCCTCATCCTTGGTGGCTTTTGGGTTCATTCTGTTCTTTTCCTTGAGGCTGTGTGACCCATGGCTCAGTCCTTCTCACGTAGAAGGAACCACGCCCCAGAGTGGAGAGGCCCCAGGCGGAGGGAAACGGGGATAGAAGGTCTCACGCCTGGTGCTTCTGCCTCCCAGTGGAGGAGTCTTTCCAAAATCCCCTAATATCCTGGGAGTGTCTGCCCACCTGAGTCTCTTCCAAAAGAACTGGATGCCTGAGTCACACCTGTCACCCTGGGGGGCCTGTCTAATAAGATCTATCAGCTATCTCTCCAGCTATGTATCTACCCACCTAATTTTCTCCCTTCCCACATTCGCACTTCCCTTCCCTGACAATGAGAAACCTGACTCCCATTATCTTAAAGTGTTTCCTTGTCTACTCACGATCCCAGGAGGCACCGCACATCCTGTTGCTGACTCACAGCCTCCCTCCTCCTCGGGCAGGCTGCCCTCCCCCACGGCTTTCTGAATTGTTCAGGAAAGGAAGGGATAGGGATATCCCAGGAAGGAAGGAGAGGAAAGGGAAGGGTGGGACATAAAAGAAGAAGGAAGTGGTCTCTGCTCTTTTGATTATGTAAAATAATAACGTTGTCGTGCACATTCCAAGCCTAGCCAACGCTGTAAGCATGGCAGTCAGGGAGGCATGCACCTAAGCCAAAGGGAGGTTGGTATAACCACGGAAGGGAATGCCCCAAGCCTTGGGACATTGCAAGCTGAGGATGCTGCTTTGGTCAAGCTTTGTGGCAGAGCTGTAACAGCCTCTGGATACCTGTAACCAGGAAAAGAGCTGTGACTAGTACATCAGGAAGTCGAAGCCAGAGACCGAGCTGCTGTGTTTAGTGCGCACAGATGTTAAGGTGATCACAGGATTCCTAGGGAAAGATGGATGCTCCACCTGCTACCCAGGATGCCTCAGCTATTTATGGCACAGCTGCTCTCGAGAAGGTGCATGCACTCGCAGGAGGCATCACCTGCTTTGAAGAGAGCTACCCATAGGTAGATTGCTTGTGTTAGTGACAGGGGGTGGAGGCTAGATACCCAGTGTCCTGCTGTGTCCTGCAGCAACCAGAGGAATTCTCTTCTGAGACCTCTATTCAAGTGAAGCTGGGATTCTTGACTTTTCCAAGGAAGAAAATGTCAGGGAAAGCCAGTATGAAGGAGAGTTGTTTAGCATAAATCTAAGTTCAGAGTTGAGAGGCTCTGGGGAAGGAGAGATGCTCAGAAGGTGTGGATTTGGGCTTCTCAAGTGTGTCCACTGTATCCATACATAGAACTTCTAATTTACATCCTTCAAACAGTTTCTTGGTAATACCCCCCCAACCCCGCCTCCCACACCCCTTCCCCTCTTGTTGGTAAATAGATCATAGAGTGAGTGGCTCTGAAGGTACCATAGACAGGATTATAGTCTGATAAAGTCACAGGGGTCACAAGGGTTACACAGAGAGCAAAGAAATGTGTAGTTAGTGGGGTGATGTGTTTTGGTTTTGGTTTGAGAGAGAGCAGGGTGGGATTACCACAAGTGCAGGTTTACAGCTTGGGGAGGAGCAAGGGTATACGACTTATGCCTTAAGCACAGCTCATTGCTATTTTAACATTCGCATTTGAAACAAAGGGCTATTGAGCACAGGCTGCTCTTCCAGAGGACCCACGTTCCATTCCCAGCACCCACATGGCAACCTCACACCTGTCTGTAACTCCAGTTCCAGAGGACCTGACACTCTCTTCTGACCTCCGCAAGCACCAGGCACACAGTTGGTACACACACACACGCACACACACACACGCAAAATACCCATCCATACAAAATTTAAAAATAATAATTAAAAAACTTTAAAAGGATTAGTGTCTCTATGTAGGCCACCTTTACAGTAAATTGTGTTAATTGTCTGGAATACTGGCTTCTCAGATGATAAGAGGCTTTGAGCAGACTCAGGGCGAAAGACCTCTTTCCCTTCCCACACCCTTCCTACCCAGCCTTCCAAGTGTTTGCCCAGACAGTGAGGCAATGTCCACTTTGTCTTGCTAATGGCCTGAACAATGGCTGAGCATGTGAATACCCTCACTGCTGATGGGATCCACACTGCCTGACCCCGGAGCTGTTCTTCAAGACCCACGTCAATGTGGTGCCACACACTTACATCGCCTGCCTGCACCCCCAGACTCGCTTTCCCAGCTCCTCTCATCTTTCCATGGAAGTGCTTTCTCAAAACGTTGCTTTCTCATGCTTCCCCAGGCCTGATGCTGACGGGATCCATGGCCACATTCTCTCAGCTCTATTCCAGATGGCATTTGATACTATGAACACATATGCTAATATGTTCTCTCGGTAGGGCTTACTTAATAGTTTGCATTTTTGTTCAGACCTCTTCCATCATATGTTGTCGCTAGTATCAACCTTTGCAAAATAGTAGGATGCCCTAACAAGATTCTCAATTTGCACATGATTTTCTTCTTAAAAGATCTTGTTTTCCAACTAACTGATAAGATGAGAGTCTTTCAAGTTTAGTGGAAAGAAAATAATACAAAGTAAAGCCAAAATTGAATGCTATTTCTAACTTATCCAATTAGCAAAGACTTTGAAAATTGTCTTAGTCAATCCTCTGCGGGTGGGAGTGCAAATTGGTACCGCCCTTTGCAAAAGCAATTTGTCAAAATGCATCAGGAGCTGAAAAGTGTCACAATCCTTTGGCTGGGTTTATATACTTTCAGGAATCCAGCCTCAGGAAAATCATTTGAATTTTGGATAAAGGTTTATGTATTAAAGAGTTTATCTTCCAACACAGGAAATAAATTACATGTTCAAGAGACTGCCATCCTGGAATAAATGAATAAATGGTTATCTGATTGAAGAATTTTATATAGCTATAAAAAGATATAAAGAATATTTAATAATATGTGTTTTTAAACAGGTTAATAAGTTGCACATACCATCTAGAAATACTATTTGAACTAGGCAAAAAAAATGTGTCCTTGGGAAAATAATATTTTGAAGGAAACATGGTAAATATCAAAATGTGGTATTTCTATTTTCTTTGGAGTCATGAAGATGTAAGTGCATCTCTCTCTCTCTCCCTCCCTCTCTCTCTCTCTCTCTCTCTCTCTCTCTCTCCTCTCTCTCTCTCTCTCTCTGCATGTGTGCATGTGCGTGCGTGCGTGCGTGCGTGCGTGCGTGCGTGTGTGTGTGTGTGTGTGTGTGTGAGATGTCATTATTTTTGGAAATTAGCATGTGTTACTTTCCTAATTAAAATATGCACTTTAAATTCGTACCAGCTCTTTACCTCTTGAATTTCCCCAGGACAGACACTGTTGAAGCATGTTTAGTTTTCAACCCCCATCCCCTTATCTTTATAATACCACCTTTACCATCTTCTAAAAGGATCTTTCTTATAAACAGGTGAGCCTGTGGAGGTGGCTCAGTGGGTGGAGTACCTACCTGCTCTGTAAGAATAAGGACTAGGTTTGCATCCCCAGGACTGATCTAAAGGTGGGGTGCCGTGTGCAGCTGTAACCCCAGGGCTGAGGAAGCATAGAAACACAGCTCCATAGGGCTCATTGACTGGCCAGTCTAGCCAAATTAGTGAGCTGTGGGTTCAGTGAGATCCTCTCTCAGAAAATAAGGTGGAAAGAAATAGGAGAAGACATCCAACATTGACTTCTGGCCTTCTCAAGCACATACATGTGTACATGGCAGGGGTGCGTGTATGCGCCCCCCCCCACACACACAGATGGAAAGAGACAGAGAGTTACACACACACAATAAAACAATGGGCCAGACTGTATAAAGCACCAAAGAACCTCCCTGAAGGCTACACTATCCAAGCCCTCCTTGTACTTTCAGACAACACTGTTTCTAGAAGACTATTTCTCACAGCTGTAATAGGACATCCTGTGTCTTAACCAATCATGTTCCCTGATTAAAGGAGGCAGCCAGATACCTTGCTGTCAATTTTTCAGATGCTGATATCTAGAAGAGACTTCAAAATATAGATGTTTATTTTTGGTTCACTCAGGTTTGGCCCACACTGTCAGTTTCCACTGGACGTAACAGCTGGTACACAGGGAAGGCGTCTCTCGCTGGTAAGGCAGTACTTAAAGGCCTCTCCAGGGTTCTGGTAAAAAAAAAGTTTCCGGTGCACAGTCCAGCCAGACTAAAATTATGCCTTGCCTTATTAAACAAAACTTACATTAACCATAATGTCCAGAAACTTTCCTCATGAACTATGTATCTTAATGGGAACCTGAGTTTATAGTAGAAGAAAGTCAATGCCCAGCTCCTGAACTCACATTAGCTGATGCAAGGCTCCGTGAAATCTTGAGCCAGACAAATGGCCTTCTCCATGGTGTACATCTTACGGTAGACAACTGTGACAGAGAAATCACCAGTCTTGTTGAGGCCTATGGCAAAGCCTGTTGAAATTCGTTGGCCATTTTTCTTGCCTATTCTCTTCCTCTCACGTGGACAAAACTGCCCCAAATCTTTTTCCAACTGCGCTCTCAGTAGGAGTTACAACACCAGTAACAGTCTCACTTTCTAGACATTACAGACGCTACTTCACTCTTTACACTGAAAGAATGTGACGTTTCAGACATATGCCTCCATTCTGGGGTCTATTCTGCTGCAAAGGAAATATGTGAGACAATGGCTTCTCAACCTTCATGTCTGCCAAAAGAGCCGGGAGGGGCCAGGACAGTGAACCAAAAGCACGAAGCTGGAGGTGGGCTGAGAATCAAATACAGGAAAAGGGCGTGTGTTAATGAAAATCGTCACTGTAGGTTTTCTCCCGTTTCCTCGAGAATGGAAACACTATAGTGTTTCCTCGAGAATGGAAACCTGTAATCCTGATCCCAATCATCAATCAAATTCTCTCTGTATAATGGAAAACAGACTTTTAATACTACCATTCCTAAACTTCTAAGTCCACTGACCCAAGGCAAGCCACCTCAGAAAGGTTAAAATAGTCTAAGGTAAGTATTTGGGGGGAAAAAAGATTGCAATGAAAATTGCTACTTTTTCTAGTTCTGTCCCTATTAAAAACATCAATGATTTTGTTTTAGTAGAGCAAACAGTTGATATTAAAGGTTTGACGTGTTAATACACACTGGAGTCATCAATGACTGGGAAACAGAACAGTGAAGGAAGAAACAGTAATCAAACACACTAAGGTAGTAAGTTCCTGGAAGGGATGTGAGGGGGTTGGAGAAACAACTGAAAGAAAGGGGATCAAGAAGGACAGACAAACCTAAAACATGAGCTGCTCTGGTGGGTGGCTGGGAGGTTAGCAGCTGGGGCTCATCATGGCCAGAGAAAGAGAAGAGGATAGAAAGAATTGGAAAGGGATTTGAGAGATCAGGGTCTAGGGAAAAAGGCATGTTCAGAAGCCTGGGAAGTGATCCAAGGACTGAGGTGCCAGTTAACAGGCCCCCAGTGGTTGCTAAGAGCAAGGATTTGGCCTGGAGCTGAGAATTAGTCTTGGAACCCTACAGAAAAGAACAAATAATCCCCCAAAAGGCCATTCTAAAATTCAATTGTCTGATCCTGTGAGGGGGTGGAGAGGCAGGAAAAGACAGATAATAAGGGAAAGAAGATGGGGAAACATGGGGGTGGGTATCCTATTAGGTCAGCCCTGCATTAGATGGTTCTGATCAACAACAGTGTCAATGGACAGGCAGAGCTTTGTGACTACCCAGTAGCCTTTGGTGGTCATTGTGCCTAGGGTCTCCTTGAGTGTGGATCATCTTTGTTCAGTAAGTTTCACATGATGAAAGGTAGAAATGGCTATAAAGTTGTTGGAGCTCTGACACCCAACACTGAAAATGTGGTGGGCTAACTCCAGGGATACCCTAGGATGATGCCCAGAAGCTGCAGAAATGGTTGCATGCAGTTTGCAGTGTGAAGATAGCCAACCAAGGAAGCAAAAACGCTGGACCTATGGGCTGTGGGTGTGGCAGAGAGTCGCTGGAAAGAAGCCAAACAGGAATAGAGAGGTCTTTTGAAGTCCCTGTTAAGAAATTTGGACTCCAGTGTTTTCCTTCCTTGGACTGGTCAGCTGCTTTCCAAACCCACTGCCAGAACGTCAGTATTGCTGAATGCTGTTGACAGGTAAGTACTGCTTTCTTTGGAAGAAGAGAGAGGTCAGTCGGGCAGTTGGCTTTGAGAGTGCCTCCTCAGGTTGGCTTTTTCATATGTGTTTTGTTTGTTTTTCCTGTAGTTCTCGGCATTGAACCCAGAACCTCTGGCATACTAGGGAAGCACTTGACCTCTGAACTCCACCTAGGATTTCAAAGGTAAATGCTTGTTGGCCTGGCAACAGTAGGTTCCTTAGGCCATAGTGTCTGGATGTCCATCCTTCTGCTATGAGACCATCCAGCCTCTCTTTCCACTAATTACTGAATTGCAGAATGTCCATAACTACGTTCAATAAAATCATCCCAATGTCAAAGCTGAAGTCAGACTCACACTTTTAGAATTATGTGTTGTAAACAATTTTTGAGCTCTGGAGTAAGGAGCATAATTTTAATAGTTTTTCATTCTAATGCCCTGTTTTTACATAGCTTGATTGGAAAAAGAAAAAAAAAAAAGAAAGACATTGACCTTTTGGAGTTTTTTTAAAGTTCATTTTACAGTCTGCATAATAAGGCAGTGGCTGCTTTGATGGTATTTTGTCCCAGTAATCAATGTTAGAGATGGCCTCACCAATGACTTGCAATGGAATTTTATTTGATTTACATTCTTACATTTACAAAGCAATTTTCTCTGGCATGTTATTTTTCTTGTAAGTTGCACTAAAACATGATGTAAGTAAGTAGATTACATTGGTAAAGGACAGAAATGTATTACAAATGAAATAGCATCAGAATAATTAAACTTTAAAAAAAAAAAAAAGACTGGGTCAGTGTGTCTGTTTTTATTTTTTAAAGACAGTTCCTCTCTGTGTAGCTTCAAACTGTCCACATATTACTTTTCTTCTGCCTCAGCTTCCCTTAGTATTGGGATTATAGGTGCCATCACACCTATAATATGCACCGCATTGTGTTTAAAAACTATAATCAAACACATACAATGCAGATGATTGTGAATGGCTTTGTAAATTGGAAAGACGTAGTAGTAAAAAAGTGTTCCTTTAGAATGCCTATCAGTTTGCCCAACAGTGTGCCAGCGTATGCACACAGCAGAGACTCATGGAGTCCTCTGTCAGCCACCAAGCTGGGTGTTCTCGACAGAGACATTAATCACACAGAAATGGTCCCTGTTGGAACTGCTACAGCCTATTGAGGTGGGGTATATCTATGCATATACACATAGACTCTGTTGCTCACACATGCACGCTCACAAGCGTCAGTGGTTAGACAGTATCATCCTTTCTTAATACAACAACAAGAAGTCACTGAGGTTTGGGCTGATGTTTGATCAAAAACACTCACTCCTGACTTTCCCAGTTCTGAATCTTCACCATTTGCTGGCCATTGCATGCTTTATTTTAGGCTTAGTGCTTTTTGTACCAACTTGAATGATATATTTATATAATTATGTCATATTTACTGAAAATATTTTCTAGCTTCACACACATGAAATTTCTATCTATGTGAACTTTGGGAGTTATGTCAACCTGTATCAACCTTAGCTTTTCTGATGTGTCTTCTTATTTCTAAATTACAATGTCTTATCCAGAATCCCTGCTTCTTTCCACCAACTTTAGTCTCAAAGAACAGACATAGTTCTAAAACTCTGCTTCTATGCCCAATGTGACATATATTAATCATTTCATAGTCAACAAAGTGGAATACTTCCTGTTTGTCTTGGTCACTGTGAAAAGACACCATGACCAAGGCAACTCTTACCAAAGAAAGCATTTCGTTGTGGGCTTGCTTATAGTTCAGAGGCTTAGTACACTATCATCATGGCTGCAGGTAGGCATGGTGCTGGAGCAGTAGCTGAGAGCTGCATTCTGATCCTTAGGCAGAGAGAGATTGGGCCTGGCATAGGCTTCTAAAATCTCAAAGCCTACACCCAGTGATACACTTCCTGAAACAAGGACACACCTCCTAAACTTTCTCAAATAGGGCTAATCCCTGGAGACTAAGCATTCAAATATATGAGCCTATGGGAGCCTTTCTTATTCAAACCGCCACACTGTCCTATAACCTGATATTTTGCCTTTCTTAACATATAAATATGTCCCCATGTTGCGATACATATCTAATCATCCTTTGTTGATTATCTATGCAATTCATGTTCCCACCAGGTAATGACTATTTATACTATTTCTAACTTTTTTATTACTCTGATTAAAGATGAGATAAGCATCTTTGTCTATATATACATCTTTGTGTATATATATGTATATATATATATATATATATATATGTGTGTGTGTATATATATATACAGTTTTATTCCTTAGACTACATTCCTATACAAAGACTTAGGATTTAAAACTTTGAAAATATTTTTATATATGCATGTAGAAATGACCTCTGAGAAATTTCTACATTTAGTGAGAGGTAAGGAGTTGAACATGCAGAGAGAACTGAGAGAATACAGGTTGTAGATCAGAGATGGAGCATGCTGGCAGCAGCAGATGGGAGCTGAGAGTCATGGTTCAAGAGAGCCGGCAAAGCAGGGCCAACTCCAGGAAAGTTGACTTCTGCTCGGATTCAGTCAGTCTCCCATTGAGTTGTCCAATACATACAGGAAGGCTTACTGACCATGATTGGACATTGTTTTCAGAAACCAAACAGGCATGATCACTGTCCCTGCAGATCTTATTTATATTCTAGCTGGGGAGACAGACAATACACAGGTAAATAAGATAATATGTGTGCTGTGTTGGAAAAGTTCCGGGAACAAAGCCTGGGGAAAAACATCAGGGGATGCTAACTCCAGAGGCTTGTGACCTACAAGGGAGCCACCAGGAAAGGAAAGGTGTCTCTGAAAGGATGACAGTGACATGAGAACCATGGGAGAGTTTGGGGGAGAATCATCTGGAAAAGTGACAGTGTGAGCAAAGGCATGTCTGTAGGCACACGGAAAAAACAGCAGTGAGACCAAAGACGAAGGCTGGCACCTGAGAGCTGGGGTGCCAGACCTAGAGGATGATGGGAAATAATGAAAGTAATGGGGTCAAAAGGAGGGGTTTCAAAGGAAATGTTTACTACCCACAAAGATGGAAACAGCATGGCAGCCTGAAATAGAGCTAGATAGTCCTCCTCCACCCTGAAGTACACTGGGTGTGGAAAGAGCTGCAGGAGATTAACCATCATCATCAGAGCAGCTGATATCTAAACAAAACCTGAACACGGACCAAACCAATAGAGACGCTGACATGGAAGGGGGAATCTGACTCTCCCCAACCTTAAACAAAAAAACCACAGGCAACTAAGGGATGCTGAGTGGAAAAATGAGTCTCAGCCCTGAAATTATATATGTACAAGTAACCAGATAATACTAAATGGACAGAGCAGGTTGTATTTGTATATTTATCTTTTACACACACACACACACACACACACACACACACACACACACACACACAAAACAGGTTGTAACAACAATGATGAAAGAAAAAGAGGCTATGAAGTCAAGAGGAAGCCAAGAGTGGCTCCGTGGAAAGGATTGGAGGGAGGAAAGGATGGGGAGAAAATAATGCAATCGTATTTTTTATATATATTTAAATTCACAAAAGAAGAAAACCAAATTTCAAAGGAGGGCGTCTTGCCTTACAGCAGTAAGAATGAAGAGGCAGTCCCTAAAATACTAACTAAAAGGCTGTGGCCACAAAAGGGTGCTTATGGTAGCTTGCATTCTGGTGAGGAAATGGGATGGAAGGAAGCTAAGAACACACTGTACTGAATGGGGACTTCAGGACAGGAAACTAAAGAATGAGAAGGACATGACACGAGCTCACCAGTGAAGTAAAAGCGAATCAATCTCACAAGTGTCCAAGAAAGTTCTGGAATTCTGGGAGGGTGGGGTGAGGGTAGGAAGCATTTCATCTTAAGGAAGCTGGGGTAGTCAGATGTGGCAAATGAGGTGGAAAGAGTGAGAGATTCACGTGTGGAGAACTGACCATTGAACTTGGTGTCTGCACCTGCCCCTTGTCCTGACAGAACAGTTTTTGCTGGAATGTTGAAAGCTGAAAGAGGCACATTCAACTGCAAACCTCAGACAAATTAAACTTAGCAGAATTTAATCGAGCAGAGAGTGGTTCTCAAATTGGGCTTCTTTCTGAAGCCAAAGAGGTGTAGAGAGCCCCGCTTTGTGCAGGATTGGTGGATGGAAACAGCAGGATTGGTTGGATAGGCCTTTGCCTGGTTTGGACATGCTCCTGCTTAGTCAGCCCCCCATAACTGACTGGAGCCCTCTACTGTGAAGAGCTTAGACACTACTATTTGTTACAAAAGTGTACTCTTAGCTTGCTTTTTAATTAGTCTACTACTGGATCATACTGCAGTTTATTATAGAGAGAGAAAGTACAGGGGCATCCTTAGGCCCATTCGAGTCTAACAGGTAGAAGATGGGGGCAAGCTAACAGTGAGTGAGATTGCACTTCTCTGTTCGGCTTTAACAGGCAGAGCATCTCTAAAGGTAGACTGAGAGAAGGGGGAAGAAGATGTTTAAAGATAGGATAAGTCAGAGTTTGAAAAAAACTGAATAAAAACAGCCTTTGGGCATATGGCCAAGTGCTAAGTTCCCAAGAGATAGGAAACAGGCAGTGAAAGATCAAAATATGATTTGCTACTTACTAAATTATTGATAGGTGGGTCTGTTTCTACCAACTAAAATACAACTAATAATGTTTTTCAGAGTAGTAGGGGCACTTCCTTCCTGAATCTCCCACACTGCTGGATGGTTAGACACTCTTCTCCAGGAGTCTGCTCCTCAAGAATTGAAGGGAAGGAATTGAAAGTGGCCTTCCTTCAGGTGGGTAGAGCCTAAAGAGGAATGGGAATGGAAGGCAGATCCAAGCTCAAGTCTCCTAGTCACGAAATCAACGTTACTCCTCTGCACCTCCCTCTCCTGGAAAAGGGTGAGGAAGTCCTCCGTAACCACATGGGTGCTCTTCCATGTCTGGAAGAGGGTGAGGAAGTCCTCCCTCACCACGTGGGTGCTCTTCCATGTCTGGAAGAGGGTGAGGAAATCCTCCCTCACCACGTGGGTGCTCTTCCATGTCTGCCTGAGCAGAGACTAGGGAAGCAACAATGCTGAGTGGTTGCCAGTGGAGAGGAGACCACCGTGGTCAGCAGGAATTTACATGGAGCAGAAGCCAGAGACAGGGGCACTAATAGTGATGCATTTGGTGCTGGAAGGTGCTTTCTCTCTTCTGATTGCTACTGCTTCTAAGTGAGATAGGAAATGAGATCATCAGCTATGAGTGAATAGAGAAGAATAGGTCTGAAGGGACAGAAGGTGTGAAATAATTTTCCTAAAGAGTGGGAAAGTAAATTGACTAGAGAGAAGAAGAAATTGGCTAGGCAGTATTAGGTCCAGGTAAGGTCTGTGATTGTAAATTTAAAGTGAGTCTGCGCAGCAAGGTGACTGCTTTTTATTTATTTATTTTCCTTTCTGGCTATAGCCTACCCAGATGCAAGAGTAGAGGTGGTAGATGATCTCGTGCAACCAAGGCTGTGGTTTTGCCAAGAAAGCCTAATGGAAAGAGAGAAAAGGGAGGAGATTTGGGATGGTGCAAGGGAGGGCCGTCCATAGGATTTAGTGAGTAAGGCATAAATGAGAAGAGATGTGTGACGTATCTGTAGAATGAGCTATGAGAAGTGAGCTGGAGTTCCTGATGGGCTAAGAACTCATGGAAACACTGGAAGAAACATGCTAGCATGCTGCTGTTTTTTAAATGGGGTCTCATGTAACCCAGGCTAGCCTCAAGCTCCGAATATATCTGTGGATGACCTTCAGCTTCTGATTCTCTTACCTCTGTCGCCTGAGTTCTAGAATGATAGGTGTCACAACACTGAGTTTTATGTAGTGCAAGAGACAGAATCCAAGGTCTTAGAGTACATTATTTGGCAAGCACTGTGTCAACTGAGCTTCATCCACAGCTCCTGTTACCATATTTGAACTTGAAATTTGGAGATGGTGAAGCCAACAGTAATGATGGATTCTAGAATTCAGCTACGAGAGTGTGTGGCTGAAGCTTTCGGATTGAAGACATGGTTCTAAGTCGGTCAAGCATCTAAAAGGACAGGTCATTCAGTAGCCCAGATACACATTTCTGTTAACAAAAATGAATTTAAGAATAGTGATATAGATCAATAGTGATATAGTTTCCGTGAGTCATGTGATTGGAGGATCACAATAAGATTGCTAGAGAGAATGGCAACAAAATAGCTTACTCTAAGTTATAGGCTTCACGATGTTCAGGGCATCAGAGAAAAAAGAGGTGGAGGAGCCATGATGGACAGTAAAAGGGCACCAGTCACCATTTCTTGGCTCCATGGTATGGCACTATATGAGATTAGGAGAGCAGCAAGGGAAGCAGAGGAGACATGGGGTAGGGTAAAATAAGGGATGAATGTTCTGAAAAGTGACTAGAGATATAGAAGATTTTGCCAAATCGGGGAGCCCCAGAGAGCAAAGGACAAGACTGAGACCATTTACTGCTTTTCTGTTGGTTAGACAACAGGCAGTGTGCTACATTGAGAGTGCTCGTCACATCCTACAGAAATCTAGAATGTTCTTCCAGTATGCTGAACTGTCCTTTACTCTTTTTTTCTACAATCTTTCTGGTATTCTGACTTGCTTAGTATATTAGATGTAACATACTACGTTGCTAAATTTATATGTGATCCTCCAAGCTTTCAACACTGTTAAATTCTTAAGATTAACTTGGAGTATAGTAGAAAAATGTTAGAATCCTAATGTTTCCACTCAAAAGCTAATCTTACATCTTTTTAAAATTGTCCATAATCCAGGACTTGTGAGATAGCTCAATAACCCCACACATAAAAAGCCAATCTGTCTCTCACACCCAGGAGGCAGAGACAGGTAGATCCTGGGGCTTGCCAGCCAGCTAGCCTGCACTAATTGGTAGCTTCAGGCTCAGTGAGAAACACTGTCTTAGGAACAAAGTGGATGGCTCCTGAAGAATAAATAATACCCAAGATTGTCCTTGGTACCCACATGCATTCTAACACACACATACATCCATTCATACACATGTGGCCACCTGCATACCTACACACCACACACACACACACACACACACACACACACTTCCCATAATCCTCTACCTACATCTCACATACTATTTCACAGACATGCACCTACACACACACACACACACACACACACACACACACACACACACACACCTGGGCTTACATACACTTATGGGATACACACAGAAAATTTCCCTTAATCCTGAATCCAAATCTCACAACATTTAATTATTTTCACAACTATCTTATGTCTACAACTTATACAACTTTTTAATACACTGTTTTACCTAACACTGCCTTACAAAGAGACCTAAAAGTCAGTGGATGTGAAAAGTATGGATAAAAAAGAAAAAAAGCAGTAGATAAACTGAAAGTCAGAGAGTCTGCATTCTAGACCATACTGCTTCCTGCAACATCTATGACCTTGAGCGCGTCACTTAACTTCTGATATTTTCATCTGCAGGCCGCTTATAATAAACAGCCTGTCTGCTTAACAGCTGCTAACGTTGTCGGCTCTGGAAGAACTAGAAACAGCTTTGAAAATGCCTTGAAATCTGTTCGCAGGCTAATTCAAACATTGAAATTTTTTTTTAAAATTGCAATTCATAGCAAGACAATTTGATAATTTGCAGGAAGCATTCCATTATCTTTTGGCTCAGATCTATCTAGAAATGAAAAGGCTATGTGGGATTCATGTGGTAATTGAATCCTCTCAGTCTACCGCCCTTAGCATCAAAGGACTGCTAGAGACGGAGCCAGGAACTGGAGGGAGCTTCAGGTCCAAAGTCAGCAGAACTCTTCTGTGACTTCACCACACCCCCCAATGCCCAGCACCTCTCATTTATTCCCTGGAGTTACACATTGCCTCTCCTTCAGCTCTGCTTTGTGAACCTAGAGGAGGAACTGAGTGTGCGTGGCTTGGGTTTGAATCTCCACTTTTCATCATGGTATTCATAGCCCAGTGAATTTCCTAATTTGTTCAACAGTCAGAATGCTAGTATTTCCCTCTTACAGTTATAGTGAGGTGAAAACAGGATCATATATAAGGTGTGCTGTCATACATGCAAGGGTACGTGGCCTGTGCCAATCAATAATATTGGAGGTATTTTTAAATTTTCGTAACGGTGAGGATCACAGACAAAATGGAAGACAGAAACAGAGAATCAACAGACCCAAAAGGTTGTTTGGGAAAAGGTTCAAAAGAAAAAAAAAAGACAGAAAGAAAAACAACAAACAACAAACCAAATCCATGGGGAAATCAGCCAAGAAAATATTCAAGGATGACCACACAAAAAATCAGGAATAAAAGGAGATATACCTACAGTTACAAAGCAGATTACATTAAATAAGAAAGTACTGAGAACATGTAATGCCAAGAAGCAGAAATTTAAATAAAAAACACATATTTCTGGATTTAAAAATATATAGCTTATCAAGCTTGAAAAGCAATAGGAAGTAAGACCATTTCTGCGATAGTAACTGAGGAGAAAGTAGACAGACTTAAAAGGATATCTGCTTTGGTCTCAGTGTAGCCACAGTAAGTCCAGATACACCGAACAGTACACAAATACCGCTAAGAAACACCACCAGGAAGAAGAGTATACTATACTATACCAGTCATGTAAATTCACATACACTCAAAATTACTGCTTATGTTGTAGTGATACATATGGCTCTAGTTTTATTGTTTCCTATGAAAATACCATGACTAAATCAGCCGGGTAAGAACAGGTTTATTTAAGTTTACAGGTACAGTCTATTACTGAGGGGAAATTGGGGCAGGATCTTAAAGGCAGGCCAGCTTGCTACTGCACACAAAGTTACCTCTGGTCAAAGAACTCAATGGACAGCTGAAGTACACCAGGACCTATGGAGGATGTTTCTTGCTGGCTGGCTCTTAGGGAGGCTTAGACTCAGCTAGCTATCTCATACAGTTCAGGTGCACTTGCTTAGGGATGAGGCTGCCTCCAGTGGGCTGTGTTCTTCTACATCAATTAAGAATCGAGAATTGCACGCACCTACACGCTCTGCTTTTCCCACATTACAGACATGCCCACAGGCCAAACTGATCCAGGCAGTTCTTTTGTTGATGCTCAGATGGCTCTAGGTTGTAATATTAAGTTAACAGTTAAAAATAACCAGGAGATGTACAAAGAACTTACATCAAACATATCAGAATATTTTCCTATGAGAAGGAAAAATATAAATGGAAGGAGGGCAGAAGAGCAGGAAGGAGGGAGAGGGAGAGAGAAGAGAGTATGTTCAAGGATTCAAACATTCAGTGCTATAAACATACCCATTTTCCCCAGATGACTCACAGATTCAATGATTTCTCACATAAATCCTTGGAAAATTGTTAGTAGAAATTGACAAAGTTGCTTCTAAAATTTACAGAGATCACCAGAATGCTAAATCTCATGCTCCTAAGGTGGAATAATAAAGTGAAGAGACTGGAAAAAGTCATGATTTCATACAAGATTTTAACACACACACTTGGCTTTGATAGAGGTGTATCAAACAGACCCACTGACTTGAATACAAAGCACAGAATGGAGGTTAAGGAGGACACCCACATGTGCAGAAGCCTGATGCACAGCAGAGTGGAGGCACAGCTCATGTAATAAACAATAATTTGGTGACACACTTGCTGTGGATTGTCTTGCTCACCTCCTCCCCCAAATTCATGCCTCACAGCCCCAATCCACACATGTGACTTCATTTTGAAATAGAGCCTATAAGGAGGTAACGAAAGTTAATGAAGTCACAAAGGAGGACTGTTGACTGAACAAAACCTGAATCCTTGTAAGAAGAGGAGGTGACATCAGAGAGTTCTCAACACCAGGGGCTAACTCCAGTCCAGGAAGAGAGGCACCCCTAAAGTCAGCTCAATAGCACCGCTAATTTTACAGCCCCCCAAACATTTCTGTTGTTTAAGATGTCTGGTCTGTGGCATCTTGTTCTGCTCAGCTGAAGCAGATCCACATACTTTTGATCATCCACTCGACAAAGAAAACAAAAAATAAACCTTTGGTTTCCCACACCTCACATAGAAACAGCTATGATATTGCAGATAGTAGCATCCCAATAAAAGTTGAAAACTTTTAGTAGAGAACATAAAAATAGCTTAAAGACCTTAATGTCAGAAATGATTCCTGAAACATGATGGAAAACTTAATCATAGGAGAAAATATTGGTATTCAAACTGTGTTAAAATTAAACACTTAGTGTGGGAGTGTACACCTGTAATTCCAGAACTCAGAAGGCTGAGACAGCAGGATATTAAGTCCAAGGCTGGTGTGGGTTACTGACTGAGTTCTAGGCCAGCCCAATTACTTAGTGAGCCCTGTCTTAAGTGAATAAATAAATAAGAAAATAAATGAAGTATATAAAATAAATATTAAGGCATCATAAGCAAAGTTTAAAGAATCACATGGAAATGCTAGGAAGGGTTAGTATCTGAATACAGTTTTAAAATTTTTATCGATTGATAAGTAAAGGAAAAAATAATTTGAGAAGAAAGACAGGAAAAAAAATCCAAATCCCAAACAAAGACAGATTCAAAGATGTTAAGGCCTGTCAGTATGCGGAGAAATACAAACAGCCCAGAGATGTACCCTACCACACTGCAGACTCTCTGAGCAGCAACACGAAACACCGGCATGGATTTTACTTACATATGACTGGTTTCACACAAGACTCTTAGCAGTGTACATCTCTACAGCCACTTTAAAAAGTGATTTAGCCGAAGGCAGTAAAATAGATGATGGATCTCTCTGGAGACCCTGCTCTCTCAAACATAATTTGTGCCCTAGAGAAACTAGTGCTTATAGACACCAGAGATAAGGTGGGAGTTTGCACACAGAAGCACAGACCATATTATCAATGTCCATAAACAATAAAATAGATGATAACTTGAGATGCAGTCATAGTATACGCTATCCAGCAGTGAAAATGAATGAACTGTGGCTACATATGCATATTAGTATAGACAAAGCTCAAATCACATTGAAAGAAAAAGTAAGCTTTGATCATAAAAACTAGTCTATTTGTGTAATATTTTAAAACATGCAAATATGCCAATGATTGTATATTAACAAAAATAACAGTAAAAAGAAACAGGCAGGTGAAGGAAGGAGATTTTAATTATGGATACAGATCTGTGGATACAAGCTATTGGTACTCTGTTTTCATCTTTCTTTTTTTCTTTTTTTATTAAGAAATTTTTTATTCATTGTACATACCAATCACAGATCTCCCTCTCTTCCCTCCTTCCTCCCCACAGCCTTCCCTCCCAACCCTCTCCTTCATGTTACAAGGTGAGGCCTCCCATGGGGAGTCAGCAGAGCCTAGTACACCCAGTTGAGGAAGGTCCAAGCCTCTCCCCCTACATCAAGGCTGTGCAAAGTGTCCCACCATAGGTAGTGGGCTCCAAAAAGACAGCTCATGCACCAGGGGTGGATCCTGATCCTACTGCCAGGGGACCCCTTAAGCAGATTGGGCTATACAATTGTTTCACTTATGCAGAGGGCCTAGTCCAGTCCCATGGAAGATTCACAGCTGTTGATCTAAAGTTCATGAGTTTCCACTAGCTTGATTTGGTTGTCTCTGTAGGTTTCCCCATCACAATCTTTATGTCCCTTGCTCATAGAATCCCTCTTCCATCTCTTCTACTGGACTCCTGGAGCTGGCCTAGTCCCCGGCCATGGATTTCTGCATCTGCTTCCATCAGTTACTGGAGAAAGGCTCTATGATGACTGTTAGGGTATTCACTGATCTGATTACCAGGGTAAGCCAGCTCAGGCACCCTCTCCACTATTGCTAGTAGTCTTAGCTGGGGTCATCCTTGTGGATTCCTGGGAACTTTCCTAGCACCCAGTTTCTACCTATCCCCATACGTCTCCCTCTGTCATGGAATCTCTTTCCTTGCTCTCCCACTCTGTCCCTGTTCGAGCTCGACCATCCCATTCCCCTATGTTCTCATCCCTCTACCCTCTATTCCCCCCCATCCCCAGTTTACACTGGAGATCTCATCTATTTCCCCTTCCCAGAGTGATCCATGTGTCCCTCTTAGGGTCCTCCTTGTTAGCTAGCTTCTCTGGAGCTGTGGGTTGTAGTCTGGTTGTCCTTTGCTTTACACCAAGTATCCACTTATGAGTTTGTCCTTCTGATTCTGGGTTACCTCACTCAGGATGGTATTTTCTAGTTCCATTCATTTTCTTGTAAATTTCATGATGTCATTGTTTTTTACTGCTGAACAGTACTCCATTGTGTATGTACCATTTTCTTTATCCATTCTTCTGGTGAGGGGTATCTAGGTTGTTTCTAGGTTCTAGCAATTATGAATAATGCTGCTATAAACATAGCTGAGCAAGTGTCCTTGTGGTATGATTGAGTATCCCTTGGGTATATGCCCAAGAGTAGTATCATTGGGTCTTGAGATAGACTGATTCCCAGGTTTCAGAGAAACTGCCATAATGATTTCCAAAACAGCTGTACAAGTTTGTACTCCCACCAACAGTGAAGGGGTGTTCCCCTTGCTCTGCATCCTCTCCAACATAAGCTGTTATCAGTATTTTTGATCATAGTCATTCTTAGAAATATAAGATGGTATCTCATAATTGTTTTGATTTACATTTCCCTAATGACTAAGGATACTGAGCAAGTGTTTAAATGTCTTTCAGCCATTTGAGCTATTTCTGTTGAGAATTCTCTGTATAGCTCTGTAACACAATTTATAATTGGATTGTTAGTTATTTTGATGTCTAGTTTCTTGAGTTCTTTAAATATTTTGGATATCAGCCCTTTGTCAGATGTGGAATTGGTGAAGATCTTTTCCCATTCTGTAGGCTGACATTTTATCTTATTTACCATGTCCTATGTCACAGAAGCTTCTTAGTTTCAGGAGATTCCATTTATTAATTGTTACTCTCAGTATCTGAGCTATTGGTGTTGTATTTAGGAAGTTGTCTCCTGTGCCAGTGTGTTCAAGGCTACTTCCTACTTTCTTTTCTATCAAGTTCAGTGTAATTGGATTTATGTTGAGGTCTTTGATCCACTTGGACTTGAGTTTTGTGCATGGTGACAGATGGATCTATTTGCAGTCTTCTACATGTTGACATCCAGATATGCCAGCAACATTTGTTGAAGATGCTTTCTTTTTTCCATTGTACAGTTTTGGCTTCTTTGTCAAAAATCAGGTATTCATAGGTGTGTGGATTAATGTCAAGGTCTTCAATTTGATTCCTTTGGTTCACATGTCAGTTTTTATGCCAATACAAAGCTGTTTTTATTATGATAGCTCTATAATAGTGTACATGAAACTCTTTAGTCCATATACTTTATTATTCTGTGTTTGTTCTCTCTCTACAGGCTTATACTCTGCTCTCATTTCTAGCTCCTTTCTTGCCCATTTTCTCTTTACATTTATCTGCTGTCCCCTCTAGGTTCTATCTTAATTCCTTCATCTAGTTCTGCCCCTTCTAGGTTTTCATCCATCTAGTTCTTTCCCATATCAGTTCCTCTCCCATCTCCTTCTCTCCCATCTGTTCTTCCCCATCTGGCTCTTCCTCATCTTCCATCTCGTTCCTTTAGTACTCTCTTCTAGCCCTTCAATCTAGTTCTTCCCCATCTCAGTTTGTTCCTCTCAATTTCTTACCCATCTAGTTTGTCCTTTCTCTTTTCTCTTCTCTGTCCCCCTGTGCCCTGGAAGTCCCAATATATATATACACTTACAAGCAGTAATCCCTTGGCAGTGCAAAGCCAGGCTTCCAGGGTCAAATGGAGGGGTGATAAGAATCACATAGGGGAACAGTAACCATTAATCATCATTTGCAACCCAAAAGGGAAGTGACTAATGGGGAAATGGCTAAATTGGGGTAATATCTAAGAAGAGGGATTTTATTTGCTCCACTATAGTCTTAAATGTGATTGGCAAAAAATGTTAAGACTCTATAAGTTGCTAGGTCAATGGGAGAAAATAAAACTGCCTTCTTTTTTCCTGTGGCTCCTATCTGTCCAAGCTATCTGCCATTTTTTTCCTGCGGGGTGGGGGAAAGTGTACTTGGTTGCTACGCAACCTGTGTACAGCTAGATGCCTCTGATGATAGTTAAAGGGAGATCTGGAACTAGAGATAAGATTTGGAAAAGGAGGAAGTTAAGCTTAATTGGCACATCTGCTAGGCCTTATCAAACAGGTAGCCTGGATGCTTAAGTCGTTCTTAGAGAGTACAGAGGTATCTCTGATAAGGAACTTTCCTCCATCTGGGGATGGACCTGACTGGATGCTGCTAATGATGATAATTACAGGGAGGCTTGAACTGGGGTTCTGGCTGAGCATAGCTGTCAGCACAGAAGGTTATCTAAATATTCCTAGAAGTGGTTACGTAAGGAGTTAGAGGTCTATAAAGTTAGTAAGGCTCTAAGAAAGGAGGGTCCAAGCTAAATTGTGTAAAGCTATTACTGAACATCCACCTGACCTAGGCAGTGTCTCCTTATGGAATTTACCTTAAATCAGGAGACTTTCATGTGCACTGTTATTACTGCTAGTCCTTGAAAGTGTCTAAGGGGGATATCTGATTCCAGAGGAATCCTTTCCTGAGGCTGTTCTCCAAATACCTTGAATGTGTATGTCCAGAGAATGATCAGTCCACACTGTTAGCCCTTCTTAGGGAAAAATCAATTGGGAAAACTATGAAGGCACACATGATTTTCATAACAGAATACAGCTGATATATAACAAGCCATATAACAACAAAATCTCCTTGGAATCTGGCTTCCTCTGAAGGAATTCCTTGATCCCTCCAGGTAGTGACTTTGCCATAACCAGCTGAGTTCTTATGATATATTCCTGTGGCCCTCACAGCATAATAGAGCTTGAGGTCAGGGACAGTAATTGCCTCCAGAAGTTGCTTTATTGTACAGGATTGTTTTGGCTATCCTGGGTTTTTTTGTTTTTCCATACGAAGTTGAGTATTGTTCTTTCCAGGTCTGTAAAGAATTGTGTTAGGATTTTGATGGGAATTGCATTGAATCTGTAGACTGCTTTTGGTAAGATCATAATTTTTAATGTTAATGTTAATCCTATCTACCCATGACCATGGAAGATCTTTCCATTTTCTGATATCTTCTTCAATTTCTTTCTTCAGAGACTTAAAGGTTTTGTCATACAGGTCTTTCACTTGCTTAGTTAGAGTTACCCCAAGGTATTATCTGTGGCTATTGTAATGGATGATGTTTTTCTGATATCTTTCTTGGCCCGTTCATCATTTGTATATAGGAGGGCTACTAAGTTTTTTAGTTAATCTTGTATCGTGCTGCATTACTGAAGGGGTTTATCAGCTGTATGAGTTCCCTGGTAGAATTTTGGTCATTTATGTACACTATCATATCATTTGCAAATAGCAAAAGTTTGACTTCTTTCTTTCCAACTTGTGTCCCCTTGATCTCCCTTTGCTGTCTTATTGCTCTAGCTAGAAGTACTATATTGAATACATATGGGAAGAGTGGAAAGATTTGTCTTCTTGATTTTAGTGGAATCACTGAGTTTCTCTCCATTAAATTTGATGTTGGCTGTTGGCTTGCTGTAAATCGCCTTTATTATGTTTAGGTATGTTCCTCGTATTCTTGATCTCTTCAACAGCTTTATCATGAAGGGGTGTTGGGTTTTGTCAAAGGCTTTTTCAACATCTAATGAGATGATCATGTGGGTTTTTTTCTTTCAGTTTGTTTATATAGTGTATTACATTGACAGATTTTTGTGTGTTGAACCATCCTTGCATCTCTGGGATGAAACCTACTTGGTCAGGGTGGATAATTTTTTTATGTGTTCTTAGATTTGGTTTGCCAGTATTTTATTGAGTATTTTTGCATCAATGTTCATGAGGGAGATTAGTCTGTAATTCTTTCTTTATTGCATTTTTGTGTAGTTTGGGTATCAGGGTAACTGTAGTATAATAAACAGAGTTTGGTAATGTTATTTTTGTTTCTATTGTGTAGAACAATTTGAAGAGTATTGGTATTAGTTCTTTGAAATTCTGTACTAAAACCATCTGGTCCTGGGCTTTTTTTTTTTTTTTTGGTTGGAAGACTTTTAATGACTTAATGACTTTCTATTTCCATAGGGGTTATAAGTCTATTTAAATTGTTTATCTGGTCTTGATTTAATTTTCATATGTAGTACCTATGTAGAAAATTGTCCATTTCTTTTATATTTTCCAATTTTGTGAGGTACAGGTTTTTTAAGCATAATCTGATGACTCTCTGGATCTCCTCATTGCTGTTATGTCCCCCTTTTCATTTCTGATTTAGCTAATTTGGATGCTCTCTCTCTGTCTTTTGGTTAGTTTGGATAAGGGCTTGTCTATCTTGTTGATTTTCTCAAAGAACCAACTCTTTGTATCATTAATTCTTTGTACTGTTCTCTTTGTTTCTATTTTATTGATTTTTGTCTTCAATTTGATTATTTCCTGTTGTCTACTTCTCCTGGATGAGTTTGCTTCTTCTTGTTCTAGAGCTTTCAGCTGTGCTATTAAGTTGCTAGTGTAAGATTTCTCCATCTTCTTTATGTGGGCATTTAGTGATATGAATTTTCCTCTTAGCACTGTTTTTGTAGTGTCTAAGTTTGTGTATGTGGTACATTCATTTTCATTGAATTCTAGTAAGTCTTTAATTCCTTTCTTTATTTCTTCCTTGACCCATTGGTGATTCAGTTGAGCATTATTCAATTTCTGTGACATTGTAGGCTTTCTGTAATTTTTGTTGTTGTTGAAATCTAACTTTAAGGCATGGTGATTCAACAAAATACAGGAGGTTATTCCAATTTTTTTGTGTCTGTTGAGATTTGCTTTGTGACCAAGTATGTGGTTGATTTTAGAGAAGGTTCCATGGAGTGCTGAGAAGAAGGTATATTCTTTTGTGTTGGGTGGAATGTTCTGTAGATCTCTATAAGACCCATTTGAGTCATAGCATCTTTTAGATCCCTTATTTCTCTGTTGAGTTTCTGTCTGGCAGAACTGTCCATTGACGAGAGTAGGGTGTTTAAGTCTCCCACTGCTAGTGTCTGGGGTTTGGTGTGAGATTTAAACTTTAGTAATGTTTCTTTTACATATGTATGTGCCCTTGTATTTGTGGCATAAATGTTCAGAATTGAGACTTCATCTTGGTTGATATTTCCTGTAATAAATATATAATGTCCTCCCTGATCTCTTTTGACTGGTTTTAGTTTGAAGTCTATTTTGTTAGATATTAGGCTACATGAACTTGCTTCTTAAGTCTGTTTGATTGGAAAGTCTTTACCCAGCCTTTTACTCTGAGATAGTGTCTGTCTTTGAAGTTGAGGTGTGTTTCTTATATGCGGCAGAAAGATAGATCCTGTTTTTATATCCATTCCATTAGCCTGTGTCTTTATAGAGGTGAATTGAGTCCACAGATATAAAGGGACATTAATGACCAGTGATTGTTAGTTCCTGTTATCTTTTGGTGGTGGTGGTGTGTGTATTTCCCTTCTATGGGACTGGCTGCTGTGTGGTTATCTATTGCCTGTGTTTTCATGGGGGCATCTAACTTTCTTAGGTTGGAGTTTTCCTTCTAGTGCTTCCTGTAGTGCTGGATTATTGGTGAAATTATTAAGGCTACTCCACGTAGTTAAAAGGGAGGTTTATTTTGTGGGGTAACTTACAAGTGAAAGGATAGGTAACAGGGTCTGGGAAAGGTGTAGCGCAGTCCTGCAGTGTTCTCTGGAGAACTCTACTCAGTCTACTTCCAGCGTTCAGGGTCCAGGAACCAAGAGAGCCAGTGCATCTGGATCTCAGGTCTTCAGGGTCTTCTCTTGGCCCTGCCTTGTAGGCATGACAGTTACCGAAGCCTCAGTGGGGGTTGGAACTTCCAGATCAAAGCTGGAATGGCTACCCACTATACTGGATTTGTGGAGAGGTATTGTTTAAATCTGGTTTTGTCTTGGAATATCTTGGGCACTCCATCTATGGCGATTGAAAGTTTTGCTGGGTATAGTAGTCTGGGCTGGCATCTGTGGTTTCTTAGTGTCTGTGTTACATCTGTCCAGGACCTTCTGGCTTTCAGAGTCTCCATTGAGAAGTCAGGTATTATTCTGATGGGTCAGCCTTAATAAGTCACTTGGTCTTTTTCCTTTGCTGCTCTTAATATTCTTTCTTTATTCTGTATGTTTAGTGTTTTGAGTATTATATGGCAAGGGGATGTTTTCTGGGGGTCTTGTCTATTTGGTATTCCATAAGCTTCTTGTACCTTCATAGATATTTCCTTTTTTAAAGTGGGAAAGTTTTCTTCTATGATTTGTTGAATATATTTTCTGTGCCTTTAAATTGGTATTCTCCTCCTTCTTCTATCCCTATTATTCTTAGATTATTGCTTTTTAATGATGTCCCAGATTTCCTGGACATTTTGTGTTATGACTTTTTTGGTTTTAGTGTTTCCTTTGACTGATGATTCTATTTCCTCTATTGTATCCTCCACACCTGAGATCCTCTCTTCCATCTTGTATTCTGTTGATTATCCTTACATCTGTAGTTCCTGTTTATTTACTCAGATTTTTATTTTCCAGCATTCCCTCAGTTTGTGTCTTCTTCATTGTTTCTATTTCAATTTTCAGGTCTTGAACTGTTTCCTTCACCTGTTTAATTGCTTTTTCTTGGTTTTCTTTACTTTCTGTAAGGAATTTATTGATTTCTTCTAATTTTTGTTTGTCTTTTCCTCAATTTCCTTAAGGGAATTCTTCATTTCTTCTTTAAAGGCTCCTATCATCTTCATAAAGTTATTTTTAAGGTTGCTTTTTTCTATGTTGTGATGTTCAGGTCCTCTGTGTTGCAATGTTCAGGTCTTGCTGTTATAGAACCACTAGGTTCTGATGGTTCCATATTGCTCTTTATATTGTTGTGTGTATTTTTGCACTAGTGTCTACCCATCTCTTCCTCCAATAGGTTCCAGATGTGTCTGTGTCTCAGGGGGCCACTCTTGGTCCAATCATAGCTCTTAGTCTAATTGGAGAGTGTGGATTCTGTGTCTTAGGGAGATGCTCTTGGTCCAGTTAGCACTGGTGGATTCTTTGTCTCAGGGAGCCACTCAGATTGCAAGGGGATGGGTGGATTTGGGGTAGGGAGTAGGGCTTATAAATTGCAGGATGTGATTGGTAGGGAAGTCTGCCTGCAGGAGTCTTTCCTGCTGGCTTGCAACTGGAGCAGCAATGGGTAGGGGTAGGAGGGCACAGATTGTGCCTCAGGGCCTGGGTCCTAGAGACAGGGCTTTCTGGGTGGGGAAAGAGTCACTCGCCTCTTGGTCCAATCAGAGCTGGTGGATTCTGAGGTTGCAGGGGGATGAGTGGGTTTGGGGCAGGGAGTGGGTCTTGTAGATTGCAGGGTCTGATGGGGGGGGGTATTGGTGGGAAAACCTGCCCATAAAAGTCTTCTGCTGGCAACTGGGACAATGATGGGTGAGGGTGGGGAGGGCACATGTTGTGCCTCAGGTCCTAGAGCATATTTTCATCTTTCTAGAGCAGCATGCTGTATTACATGAGAGCCTACTTTATTTTTTTATACTATATATCATAAAATATGCTACATATAAACACAAGGATGTATATGTAAGTATGTATTTATGTTACATTCATTATTTTTCACGTACATGATACATGAAAATCTAAAAATAAGGTAAAAAGTGAAGTAAAAAAAGCTATGACAGTTGTTGTTCAGATCCATTTCTTTCTCAAGCTTAGAATTCACCCTATCTTTTGTTTTCAACAAAATAATCTCCCAAAAAGCTGTGGCTGGGAACACACTCACACACTCACATAGATCCTCAAACATACAGAGAGATGGCAGCCAGAATGTTGCCTTTCCTTCCCTTTCTTCAGCACAGAGGAGCACCACGAGGCTCAAAGCTAGTCTTAAAGAGAAGCATCTAGATTTACTTCTTGGTCTAAGAGGGGAGAGCTAGGAAACTTCCAGAGCCTAGTGGGAGATGTCTGAAGAGCCTGGGGAATGTCAGCCTGCCAGGAAGGCATGCTTGAGTTGACCTTCAGAGCGAGCAGGAACAGGCATATCAAATGCACACACATCCTTCTGAGAGCCCTCCTTCCCTTCGACATTGCTAAAAACAGAATCAGGCACAAAGGGAGTGTGACTGTGAATGGTAATTTGTGCAAAGCTTGTCAAAGGTAACATTTAGCCAGAAACAGTCTGGGATCAAAATATTATTTTTAAAATGAAATGGAGTTGCATCTGGCAGCTGAGAGAACTGAAAGGGGTGGGCATAGTCCATGCTTCGGAGGCTTTGCCGTTCACCCCAAGCCCTCTCTGAGCCTTGATGAAGGCTATTCAGGGCTTCCCAGTATTTCACCATGGAATGACTAGAGGGAGGATCATACCACTCCCTGGGATATAGGCAAAGGACTCTCTCTTACTCATAAAACTATACCATTCCATTTCTCAATAGAAATCCAAGAGATCTGAGTATCTTTTTAAAAAAAATTTAAACAATATATTTCGATCATGTTTCTTCTCTCCTCCAGTTCCTCCCAGATCATCCCCACCTCCCTACCTACCCAACTTATGTTCTTTCTCTCTCTTTCTTTTTGAAAACAAATGCAAGAAACACACACACACACACACACACACACACACACACACACACACACACACACACACACACACCACCCAAAGATGGAACTTACAATATACAAGCAAAAGACCAATAATACAAAGAATGCCCAAACAAAGCAAGATGAGACCAAAAAAAAAAAAAAAAAGTCTGCAAAAATACCTTGAATTTGCCTTGTGAGGCTAACTACTCCTGAGTTTGGGGCCTGCCCTGAAGTATGGTTAACATACCCAATTAAACTCCCTTGAGGAAGACTGATTTTCCTTTGCCAGTGCGTATCAGTTGCAGATAGCTTCTTGATTAGGGGTGAAAGCTCATGTCTACTTCTCTCAGTGCTGGGACCCCATCTGGCTTGAACCTGTGTAGGTCTTGTGCACACTGCCATAGTCTCTGTGAGTTCATATGTGTATCATTGCTGTCATGTCTAGAAGACACTACTTTTTTGGAATCATCTACCATCTCTGGCTCTTACAATCTTTCTGCCTCCTCTCCCAGATAGACCCCTGAGTCTTGAGGGGAGGGGTTTGATGAAGACACCATTTAAAATTGAGTGTCCCAGAGTCTGGACCTAGAAAAGAATTGTCCTAAGTAAGGTAACCAAGATTCAAAAAGATAAATACCATATGTTTTCTAGTATGTGTGCATGTTAGTATTTAAGCCTCGGCATGTGTGCTATAGTCCCAACAACCAAAGAGGTAAGGTGCCTGCCTAGTAAGGGACAGGAGGGAAGGGGAGGATTTTCCCAAGGAAGGGGACATAGAGCACAGTGTTATGGAAGGATGAAGGGAAACTAGAATGGGAGGGTTGAATAGGAGGCAGATGGACTAGAAAGGTAAAGGAGGGAATGTGGGGAGTGACCACTAACACCAAAGGGCTCTGGGAAACCTTCTACCAAAGAAATTTCCTAAAATATAGACATACGAGAAGGGAATCTAAATGGTATCACCAAATAATAGGGGAGAGAATGCCCCAGCTAGAACTCTCATGCTACCAAGTAAAACCTCCACTGCCAGGAATGGTTTACATTGTGCTGAGGTCATTGGCCAAAGGGGTTTTGTGGAAACCGCCAAACATCACAGGTTATTGGCAAGGCTATTGGTCACTCTCCACAACCTGATGGTGAGACCTCAGTGTCTTCAGAGAGTGATTTCAACTGTCCAGTCACTCCGTTCTTTCTACTTGTTTTATATTTATATTTTATTTTATTTTAAAATTAAGATCACATGCTTATAGGCCAAGTTGCATTTCAACCCTTTACAATTAAACAAAATATAAGTAAGTAAGTAAGTAAATAAATAAATGAATGAATGAATGAATGAATAGTTTGTTTTAAAGCACACTATTTGATTTGACATGTTGGCTCATAGTTATGATACCTCTACTGCTACACAGACTTAACTTCAGATGATTTGAATTAGGGAGACTGGAAAGCAAGTGTCCTGCCCATCAGCTGTAGTAAAGTGTTGAGTCTAGAAAGCATGAAACTTCTAAAAAGAAGCCCTCTTTGGTTTTCCCCAGTCCTGCCAATGTATTATCAGACTGTATGATCACACTGCTCTCACCATGGTTTGTTTCATCACAGTGAATGCTGGCCCACCTCAGGGCACCGCATGACATATGTTAAGTGGAAGCAATAGAAGCAGCTGGAGCAGGATGGGAGTGGCCACCGAGGCCTGGCTGGGTGCACAGTCTGCACCACCAGGGGAGAGTTTACAAGGAGAGAAAGTGAATGTGAAAATGGAGACCAAGAGAAAGAGAGGGAGCAAAGTGATGAGAGAAAGAGGGAAAGTGGAAAGCAGAGGACAGAAGCCGAGACACATTGATTCCAACTAAGTCACTTCCTACAAAGGGAGGCACCAGAGTACTGCCTCCTCCCCTGAGTACAAGAGCCAGGTCAATGGCTTTCTCTGTTAATTGTTTTTGTGTTCTTTTCCCCATGAGAAAACACTTAGGTTAAGGAGCAATTTGAGTGTGGGACCACCTGTAGGATCACCTCTGATTAAGATGTAAATCTCAATTAGACAGGGCAGGGAACTCCGTCTCAGGCCACTTGCTCCTGCTTGGCCCTTGACCTTGTCAGTAAAGTTCAGAATGGTACAACACAGGTTGCTCTCAACCGTAGTTTGCAGAAGCTGGGTAAGCCGAAAGCGTATGATTGATCCCTACTGGGTTGTGTCATCTAACCTAAATACAATACAGGTATACCTGTATACAATCATATGTGCACACACACACACACACACACACACACACTACTTGAACTTAAATAATTAATCATACTGTACATCATTGTACATAGAGAAGTTAAGGTGATAGCGTTTTCAGGTCAGTGGCGATGTACCCTGGATGATTTCTGTGACAGTACTGTCCCTTCACAGTCACTTGCCAGCTCCCCATCTCCTTCTGAACGACAATCACACTCTTTCTTTCTGCTCTGAGGACACTCAAATAGGGATCTTGTTCTTTCTGGACTTAACAATGACAACAAGAGAGTTCGTTTCGAAAGCTCAGGGACGGAGAGCAGCCAGCCTGCCTCCAAATCCACTTTGGTGTCTGATGAGCCTCATTGCAGATTGGCAAGGCCAGTGAGGTATACTGATGGGCACTGTCCCACAGTTTTACTTCACACCCTACCACAGCTTGTCTGCTATCCAGTTTGAAGCCCCCAAACAGCCCTCTTAAGTTTTAAAGTTTTGTCACACTTACTGAGTTACAAAAACTGCAACATCACAGCGAAAGATAAATGATGCCGTCCACAAAGGACACTGGAAGGGAGGGGAAATGACTTCACATGTCGGCAGTTAGTAATCTAGTGTTTGTCTGGTTCTGGTATTAAGCTATTTGCCAGCAAATTATTAGAACATGATAGTGATTAGCTAAAGTCATCAGTTAGTCAGCTGAAGAGCCGGGATTCAGTTGAAACCCCGGCTGACAGTTTGAAGTGAGTGCCCTTATCTCTGCCCACCCCACTCTCTGCTCTAGACTGAACAGACCAGCCTGGTCTATATAGGAAATTCCAGGCCTGCCAGTGCTACTTAATGGGACTCTCTTAAACCCAGAGGTCCTCTATAAGGTTGCTGCGAAGGTCTCGGAACCCATCAAGTGAATTGGATATGTGATGTGGCCAGCATTTGGTAACCCCTTGGGTGATTTAAATAAAAGATATGAGGTTGCGTGCATTACTGGTTTCCATGAGCTGATCAGTTGCTCTCTATTCTAAGTTTCCTTATCATAAATTCTAATAATAGGAACAATCTTCAAGGAGCTGCTTCGAGAATTAGTGAAATGATATCAGTTAGGTGGTCTTTAACTACAAGGCCAAGTTCTGGAAGTGGCCCTGTTACTAGGAAAGCTTGCCCCTGGGTGTGGAGGCTCATACCTGTAATCCTAGCCCTGGGGAGGCTGAGGCAGGAGGACTGATGTCAGGGCTAACAGAAATACTCTGTCTCTAAAGCAAAAATCAAAAAACCAAACTACACACCACAAAACGAAGGTTTACAGTTAATAAAGATAATTGTCTGTGACTGTGTGGTGCTTGTTCCTCTCTCTCTGGGTACATGTGTGCTGTGGGATGTTCTGTATGCCAAATGTGTTCCTCTGATTGGTTAGTAAATAAAACACTGATTGGCCAGTAGCCAGGCAGGAAGTATAGGTGGGACAAGAGAGAGGAGAATTGGGGGAAGTGGAAGGCAGAGGGGAGAGACCGGCCAGCTGCCGCCATGACAAGCGAGATGTAAGGTACTGGTAAGCCACGTGGCAAAGTATAGATTAATAGAAACGGGCTAAATATAAGAGTAAGAGCTAGACAATGGCAGGCCTGAGCTAATGACCAAGCAGTTTAAATAATATAAGCATCTGTGTGTTTATTTTATAAGTGGGCTGTCAGACTAACAGGGTTGGCGGGGGCTGGAGAGAAGGTCTCCAACTACACATGTGCCTTTTATTGAAAGTTCACTCAGTTCTAAAGCAAAGTGGGGTCACATAATAAGGACTTGAATTGTTTTCCTATGCCCCCCTGCCCTTTGAAAAGATCTGTTGCAGAATCGTTTTCTCTGCCCACTTCAGACAGGGCTGCACAGTCATCTACATGAGGATGCCCACTGGCAACATTGAAATGTTGTCCCCACTGCATTCTGTCACCAGGAAGTCGTGAAAGATGCTTATCAAACTATTTGGGTGTGGCTCCTCTTTCACAGGTGGGCACCACCTTCCTGCAACTAGAGGTCTTTAGACAATTCTGAGAAACATCTCAGGCCTTCTGGAATCGTTTTCATAATTGTGACTCCTAAATATGAATGTGGCCAGAAAGGGCATTTAAAACAAAAGAAAGTAACAAAATTCTTATAGCATAATAGAGTTGGCCTGAGTCAGTCAACCAGTCTGTCTGTCTGTCTGTCTTCCTTCCTTTCTTTCTTTCCCTACTTACTTTCATTCTTTGGGACATCAGTTCTAGAGAATCTATTATATGCAAAGATATGTGTTATTGGGGGGGGGAATTGAAAGTGTCTTACTATATGCATTTTAATTCTGACCATTTATTAAATTCTATTTTTAAAAAAACATAAGAAACCTAAAATCCTATTCAAATCAATTTTAGATAATAACGTACAAATGCCAATAGTAAGTACAAAACTTCCTAGGATAAAACTTAGGCTAGTTCCTAGCTTCAAACAGGAAAACATCTGGGAACTCAGTGGTGTCACCACAACCCACCTTGTCCTGTCTCCTGGCCATGCCTCTGCCCCTCCAAGATAGCTCTAATCCCCAAGGGCCTCCAGTTTGCCTCTTCCCAGTCTATGCACTTCTTGGTGGGTACTCTGGACAAAGGCCAGTCTTGGGATTTGTTTCTATTTAATGTGTTTGGCTTGGTTCAAATCGTTTGCCCCCTCTGACTCACTGGACCCAGAGCACTGCCTGGTGGAGAAGGTTAATGCACAGAGGAAAATCACAGCCTGAGACCCAGCATGATATGAATGAAGCCTTGCTCTTGAAGACGATGTCGTATCTCTAGTCTCCCCTTGATCTTTCTGCTTTCTACCTCCTGTGAGGTGTGAGGTAAGCACCTCCCCTCTGATGTACCTTCCTGCTGCCAAGATGTTCTGCATCTCTTCAGACCCTCGGCAACGGAACAAGCCAAGCATGGCATGGACTGAGGCTTCTGAAACAGAGCTTAGATAAAGCCTTCTCCCTGCAGCTATTTATTTGGGCATTTTGTCTCTATGGCAAAAGGGATGTAGAATATGAAAGGAGAAACAACACATGTTCGCTATGTTGGGACATCAGAGAGAGTCCCCCAAATATCCATTCATCCCTGAGTTTTAGTTGGACTCAATGCCACACAAAATTAACAAATAACAGCAATGAAAACATGATATGACTCCTTTCAAGCTTGGTGGGCTGTAGCACTACATTCCAGGATGTAAACAGCAGTCAGGTGGAAATTTCCAAGTATCTTTCCTACTGAAAAGTGGCTGTTTGTCCTTTGCAGGTCTAACCTTCGCCCTCCTCCTTCGGATCACCTGGTCTCTTTCTAGCCACAGGGCCATGCCCTAGATCATTCTGGAAGGTACCAATAAATGCCCAAACCAGAATTCAAGCAAATGTTGGTTTGATGTTATGGTCAATGTTCATTCCACTGTGGCATTTTGTCAAGATCTTATACCCAAAAGGTATAATTGTACTGAGAGACCAGTAAAGTGCAAGGTCATAGCTAAGTACTGACTTCATGGATCTGCAAAGACATTTTCACCTGCATACAAAATGCAAGTCCCCTGGCAAGTGCAGGAACCTTGCCATGCCTCGATTTACATTTCTATAAAGTGCATGGCAGGGCTACAAATATTTCATGAAATACCCAGTGGAAAGTGCCTGCCACCTTCTCTGGCACTTGGATTGTAGACACGACTTTTCTCTCGTCTTTTCCACCATTGTCCTTTCACTCTCTTCCGGCTGCCCTAAGTTAGAATGCAGTAAGTACCCCAGAGGAAAAAAACTCAGGGCTTACAGGTGAGTCCAACCTGCCACCCACAGGCCACATGTACCGTAGGACAGCCGTGCACGTGTCCAGCCCAAAGTTTTTAGCTTAGTTAAAATAACGATGTTTAACTGGTTGTTCAGTTCTCAAGCAGGAACTTTGCAAGAGGCAATGTTGTGTTGCGGTGTCAAAAAAGGCTGAACACACCTAGGTCAGCTAATTTGTAAAGATAATCAGATCTTAATCCCAGAAATTCTTAGGTTAGGAAGAAAACTGGTTATAACCAGTTTCCTTGTAGATTTGTCTGTGGGTGAACCATGGGCCACACTTTGAGAAGCCCTGGATTAAAAGATAATGGAACAGTGAGAGGGAAGAAGAAAAAGAGGAGAAAATCAGGGAGAGAAGGAAGGAAGGAAGGAAGGAAGGAAGGAAGGAAGGAAGGAAGGAAGGAAGGAAGGAGAAAAATACACATTAAATGGATAGAATACAGACCCTAATTTTTGAGATGTAAAATTTGAACTCTGGGGTTATTGAGAACTATTTTATATTTTTAATGGAGCTTAACCTGACACTTGGTTTAAGAAAGATAATGTGCTAATTGTGCATTGAGGGTTATTGTATATTGGAAGGGCTGAAAGAAAACAAAATTAGGCATCTCTTGTCTCAAGGTTAGTAACTGAATATGAGACATTTTGAAATGCTCTTTGGGGGCAAATGGTAATGAACTCAGACTCAGGTTCTATTTAGGATGCCATCAGGACATGTAGCTGGCAGTGTCAGGACAGATCTATATCTTGTTAAAGAGAAAGTCAATAAAATATTACGTCATTTCCCAACTTCGAGACCCTTCTTATTTTACACAAGAGCAAGAATAATTTTAGAAAAATTATGGTTGTCGCCATTTCTATTTAACACATTCAGACACACTGGGGTCACACTGTTGGTCTGAGCTGTCATCATTCTCAGCCAGAAAGCAAAAGAAGCCATCTTCCAGCTGCTGGAGAGCAGAGCTGAGCAGAGTGTGCAAACCCAGCTCCCAGCCCAGCCACCTACTGAGCACATACATTTTGCCTGTAGCGAAGACCACACACCCAAGCCTTGTAACTCTTGTCAGCTACTTGACCACAGGTGATGCACACAGCTGAGTGATAGCTGAGGCTGCTCATCATTCCCAAAGCTACCTTAACAAGTTGATTGAAGCTGGACATTTATGATCCCTCTAATGCAGTGGTTTTCAACCTGTGGGTCGTAAACCCTTTGGGGTCCTATACCAGATAGCCCGAACTTCAGATATTTACATTACAATTCATAACGGTAGCAAAATTACAGATATGTAGTAGAAATGAAATAATTTTATGGTTGGGGCCCCCCACAACATGAGGAACTGTATTAAAGGGGGGCAGCATTAGGAGGGTTGAGACGCACTGGTCTAATGCATTGGTTCTCAGCTGCGGAACTTTTGCCCTTTGGGAACTTTTGATGGTATCTGGAGACTTTTTTTTTTTAATTTTGAGACTTACAGAAGGTGCTGGTGCTACAGATTTGGAGGATAGAGGCAGAGGATGCTGCTGAAAATCGTACTTGAAAAAGCCTCTCACAACACCCACTTGACCAAAGGCAAAAACAGAGTCAGTTGGTCTCATGGCTCCGTGTCTTCCTTTAGCTATTTGTTTTTGTAACTGAACACAAAGACTGTGTGAAAATGAGGGACCTACGTGAGGAGGATTTATCCCAGCCCTGAGTTCAAGGCAGATGTCATTAGTGGGTCCTGAACTTAGCAATAGAAAATAGATGTAAAATACATCTAATCCCAGATATCAGTGTGTATTGGGGGTGGGCATTGTGTAAAATAATTTTGCAGGCAGAAACAGCAATGCAAATCTAAAAAGACTATCTAAATGAAGATGCTTCAACGCTAAGCCTCAGCAGACAGCACACACGTAACAATTCCAGGGCAGTGACTGAGCAGTGTGAATCTAACCCAGTCATCTCCAATAAAGCCACACAAATTGTGTGTAAAAGGCAGCATCATCCCCATTCCCAACAAACAACAGAAGACAAAGCTATGCAAATTAAGTCTTTCACAAAAATCCATCCTGTAATTTTCTACAGATTGGCAGTGATCACAGGGATAGCGTCGCAAGTGTACGGAAAGGGCGCAGAAGAATGGCATTCCATCAGCAACCAGTGTTGGCAGTCCTTCACCCTTCACCGCCATGATGGGTACTGGGAATTTCCCAATGGGCTGTTATCTACCTGTGGGTGGTCCTGTGGGCAAGCCAAGTGGGGGGTTTCAGCAGGGCACAAATGAGAACAGGAGATCACATCCTAGTCACACCTTTAGGATATCTGTAGGTGTGAAAACTCTGGAGCTCAGATTTGGAGAGAGCTGTGGAGGAGCAAATTTGGACGCAAGGGATTCCACTAGTAAAAGTCACTTCCCATACTGACACTGTTGCCTCCCCACCAAGCTTATAGGCGGGCATGTCTAGAAAGTGACCCTAGCTTCCTTCAAAGCTTGCCAGAATATTCCAGAGGAAGGACTTTGTACATAGAGTAGTATCCAGTTTGTGAGGAGTTGTAAGTTGTGAAGGTCAAAGGACAACTTGGAGGAGTTGATTCTCTTCTTCCACCATGTGGGGCCTGGACCTCAGGTCGTCTCAGGCATGGTGGCCAGCACCTTTACTCACTATTCACGGATTCATCTCAGCAGCCCAGATAAATGTTTCTTAAGAAAGTCAAATGGAGGTTGCCAATGAACTTTCCTTTCAAGACATCAATATTGGGGCTTGGAAAATGGCTCAGTCAGCAATGTGGCTCCCCAGTGCAAGACCATGTCTCAGAATTTCACAGCATTTCATTATGACATTGGCTCCTCTTCCATCATTTAAATAGCATTGTGATTAGATTGAGCCCGCCTAGGAAACTTAAGGAAATCTTCCTGTTTTAAGGTCAACTGATAAGCAACCTTGATTCTGCTTCCTAGTCTTTCCTTGCTGGGGAGCATAAATGTTTGCAAAGCCCCTAGGTTTCTGGCTTAGATAACTCTGGGGAGGACAGTTCCTCTGTCCAAACTCCTCTTCACAGTTCAGAGTTAGCAGCTCATCGGAGGCATGCACAGTACCAGAACATTTCTAAAATAGACTTTTTAAGTGGGCATTTATGGGTTCCGAGTTTTAAATGCTGTTTGTAGATGTCCTGTGGCCGATTCCTTGTTTCATGTTACTGCGGGAGGAAGTGAGGAGTTGATGTGCACCTTTGTCATTTGACTTCCTAAGTCGGGAAAATAAATGTAATTACTCGAGCTTCTGAACTCTGCTCCCCACCACCCGCATGCTCTCCCATGGACAGCTAGCTGGGCCACTTCTGACTCAGTGATGCTGCCCCTTGACTACTCAAGACCAGAACGGGCAGTCTCTTTCCCATCTTCCTCACATGGTCAAGATGATCTTTCATGCTAAACCTTCTTCTCACAGTTCTACCCTGTGTCCATTTGTGTTTCTGGCTTTGCTTACATTCAGACTGCTTCTAAATATATATAAACCCATGAATTTATTCCAACTAATTAACCTTTTCCCCATTCACTCAAGGGTTAGAGCTTAGGAGCAGTGACATGAATGTGGTCAGTCACCGAGTTTTTATTTACTGAACTCCTCTGTGAAGTACTGAGCTATCCTAGAGTCAAATCTATTATGTTTTGTAAAATTCTGACAGCTGCAGAAATAATTATGATGCTAAAATAGAACATAAGTATATGTGCAAAACAAAGTCATTTTCTCCTTCCTCGATTAAACATGATGAGTTGCCCTTTTGTACTTGAGGTCCATAAAGTCTCTTTTAACTCTCTCTGCTCTGCAAAGCGAAGACTATTTGATTGCTGGCTGTCTTGCCATGAGCTTGCATGCCCAAAGCAGTCCCCTCCACAAGTCACTTGTGTTGAAAACTACCTCATTTGGATTACTGGTTTACGAATGTTAATTTTTAATAATAGTCTAATCAAGATACATTAGGCTCTTAATCTCCTACCCTCCAAAACAACGTCTATTTATTCTCAAAATATTGCACTTATTTGCCTAATTCTATATCTCGACTCTTTCCACTGATATATTTGCAATGAAACAGGGGGAATCATGTAAACATCTGGCTACCAGCTGTGACAGTCATTAATCTTCATAAATTTCACATTCCCGTTCATTGAAGAGCAGTATTTGGCCCAGAGTTAGCCAACAATTGGCGACCAAGTCAATTGGAAGGTGCATCATTTTGCTGTCTCATCAAACAGTTGGTTTATCAGCCTCTACCAAGCCCCAACAGTGACCCTGACTGGGGAAGGAAGGCAGTGTGGCCTCAGCCTGGTGCTCCTACAGCCACAGTCCCAGACTCTCTCAGCAGCTCAGCAGACAGCCCCCAGTCCAAAGAAGCGCTTCTTATGGTTCCCCCATTACAGATAACGAATCTGGAGTTTACAGATATTAAGCAATTTACCTGAAGCTATACCACTAAAGAGTGACAGAGTGAGAAACTAAAAATTGTAACTTGCTTTCTAAGGCTTAAAGATACATTTACTATTTTCAAGAGTAAACTGAGAATATTACAAATTATTACATATTTTATAAATTAATTAAAAATTGTTATAAATTGTATAGAAAGTGAAGAATTTTTCCAAAATGAATAAGAAAAACTTATTTATGGGATAAAAATTTGAAGTGCTATTTTTCGGTGTCCTTTGGATAAGTCTTTGCTTTGCATTATCTATGGTCTTTGACGGGGAGGACATGCCACAGAAATTCTTAGTAGAATTTGCATTTAGCTCGGTGTCCCCACTTTTCTCAGAGCTGGTTAAACCCACACCATCATTATTGAGAACAATGGTTTTATTAGACATTTTAGTGGTCCCTGCCTCTCGGCAGGCAGCAGCCCTTTCTTCTGGGCCTCTGGCCGTGCCCCACGTGATCTTTCTGTGTATTCTCTGCTCCTTGCTAACTCCTCCTGCTTCCCACTCCTTTGCCCCTGAAACTTCTCCTCTATGACCCCCTCATCTATGTCTTCACATTCTGCCTTATCTGACCCAGGTCCTGCCTGCTCCCACTTCACATTCTAACCCATATTCCCTTCAGCAAGGTTTCATTAAGGCCCACTGCATTTGTACCCTGTGTGTTCTCCGTATCCCAATCCTTCCCTGTTCCCTGTTTCTGTCACTGTTTGTGCCTTTCCTGCAAGCCTTAATAAGTAGCAAGCCAGCCCAAGGAGCTACTAGATCCATGAGAACCTGTCAGGAATTGCGGTCCCTAACTTCATAGGCGCTCTGGACTTGTGAGTTGTTGAGGACTCTTCCCACCCCTCTGCTCTCCCTCCCTCTGGCCCATAGCACGTTTTCAGAATGGGGCCTGGCTTATTGTTAGCAACACTTAGGACACTAACCTATGGTGATGCTCTCACTGGCAATTCCATCACAGAATCAATGCTTTCCATACTGACAAGATCTAAAGTCCTGGGGAGTAGTTTTCTTCTCTCAAGAAAATCCTTGGTGTCTCATAAGGCAGAACAAACTTCACTCAAGTCTACCCAGACTTTCCACCCACAAACTTCAGCGGTGTGTGCTCCTGGCTCATGCAGGAGTCCTATTACTTCTTAGTAAATTGCACGGGTATTTTTGTTTTCTCGTGCTGGGTATTGAACCCAAACCCTTGTACATGTGAAAATACATGCTTTAACACTGAGCAACACTTATGGCCTCTTTCCATTATTTTATAAATCTTTCTCCTTAAAATTATAATGAGTCTTTATTTCTTCTTCTTTAAATTTTGGTGTCTTTTTTTCCTTTCTTCTTCTTCTTCTCCTTCTTCTTCTCCTTCTCCTTCTTCTTCTTCTTCTTTTATTTATTTATTTATTTTTTTGAGACAAAGTGTTCTATGGAGCTCTGGTTGTCATGTAAGGCTCTACATAGACCAGGCTGGCCTGGAATTCACAGAGATGAGTGAGTGCTGGGATTAAGTGGGTGTGCCACTAGACCCAGCTGTAAAATGGTTCTTAAATAATGTTCTCTATGTATTTGTCCATCCTGCTCATGGGTATTATTTATGATCCTTTCTATGTACAAGACAAAGCATTCAGCATTGTAGGTAACATAGGGAGCATATTGTCCCTGCCCTAAGCAACCAGAGTACCAGAAGAGGAAATTAATACACAGAGCAAAACTACAGCCCACAGCCTTGCTGCTTGGTGCAAGTGAGAGCTTGGCAGAAATCCCTGAAACCATCTTTGAAGAACTCGGGTCCTCTGGGTCGGCAGGTGACCACAGTAATCTAGATTTTATCGAAGAGTATTGACATGCTTAACATGGGCTTTTCTGTCGCTTCAAGGCTCCCAACTACACAGCATTGGACGAAGCATCACTCCTGGGCTATGGGCAGTGAACAGAGACCAGGTGCCTGGACATCCAGCCTTCCGTAGTCTGGGGAATGCCTTTCCCACCTCCACTGAACTTGGACTCATCCTGTTACTTGGTCCCTGAAACATGGTGTGAGTGTGTAGCTATAAAGAGGGCATGAAGAAGGAGAATAACAATCCCTTTGCAGTGCTGTCCAAGTAAACATGACTAAGGAGTCTGGAAAGGGCTGGAAAAAGCTAGTGGACTCTTTCTCTCCCACTCATGGCCAGGCTGAACATATGAGAACAGGAGCTATCCTTCTTTCCTTCCCATGGGACTTTGACGTCTGTTAAAGTGCATTCTTTAACATTCTTGTGGTAGAAGTTATGGAACAAGACCCTACTAACATTTGTCACCTGTTCCATTATTCCCCTTAGACAAGGTCTACCTGAAGACCAGAAGTCAACAATCTCAGTATTTTCTTCCAAATTACTCTAGACGTTATTTTTTTTTTGTGCTAGGTCAGGCCAGTCTTTTTGTCTTCCTGTTTATTCTTGGATTATAATAGTCCACAACAGCCAGCTCTTACTTCATTGCTGGAGTAGATGAGAGAGAAGAGAGAGCCCAACCACCAATCTTTTGTAGTTGAGAGCAAAAATGATGGGTCTATTATTTCTTCTAGGGGGAATGACTGGTACCAAGCGTCACAGGTACCTCGAAGTGACTCATAAAGCAAATGAAGGCTGACTGAGCAGGACTCAGTCCCAAGGGGGTGTTGGCCAAGAGAGGAGACAGAAAAGCTACATTGAGAGAAGAAGCTCTTGTGACATGAGGATGAGGTGGTGTGACATGACATGAACGCCATGCTGTCTGCAAAGCCTTCCTCTGCTGCAGAGTGCACCATGAGGGAGAATTGGAGCTCATTACCCACAGCATCCCTGTTTGACATGCAGGCCTTTTCTCCTCTGGGCCAAGGCTTCTCAGAAAGGCTAAGAAGCTCCTGTCCTTACATCCTTGGTGACTTTGCTGACCACACCATTGATGTCTTTGCTGACGGCACCACAACTGTACTTGGTCTGGCATTGACAGGAAACTTCCCACATGCTCAACTCTAGTACCTGCTCCCTCTGCTCCTCTCTGCATTGATCTTTCTTTTCCCCGAACCTCCTTCAGCACCCGTATTCTACCACCCACTCAGGAACAGCTTCAAATGTCCAAACTGATCATCAGGGACCCCTCCTGTGAATGAGTCAGAGTACTAGTTATCTGAGACATTGTAATCTTGTTTCTGTGCATTAGGAACTTGTTGAAGGCAGAGCACAAATATTTCTTTGAAATCCAATGGAGTTCTTATTGAGTGAAAAGTATGAATCACATGTGTCTACAAGGACAAGTGCATGTCTGGTGAGCAGGGATGCAAGCTTCTCTAGGTTCCTGGCCTCTACCCTTACACTGGAGCCAGCACACTACTGCAGTCCACACTGACTGTTGGTGAGATAAAAAGCATCCAAGAAGTATTTTCCAGGGGGAGCATCAGCTTTATGTCATGAGAATAATTGACATGTTAATTGCACATGATAGTAAGTAAATGTTTTAAAGAGAGAGGTGGCAAATTCGCCTTATTTTCTAAGTCAAAACTTGGGTGAAATTTGCATTTTGTAGCAAGCCTCTTAGGCTACAATCCCCACCCAGCTGTTCCTCTTAGAATTGTGCCAGGCTCTTTCTGGAGCTTGGGAGCTTCTCCACCTAATATTGCAGTCATGAGATCCTTGCTCTTCTATGCCTCTGGTAGGGCAGATGAAGATAAGCACTTGATAAATATTTATGGGCAATATTGATCATTTATTTCTTCAAAATTCAGAACAACTACAAACTTAAATCAAATTTTCTTTAAGGAAGAGTGGGAAGAGTAGTCCGCCTAGCTGTGGAGCAGCTGCCTTGAGAGAAGGACACTACTGCCCACCAAAGATGGCAGACACAACGGTGCCATGAAGTGTGGATGAGAGTATGGCTCCAGAGAAGTGAAGACTTGCAGCTGGCAAGGGTGCAGTTGTGAATTGTGCAGGATAGAAAAGAAAAGAATCAGAGAGATCAGAGACAGGTTCCAGAAGCAGCAAGCATGACCCCAGGAGAGGAACTAGCAAGCCTGCTTCCCTTCCTCACCACTAAACCTCCAAGAAACAAGCAGTGGGCCTGGTCTTTGTTTTTGTTTTGCCTTTGTGCCTCATGAAGGACTAGGAAAAAAATACAGTGACTCAGGTAAAACCCTTATGTCAGCAAAAAAAAAAAAATACAGATTAGCCATGTTGGCTGTCTGCCCCTCAGCAGCCCCAACCACAAAGCACCCTCAACCTCACCTCAAGAACCCTCAGCCAAAGCCAAAATTGCTTAACCAGCATTGCCAAGTTGAGCTGAAATTTCACAACTGCTTTTTAGAAATTAATTTGATAATGTGTAAATTACTATGACATCTCCACCCCCCCCCCCCAAGACTGAGCCCATGACTACAAGGCTTCATTACGTTCATGGTAAGAAGAATGACTCATTGTTGGGCATCTTTTAAGTCTTGGGATCTCTATGTTGTCTCTAAATGGGATTATAATGTCTCGGGAACAGGGTGCAGCCCAGCCATAGTCTCTACATTTGCAGCCAAGGATGCTCAGTGGAGCCACCTCCACACATCAGTCATCTGGGCTGGGTTAGTACTTCTTACCATGTGGAATTCACCCAGAATGCCAATTTGCAGGACAAGAACTGATACCCCAAGGGAATTACTCTAAGCTGATAAGCTTTAGTTTCAGAGACACTGACTTATACTTTTAGTAGTGGCCCCAGAAGTGAGAATGAGCAGGGGTAGATGGAGTGAGGAACACACTCCAGTGTGTGCTTGGCATGCACAAGAAGCATTCTCTAATCCCATCCTGGGAAGGATCTTAAGGACCAGCTGAGTCTTGTGATACACTTGAGAAAGCCAGGTCTTGAAGAGGATAGATGATTGACTCAGTTGGACATCATGCTACTTGTAGAAGAGATGGTAGGAATTAGTGAGGCTTTTGATTTTTGGAAAATAAACGAACAAACAAACAAAAAACCTCAGTGTGCCAGTAGCTGTCTAGATGTACTTAGATTCTAGAAACTATACAATAACAGAGAAGTTAAAAAAAATCCTATAGGATAGATAAAATCCTACTTTTTATGGCCTTATTTTATAAAGGATATGGACTCTGAGAGGTAAATTAGATTTGAAGCCATATCCAAGAGCAAAGCCAATGATTTTCCTCCCTGCACCCAACACCCTTACTGGCTTAGCAGAATTGAGGATACTTTCTCCCAAACTAAGTTGAGGCAAAGAACTATGCACTTACTTCCATATGGAAGAAAATGAGGGAATGGAAGTGTTATTCCCAAGGCTGCCACTGCACATACAGCACATTCTTGTATAGACCTAACAATAAAAAAATGATGGTTAGGCCTGCATTGTGATGACTTAGACCATTATGGGTTAAATAAATAACCTTTCTGTGTTTAAGGAAAAATGTGGTCTGAGTGCCTACTAATTGATGTCTTAAATTTGCCTACTGGGGATGCCCTCAGACAGAGCAAAGTCCAGTAGGCTTGCAGTGACAACAGGCAGTGTGCATTGCCACATTTCCTGTTATTTCTGATCCTGCTGGTTCATGGATCACTCTGAGTAGCAAGATTACCTAGTGAACAAAAGTTGGAATAACTTCGCCTCCTTCCTTCCTTCCTCCCTTCCTTCCTTCCTCCCTCCCTTCCTTCCTCCCTTCCTCCCTCCCTTCCTTCCTTCCTTCCTCCCTTCCTTCCTCCCTTCCTTCCTCCCTTCCTCCCTTCCTCCCTCCCTCCCTTCCTCCCTTCCTCCCTTCCTCCCTCCCTCCCTTCCTCCCTCCCTCCCTCCCTTCCTCCCTTCCTCCCTTCCTCCCTTCCTTCCTTCCTCCCTTCCTCCCTCCCTTCCTTCCTTCCTCCCTTCCTCCCTCCCTTCCTTCCTCCCTCCCTTTCTTCCTTCCTCCCTTTCTTTCTTTCCTCCCTTCTTTCTTTCCTCCCTTCTTTCTTTCCTCCTTTCTTTCCTTCCCTCCTTCTTGGCTTCCCTTCTTCCTTCCAAGTGAAGCTAATTTTAAAGATTGTTCTAGGTATCTGTTTGGAAACCTTTTCTACCTAATATTTTACCTTGCCACTCCCCCATGTCTAAAGTCAGAGCTGGGGTTGGTAGGGGGCCTCCAAAGCTCAACAAGGAAACCCGGCTCCTAGTCTCAGACACTCTGGGCCTGCTAGCAGCCAGCCTTCTGCACTCTCCAACAAGCAAATCAAAGTTGTCCTGTGGAGAGGTGAGCAGAGCACCCTCTGCTGGGAGCCTTCCCGTCCCTCCAGCAGGGTGAATTCCTTTCTGCCCCACCTTCTCAATGAACTCTTCAGGGAACATTCCAAAGCAATCACAGAAGCCATTCAGAGCATGTCTGCTTCACACATTTGCCCTGGTAAAGGCCTCTTACGGGGTCATCACTTCTCATTTGTACCTTTTGTCTCCTCAGTCAAAGCTCTTAAACTGGCCCTGCCTGGGGTCTGCTTGAACCTTGACATAATGTGTCCAGCCCAGCATTTTGATCATTTTATGAACTACATAAAGATCTCTTAAGTCATTGAAAATCTTATTTTCTTACTGCATGAGAATGTAATCCCCACTGGGTCTGAAAAGTGGATGTATGACAATTATTACAAAGTCAATAAATTAATTCTTACCGACAGTCATGATGATGGATTGTGTAAATTCGTGCCCGAGTTCACATCAGCGGCTTGCAAGGATCATATGAGATAAATTCGGGTGAACACATCTGGTAAAACAAGGGTCTTGAGGAACGGAAGGGGTCACGCTATCCCTGTTAGGATGCAGGCATATTCATGTCTATCAAAAGCAAGGAAACACAAGATCAGCAGGAAGTGACAGACAAGCCTCCACTACCCTTCACACACCGTCCATCATGAACAGCAGCTTTTGTTATTCATTCTTCCTTGAGTCAGGTAACAAACCAACTCTCCCCTGGACCATGAAATAAAGGAAAGGTTGAATCTACAAACCCAATGCTGCCATCACATGGCACAGCCCATTTCCTGAAACTCGAGGACAGCCAGGTAGGCGTTACTATGATCAGGGGGCAATTTCATGGCTGAAGGAGGCAGTGAGAATGAATGTCATTCACAGCAGGACAACACAACATTTGTGTTTGCCTTATGTACACAGATGAATCCATATGTGTAGCATTTTCACCTTATTAGATACAGCAGGCTGCCTCCTGCTTGCCTCCTGCCTGACCAGGTGGCCATCTGCCCTTAGCTCCTACCTCCACCCTCACTACAGTTACTTTCATAATCAATAGCTTGCAACAACAGGTCTGGGTAAGAGGTCCCATCCATTCTTCCTCTCAAACCCCAGCAGCTTTTCTCAGCTTCTTCTGCTTTGCAGATATATTTCCTTGGGTCGTTATTTCTGGTTCTACCTGGCTCTTACAACCAATGTTCTGCCCTGGTTTTACCATTGCCTCATTAAACTGAACATACCTTATACCAAATACCATCTCCCTGCTAGACCTCCATTTCTAGCCTTCTCTATTGATTTCCCCAGGACTCCCCTGAGGAGTCCCATGTCAGGAAAGTCCTGATCGCAAAGTCAGTTGGTTCACACTTCTTCTCAGAGAAGAGGCCATCTGTGGTTAATTGGAGCTTTGTCTAGCCAGGGCTGCCAGATCAGGGTTCCCACTAGTATGAAAGTTTGCATAAGAGAAATCCACTGTGTCACAGTTCTGAGATGTTCTCAGTGTTGACTCCTGGGGTTCAGAAGGGTTCTGTTTTATGTCTTTCTGTGGCTTCTGGAAATCTTTGTCATTTTTTGTATCAGCAAGATCTCTGCCTCCATCTCTACAAGGTGTCCCCTGTGCCTGTGTCTGAGAAAGAAATGCTTCTCCCATAAGGACACCAGCCCTAACAGGTTAGAGGTCACCTTAATCCAGAATGACTCTGTCTGAACATGTACAGTGGTCTCATTTCAAAAGGATGTTTGATTCTGAGGTATGGATCCAACTTTGTCTGCATCACTCATACTTCCTCTGCCTTTAGGAGGGTCCCCAGACAGATGACACCTGGCTCCGCTTATCAGGCTTTGTTTGGGGGTTGCCTAGACTGCAGCCATATCTTTCTTTTTCTCATCACACTAATCCTTGCTTCCAACAGTCTAAGTCTTCTTCTTTCTGGTCTCCCCATCCTGCAGGACCTCCCATGCCCTCCACCAAACACCTCTGATCATCCCTGAACTCTCTGCCAGAGCATCCCTCTACCAGAACACCCTAGCAAGCCAACCCATATCTGAAACCCACTGACTCCCCCTGAAGCTGGCTCCAAAGGACATTCAAAATCCTTTGCTTAATTCCAAGGCCTTGAATGTTCCAATTCTCACCTTTTTGGCCTGACATTCTTGTCTTGCTCCTGACTTCCCATGTTTTGCTCTCTCTACCCATGATGCCCTTCTCCCAGGGTTCTCAATTCTGCCCCTCCTTTCTTTTCAAACCACAGCTCATAGGTGAGCTTTCTCCCAGTTCACAAACCAATTTCTGCTGTTCTCTTAAACTTTACACTGCACTTGCTGCAAATAAATATGGTTCTTTTGAGTCTGGTCTCCCTGGTTAGAAGACAAGGAGTCTGGAGACCTAAAGCTGTATCCAATCATGCGCTTTGAACCTCACCTCCCTTTAATATTAGATGAGTACCCTGGGGCGAGTTACCTAAGCCTTTTAAGGAAAGAATTTCTCTACAATCTGTAGATCACAAAACTACCCATTTACGAGCTGTCATTAGTATTAAGTGAGACAGTGACTGTAGCAAATGACTAGCACGTGACACTGAATCTCAGAACCTGCCACTGCACATTGTGGCTCTTACAGCTGTGGGCTTCAGGAATACTGTGCATTGTTCAGGGATAGAGAATGTAGGCTTGAGTGACCTGCTTCAGAGCCAGCTGTGCTTCTAAAAGTTCATTACCCACATGTACTTGGCTTACGTTTCCATCCCTTCACTTGTAGGTAGAAGATAAGTCCAACAAAGAAATGTGGAATAAAAATTCCATCTGAAACAAGCATAGAACCTGGCAGTGTTCAATAAACATTGACTTCTAATATAATAGGATTTTATCAGTGTCCACCAGGGGTTCCTGGCTGCAGGAAAGATTGAGAATCGATGCCTTCACCCTTAAACTTTCTTAGAGAGTGATCATGTATTAGTTTTTGCAATCCAGTGATACAGTAAATGCTCAATAATATGTAAATGAATGGTTGGATTATAAGTTGAGTAAAAAATAAATTAGATAATGCCACTTTTCAAGAAGGCACAAACTAAGCCATTTCATCTCATGAGAATACGGCCTTGATTAAGAGAACGGGAAAAATAAGTGTTCCAAAAACAGTGCAGGAAAGCTTGCCTGTACCATTCAGAGGGATCATGACATGCCAGCACCGAACCAGCCATGGGGAAGCTCTCTTACAGCCGGCTCAGTTTGCAGATGAGGAAAACAAACTGGTTCTCAGAACCAGTGTCCTTTCCCTGTATACTTAAGTCTACAGAGCTTAGTTAACTGGTTTCCTGGCCATTAGAGAAACAGATTTGTAGAGAAATGCTGTGTGTTAACTGCGATAAATATCAAAGAGTGAAAGTTGGACTGATGATGGGCAAATTATATAAAAAGCAGGCATGAAATGGAGACATCTCCAGAGCTGGAAATATTGGTATGGAGGCAGATGCTCAACTTGGGACCTGGACTTGGGCAGCCCCAACCCTAGAAAAGGCAAAGGTTGTAAGAATTTAAACTCTTCTAGTCCTTTATAATAGTGTACTCCATCCAGTTGATTAAAAGTCCAAATCCAAGTCTTCCCAGCAGCCCAGCAGCCGTTAGTCTACCCCACAGCTTCCTCAAAGGCTCTCAGGATGCTTTGAGAGCATCCAAACCCTGGGCCAAGGAGTATGCTGCTTCCTGGGTCCTCAATCAGTCACCCACACACAGGTTACGGGTGAGCTGAACTCCAGCCAAGCTTGCTACTGCTTCTCACCTCACCTCGGAAGATGAAGAGCTTTCTCACTTCCATGCTTAGCTCCAGTCCTTCATGTACCACCCAGTGGTCTTCTTCCAAACTCACTGTGTTCATCTACCTCAGGCTTTAACTCTGTGCACTCCCCCTCCCTCCACCTATGATCCTTCTTTGCTATTTTCCTTGATCATTTGCTCCTGGTCTACAGAATTGCCCTTCCCTTTCATGTGTCTGTACCAGAGATCATCTTTTTAAAGAACTCGAAATCCTCTGATTTTCTCCAAGGACTTAGGCCTTTGGAACCCATGCCATAGGCACACATAGGCTACTTGTATTTTCTATTTTATCACCTTTCTTTGAGACAGTGGGCTCATGAAAGCAAATATTGGTGGAGAAGAGGGACAGAGACACGGGGAGAGACAGAGATGGGGAGAAGCATCTCAAACTGTTATCCCACCACACATGCAACAGATTCTAGGAACAGCATAAGATAGTCAAAAAAGAGTAATTTGAGAATGACTAGTTGCACAGTTCATATGTAATTTTCTAGTTACCTGGAAAAGGCCTAGATATGCCACATGCATTATTGTCATGCATCTTAAGTCAATAAGAACAGTGTTACCGCATGCCTGTAAGGACATTGTGCAGCATGTCCCTAAACCCACTGTACAGAACACTTAGTACTCTAATACTGTCCCAGCAAGAGAATCACACAATTTTAAAAATCCCACCTTTCTGGGATGCTTAAGAATTTATCTTAGTAAGTTAGTGACTTTTAACAGTCCAATATGGCCTGCCATATTAAGCCTGGTTTAATTACTCTCCCAGGGGATTGATGGCACCAGGGACACAGGTTGGGAAGATCTACCTTATTCTTAGGCTCATGACCAAGTCAAGGAGCAGAAAAGCAAGTTCTCTCTGCCATAAGCCAGACAGAAATCTGAATTGTGTCAGTTAGTACTCTAGGAAAGGACAAGCAAAACCCCTGCACTAGGGAGTCAGAAATGGTTCTGTAGCCTGAGCCTAGGCCTGCCAAAACTGTCAGCCCACTTTTAGTGAGGATCATGGGTAATATTCTCATAGTGATGGGCCTCATACAGGCTTATACTGCAGAGATGTAAGCATTAGGCCCCTTGCCTGAATGTTGCCCTCTCCTAGACCAGGACCATAGCTGCTTGGACTGAATATTCCAAGTCAATCACAGCCCACCACCCATCTGAATGGACAAGAATAAAGAGTGCTTTCAGACTGTGATGTCTCTGAATTCTGTCACAACAGACCAAGAAGTAACTTAAATCACTTCATCTTCCCCATGGCCAAGGAGAGAAATGTATAAACTACAACAAGAAAAGATGGGAGGTACAGAAAGCTACATAATAATGGGTTGAGAAAAAAAATTACTGAACTGTTCTGACCCATTGGAATGCCACAGGTTCTAGTTCCGACCCTGTGGGAAAGCGTGTAGTTGTCATTTCAGTGTGAGATAGATTGTTTAAACAAGTCGTGTGTAGCGTCCCTTTGCTAAACATTAGAACAACAAAAATTCCTAACGTTTTTGCTGTAAGACTTTTCTTACACGGCCACTGTCTAAGGAGTCTAATTAGGCTTATTCATATCCTAAATTTCATATTCAGAAATGTTGTTCAAGTGCCTTACTCCTATTCTATTTTCTTCACAGCACCATACCCTGGTATTTCTGCCAGGGAGACTCTTTTGTCTGGATTATGCTCCAGTTCACCAAACACCTATACCTCCTCCAAGATGCAAATTAGATGCTGGTGAACACTCTGTGGAATGGCTCTCATCCCCAGATGTTTGTCCTCTAGGTTCTCAGGTATCCGTCCTGTACATATCACATGTACATGATCTTATATTTAGGTGCACAACATCAGACAACTTCAGCATTTTGCATGTGCCAGTTGCCTTATCATTAAACTATAGATATTCCTCTTTTATTAAAGTTTAAATGATGTAAGAATGGTTTTTGCCTGGTGCCTATTATGTCCAGATTTTCCACCAATACTTTCATCATTGTGTTACTGCAGCTAGTAGCTAGCTACCTACCTACCCACCCTTTACCAGGACCAAATTCAAGGGCAGCCACATTCATTTTGGGTTCTTAATTCTTATCAGGGTCTCTAATGTACAGTAGGCATTTGACAAAATGCTTTAATGAAACCATTAGCTAGCTAATTAATTGATGAAGACATGCACAGTTTCTGTTTCTAAGGGGATGTAATCACCTCTAGGAGACAAGGCAGGGACAAGCTAATCAACCCACTGGGACAATTGTTCCCTGAACACAATTAGGAGCCCAAAGTTGTAAAAGGCAAGGCAAGACCTGGAACTCAAAGCAGGCACCTGGATAAGCACTCGGCCTGGGAAGGAAAAGGGAACAGCCACATCCTTCTAGTGTAGTTGGAGTTTTCTCTAGTCCTGCTCAGACCCAAGTAAATACACAGAAACTTATATTCCTTACGAACTGTATGGACGTGGCAGGCTTCTTGCTAGCTAGATCTTACATCTTAAATTAACCCATTTCTATTAATCTGTAAATTGCCACATGGCTTGTGGCTTACCAGTGCTTTACATCTTACTTCTCATGGCAGCAGCGGCTGGCGGTGGCTCCTGATTCAGCCCTTCCGTTCCCAGAATTCTCCTCTCTCTTTGTCTTGCCTATCCTTCCTGCCTGGCTACTGGCCAATCAGCACTTTATTTATTAACCAATCAGAGCAACACATTCACAGCATACAGATATCCACAGCATTCCAGGCTTAATAGTCAAGGCTTCCAGGCTCAATATTAAAGGTGCAGACATTTTTAGGATGAGGGGGACCAACACAGAGCCAAGGCAAGACTCTCAGGGGAGGAAGAGCTAAAGATCCTAGAAACAAACATGCACAGTTTGGTGCAAATGTGACTCCTTAGAGAGAGTGGCCTAAGAACTCATCAGGGCTGCCTAATGGGGCAGGAAAATACCATTTTCTGAGACTAAAGGCAGTGAGAATGGTCCTAGGGACCAAAAGATATAATATAGGAAGAGAAGATAAGTTAGAAAGTCCATGTTCATATGGCCTTGATTTTCTCAGTGACATCAGAAGAGAAACTGTCCACTGAGAGAATGGGAATACATACACTCAAGTGTTACAGTAGAGCTTTCCAGAGCACAGACTGTCACCCAGCATCAAGTCCCAGCACTCAACCACCAAGGACTGCTTAAATACTTTGTGACTTCATAAATGTAAGGATTAACAATACCTCACTATCTTCCAAGGTTAGTGGGAGGAGTCAGTAGTTTAATTGTTGTTAAACACTTAGGACAGTTGGGAACATACTTAAATACTATAGAAATATTTGCTGATAGTATTATCATGCAACAATAATGTTGTGCAATTATCAATCACAATATAATAATTATAAACTCATAGCAATAACAATACTGCTATTATTGTTATTGGCAGGCCTGTGTGGATAGCCTGACATATTTGAACTGCTCATTATGGGAAGTAAACTGGAAATAAAAAATTTATAGTGTACAACACAGGAATGCACAGTGGGCACTGCCATCATGGCCTATGACTTTTCTCAGCAAGCAAAGGACAGAGAAAGTAAGAATTCAGCCCTGGGATCTTGAGAAGAACAGTGTAGAGAGAACACAGAGCTAAGGGACATGATTCTACAATAGTACTGAGGACAATGAAGTCACCAGGCAAGGAGTCAAGGAACCCAAGTGTGGGCTAATGGACTGATTATGGGCCCAGGGAGCAATGCCCATGCATTTATTGAAGCTAGAGTTAATGGCCCTTAAGCTTAGAGCAGTCACTCTCTCCTGGAAGTGTCTATTAAAGTTGGCAGAAAGAACCAAGTTGCTTGGCTTGGAATAAGTGTGAGAGACTTCTCAGTAAAGAACAGCTCTGAGATGGAAATGCTGTCATTCTAGACTTCTCTCTGGTCTGCCCTCTTTCTCTCTACCACTCGAGTCACAAAAAGCCCCAAAGCAACACAAGACCATCCAAGAGAGGGGAGGAACCAGAGGTACCAAAGGGATGGAGAAAACATCCATCCATCAATCAGGAAAGCTCTGTCGGGAAAGGGAGCCATCCATACTCTGCTTTGCAATAAGTCACTCCTGCTGCTCCTGCTGGCAGTGCAGGCTTCTGAAGTAAAGGGAGTCACTGAGCATGGGGAGTTCAGTGTTGATAGACAGACCAGAGGAGTCGAATAGGCAGTGCTGTCTATGGGACCTAGGTAGGTGGGAAAATACCTTCTATGATTAGAAGAGGGTTGTATTAATACACTTTCAATATAGAGAAAGAAAAGGCATGGTAGCATCATGGTCCAATAAGGACCTAGAGTCAAAGGAGCAGGAAATAGACAATATATTTGGAACCGAGCAGAATCTCATTAGTGTTGTTTGGAGAATCTCATCTTTCCATTAGTTTATATAATCTGTTGGCCTCAGAAAAATTTAGTTCCCTTCCACCATCCCCCTTCTTTCCTACCGGCACATAGCAATACACAGCCTTCTGACCTCAACTACTGTGTGCCATCAATACCCATAACTGTGAGACGTAAAAGATCTCCAAGTGTTTGATGACTGACTGTCCTTCAGAACAAAGTCCATGCACTGAACTGATGTCTTCCAAAAAAGGTCTAAGGCTATGGGAAAAGTAAAAGAATAATGTTCCTGAGTATCTATTGGAAAGTGAAAGAGACATTCAAATTCCATAGGCTACTACTCTCTTTGAGGGATTCTACTTCATTAGAAGTCCCCTTTGAAGTGGAAACTCACAGACTAGTCCCTAACAGTATGTTAATTGTTCCCCTATTAGGCAGTTAAACCCAGCCCAAATTACCATGTTAATATTTTTCTTGACTTTAGGAAAAGTAAAAGAATGTTATAGCATTTTTAATATTTTACTTATTTTCTGAGAATCTCATACATTTACGCAATGATTTTAATTGTATCTATCCACCACTACCACCTTCTGATACCATCTATTGTCCACCATCCTATCTCCCTCCTGATTTCATGTCCTTTTCTTGTTATTGTTGTTATGAAAATCCCCCTGAGTCCAACTAGTTTTGTCCCTATGCGAATGGGCGTGGGGTTTTCTTCTGTAGTGTGAGCAACCTGCTGGAAGCCATAGCCCCAAAAGAAGTGACTCTTTTTCATTCCGTAGTCATCAACTGACAAAAACCCCTCTACCAAAGATGGGCGTGATTTTTATAGATATGGTTAAGGTTATGAACCCTAAGGTGGGAGAAGGGGTTTCATTCTAAGTTCTCCAGGTAAACCCAATTTAACAGCGTGAGTCTTTAAAGGAGACTTCCCCCTGCTTATTCAGCAAGGTAAGTTTTTTGTTTGTTTTTAATAGGATCTCACTAAGCTCCAGCTGTTCTGGAACTCACTATGTAGACCACACTAGCTTCAAACTCAAAGATTCACCTGCTTCTGTCTCCTTAGTGCTGGCATCAAAGGTGTGCACCACCATGCCCAGTAGAGCAAGGAAAGATTTTTATTTTATTTTATTTTATTTTATTTTATTTTATTTTATTTTATTTTATTTTATTTTAATTATTGTTATTATACTTGTGTTTTAATTTTACACATCAGCCATGGATTCCCCTGTCCTCCCCCCTCCCGGCCCCACCCCCACCTTCCCCCCATCACCTCCCCTCCATTCCCATCTCCTCCAGGCCAAGACTCCCCCTGGGGATTCATTTAAACCTGGTGGATTCAATACAGGCAGGTCCAGTCCCCTCCTTCCAGGCTGAGCAAAGTGTCCCTGTGTAAGCCCAAGGTTCCAAACAGCCAGCTCATGCACTAAGGACAGGTCTGGGTCCCACAGCCTGGATGCCTCCCAAACAGTTCAAGCTATTCAATTGTCTCACTTATCCAGAGGGCCTGATCCAGCTGGGGGCTCCACAGCCTTTGGTTCATAATTCATGTACTTCCACTCATTTGGCTATTTGTCCCTGTGCTTTTTCCAATCTTGGGCTCAACAATTCACGCTCCTACAGTCCCTCCTCTTTCTCGACAATTGGACACCTGGAGTTCCACCTGGGGCCTGGCTGAGGATCTCTGCATCCAGAGCAAGGAAAGATTTTTAAGAAGCAATGCTTGAAGTAGGTAAGAAACTTGACAGACTGCTAGTTTTGAAGATGAAGGAAAGGGCCATGGACCAAAGGAAGTGACCTCTCAAAGCTGTGGAGTTCTGAGTTAAAGATGAGAGCAACAACCCAGGCTCTTAATCCAGCAACCTCAGGCAATGCACTCTACCAAATCTGAGTGAACAAGAAAATGGACTCTACCAGGGAGCCTTTGGGAGCAAATACAGCTCTGCAGATGCTGGTTCAAGGCCTTGAGATGCATGCTAGGGTGTTAGAATAGTCAACTGTATGATATTAAGCCATTAAGTCTGTAGTGATTTATCACTACAGCAGCAATAGAAAGCTAATACATAGATGCTGTTAGAATTGACCTATTTTTCTAACTTTTTAATACAAAGTTATATCAATGGTATTTTCTCATTTCATATGCTTTACTTTTATATTGTTCTCTATTAGTGCAGTACACAGATTTTTATGATTTATTCAGCTATTTCCGACTTTTATAATTTGACTGCATTTTTCCTTCCCCCCTTTTATACACAGAGGCAGGGTGGTGGTGAAGATATGGCTCAATTTGTAGAGTACTTGCCTAACATATTGGCAGCCCTAGGTTTTGTTCCCTGTACCACATAAATCCACAAAACCAGGCATGATGGGTCATTCCTGAAACCCAAATACTCAGGAGGTAGAAGTTCAAGACCATCCTTGGCAATGTACTTCAAGACCACCCTTGGCAATGTAGTAAGTTCAGTATTCACCTTGGCTATGTCTCAAATATGATATAAGTATGGGTAGTTAGTATGTGGTGTGCAGTATGTGGTATGTGTGTGTGTGTGTGTGTGTGTGTGTGTGTGTGTGTGTGTGTGTGTGTGTTGTGTTTACATTTCAAGCTTCTATGCTTAACTCTGAACTAGAAACTACCAGACCAACTGTCTGCCCAGAGTGTAGAAGTTTCTATCTCATCACGCTATCACCTGAGTTCCACTCGGCTAAGTTTCCATGAACTTACTTCCATGAACAGTAGTCCCTTATCACTTCATTTTGCAATTCTTTGACTGCTCATGAGACAGAAAAATTATTCACACATGGATTCTTCATCCCTATTTTAAAAACTGATTTGTCAATGAAAGTCTTAGAGTTTCCCACAATGCTTTAGAAAAGCTCCTCAGACATTTGCATTATTTAATGCAAGTTCTCCCAATCTGATATACAGTGTCTAATGCTATTTCTAACCCAGCTCAACACATTGGATTCTTATCTTACTATATAAGCAAATCTATATTTTCCCCCGTATTCTCCTCCATTGCTATGGAGAGGAGTTTTCTGGAATGGAATTAACTAAATATTTACCTGTATTCTTCCTTGTGTTTTAAGTATTTTTTCTTCTGATATTCAAGTATTATAATGGTCTTAATTTATTTTGGTTTATAATGCTATAAGGGAGGGTTCCATTTTCTTTATTCTCCAACTTTCAAATTTTTCTGAGTAATTTCTCCCCTTTTAAAACTACACAAAATATCTTCCCCCTCCAAAGACCCTAATATACAAGTTTCAGGCTCTGTGATAAGCAGTGAGTGAATTAGTCTCCCTCTTTTCTTGTATTGTTGTTTTTCTTTGGGGGGGGGGTTGGGTGAGAAAGGATTTCCTGGCATCTCTCAGTTCATTTCAAGAATACTCAAACTAAGTTCTGCCAAAACTATTCTTGCAACACAGGGAGTTATCCAAAAGCAGGACCCTTCAGGGAGACAAAGATCTGGGTCACACCTGTGATTCTACAGAGTGTCCATGAGTACCAGAAGAAGATACACTTCTGTTTGTACCTCCAGCTCTCCCAATATGGTCTTCCCTGGTCCCTGAGGCTTCCCGAGACCAACGTCATAAACCAAAATAAATTCAGGCCATTGTAAAGCTTGAATATTAAAAGAAAAAGTGCTTAAAATGCAAGGAGGATTATAGGTAAATATTTAGCTGATTCCATATCAGAAAACTCCATAGAAATGGAGGAAAATACGGATTCACTTACACAGTAAACTAAGAATCTGATGTGTCCAGCTGTCAGTTCAGAGTGCTGGGGGTCAAGACTGCACACTGCTTTTTCACTTGGCTTAATTTCTCCTCTCAACCTCTTAGGTTTTCTTTGTCTTTTAACTCTTTTCACCACATTCTTCCATCACCTAGAGAACAGAGTGCCATTTGTGAGTGTTTAGCCCTCCAGGAGCAGCCTCTGAGACCCAGAGGATGGACTAGACAGAAGAAAAACAGGACAAGCCTCAGTAGAGTAGGGCTGCTGGGGCAGAAGCCCAGGAAGCTCTGCCTCCTTGGGGCAACGTGGCTGCTGCTAATCTTACTGCTCCCGGTAGAGAACAAAGCAAGTAAGGAAAGCTGGATTCTGCCCATCCTCTTTCCTGGGTTATAGTTAGGACTTCTCAAAGCTAAAGTATGTCAGGAAACTATTTAAAGCATGGCCTTTCTTAGTGATATAACTAGGTTTAGAGTTCCTAGATAGGTTTGGATAGAAGGAAGGAATAGAGTGGTCTGAAATCAGTGCTGACCCTGTGAAGCGAAGACCTAAGCTATTGGCTGGAGAACATTCGTGAGGTAGGATTCAGAGGCTCAGTTAGCTCCCAGGGCTGGAAGCCTGTGTTGTCTATCTGCAGGAGCACCATGGACTTACTTTCTCAGGGGCCAGGGGTCAGAAAACCAGGCAGGCTGGCTGGGGCTGTCCTCTAGCCTAGCGTTAGAGGGTGGCCAAAGAATTGGGGAAGCTAGACCTCATGTCCTGCACAAGACTGAGAGCCCTGGGGAATAGGGTGGGGGTAGCCAGTGACTATATTACATACATAATTTCCTCATGCCTTCCCTAAGATGAACTTCGTTTCTCAGCTTCAGTCTGCGTGCTCCTTCAGAAGGTACCATTCTTCCTTCTCGGAGGGAAGCGGGGATGGAATGAGGCCAGATAAAGAGTCCTGTGAAACATCCTCCCCTCCATCCTCTCTTATTTGGCAGCTCAGGGGCTGGACTGCAACTGAGGACGCAGTTACCATGGCATCAGGATGACCCAGGAAAATAGGCAGGCTCCAGACAGCGGTCAGCTCTGGAATGTGTTTGGAAAGAACTCTGATAGCTTCATCCAGCTTTCTAAAATTATCTTTCTCCTCAGAGATACCAGTAGAAGCCCCAATTAACATTTGAGCTGAATGGCCCCTTGCGTTCATCCTGGAAGTTCTGAAATTAGTTTATCATCATTGTTTTAATAAACATCTTCTTGTCTAAGACTCTAGTTGTCAAAAACATATACAATCCAAAACTTTTGCACAGAGAGCCAAGATATCAATGTTTAAAGAGCTGGACATAAGCTCTGAGTGGCAGGGGGAAATAATGGTTGAAAGCCAGTGACAGGAAAGGCAGCAAAGCATGAACTGTCCTTGGGTATTTAAACAACAGTTTATAGAGGGGCTCTCACCGGGGGAGGCTTGCAGTCTTACAGAGAGTAGACAGAAATGGAGCTGGGCTTAAGATAGGCAGGATCCAGCTGACTTCTGGGAAGAATGGGAGAGGGAGAGAGGGACAGAAGGAAAGAAACAAGCTGGCAGTGTAAAACTGGGACAGACTTAGTGTGAGACTGAGACTAAGAAAGGAGCCAGCAGCTCCTTTCAAGCAACAAGGAACAAATTCTGCAGCTGACGTCAGGGTTACCATGAAGCCTTCTAGAGAGGCGCTGGTTACAGTAGCTTCAAATCGAGGAGACAAGGAAGGGGCATTTTTGAGAGTAGGAGGGGCTTGAACATAGGAACTGGTACAGGGTTATCATGACACTAGGAACAAGAGCAGTGTCTGGATTGCCAAGAGAGGGGACACCTAATGAGCCAGTGGACTGTAAAAATGGCCTTATCCAATTTTGTGTCTTTGCTGCAAATAATTTACTAGATGAGAAGCCAGCAACATGGCCATTCTAGCACAAGCTGATCAGTGTGTAGGAAGAAATTGCTTTCACTGTCTTGGGAGCCTAACTGATGCTTAATGAAAACCAAACACTGGCTTTAATATTATTACAAACATAAAGCATGTGGTTTGTCTACAGAGAAAAATAGAAAATGCTATGTCAATTAATTCACATCAAAGAAGGCTTGTGCATACAAAGACACATTAGCAAATAAAGCTTCAACATGTATGTGCACATGTGAAATAGACTCCAAGTGGCAAATTAGCATCATTCTTTTTGCCTAAACACCTTCAAACACTATTTCTGAAGCAATATCGACCATCTTGACTTGGAATCCTACACAGGTGAACATACTTATTCCAACATGTGGCGGGCATAGGTGGTGCTGGGCTTTGTCTCCTTAGCAACAATGTTAGCAATCTCGAGCTTCATCTAGAGTTCAGATATCAGAAGTGAATCCTCCCCATCATTTATGACCATGAACCTATTCCTGTGCTCTTGCTAACATTGACCTCTATGATGTTCCAAACATGTGAGTATATAATAGTATCTAGTTTTTCCTAGACTCTGACTCTTGTTGACCCATCCAGAGTTTGGTACCCAGCCACCTATCCAGGTTTCAATTGAGAACTGTTGAAATGCAGAGCCACAGGCTCTATCCTAGACTTTTTTCCCCAACATAGTGTTTTTAGTGATTATTTAGGAATTTCATATAATGCACCCAGATGATGTTTGATTCTCTTAGACTTCTTGAACCAGCATCTGTAAAGTAGCATGACATTGGATGCATTATGTGCACATGAGCGTTTGAGCTCTATTTTTATCAAGATTGTATTTGTACCACTGGTGTTCACATCCTTTGGATTTCTCAATTACACATTTTTATTTAGAGTGAGTGTGGAGGTCAGAGGATAGCTTGGAGAGTCTGCTCTGTCCTTCCACCATGTTGGTCCCAGGTAATGAACTCAAGTCATCAGACAAGTACCTTTACCTGCTCAACTACACATCCTTTTGTAATTACATGGGACCACAGTAAACACAAAGGAGATAGGACATATTTTATTGGATTAAATTGAAAAAGTCCTTTTGACTAACCATGCTTGGATTTTCTCTAAATCAAGCAACCATACAAAGAGACAAGCAAATCCCTTTGTAACGCTATTTTACAAATGAAGTGATGAGGGATTGGAAGGCATCCGTCCTAATTTCTAAGGTCAAATTGGTCAAATCTAGACGTTACTGAGGATGACCAAATGAATGTAGGTAATTGAATCATTAAAGACAGATGAAAACTCCCCCCAAAAAAGAACAATTTTGGAAACAATAGAAAATATGCTCATGCCTAGGAAAGGGGCTATTCTGCCTCATCTTTGAGCATTATTTTCAAATTTTTACTCCTTTGCATTCTGTTCCTTCTGAAGGAAGCACCCTGGGTCAGTCACTCCTGGTCCTGGCCTCCAGATGCTGGCAGAGACAGAGCAGAAGCAATACCTTAAATTATCTTTTGGTCAAGTATGGATGAGAGAAATGTATAATTTCAGTCAGCATTTGTAACTGCCTTGTCCCAAAATAACTGTGCCTAAAAGCATCCTTTACTCAGGCTATATTTTAAGATAGAATAGGTGAATCTAAATTTTTCTTTGTCTTTTTTATTTTTCAGATGTATGGAGGTTATTTTCAAAGCAGGAATGCCTAGTCCATTTCTCCCCTCTTGAAATGACAGAGAGATGGTGAATTTAAAAATATAATAAATTTACCCAAATATTGATTTTTGAGAAAAATAGATGTAACAATTTTATTCTTTTACACTTACAATAAATAGGTAAGTACATAATAAAAGTTCCTATTAAAACTAAAGTCATTAAATGCAGTACTATTTAATTCAAGACATAATGATCTAATTATTAAAATAAAATTTAAAGCTTCTGATGGAAGAAATATGAGAGGAATAATTACAGATATGCATACATACATACATACACACATACACATACAGTTACAGGCACACATACATACATATACATATACACATGCACTTACACACACACACACACACACACACACACATACACATTGTGCTGTTTTTTTGTTTGTTTGTTTGTTTGGTTGATTGGTTTGGTTTGATTTTGGTCAACTTGCCATAAGCTAAGTTCATCTGGGAAGAAGGATTCTCAATTGAGAAAATACCTCCATCAAACTGGTCTATGGTAATGTGTGTGGGGATATTTTCCTGATTGGGGATTGATGTGGAAGGACCTAGTCTGATGTGAAAGGTGCCACCTTTTGGCAGGTCAACCTTGCTGTACAAAAAAGCAAGCTGAATGAGGCAGTCAGCAGCACCCCTCTATGACCTCTGCTTCAGTTCCTGCCTCCAGGACCTACCTTGAGTTCAAACCCTGACTTTCCTTCACAATGGACTATAACTGTAAGCAGAAATAAGCCCTTTCTCCTCAAATTGCTTTTGGTCATGGTATTTAACACATCACACACACACACACACACACACACACACACAGAGAGAGAGAGAGAGAGAGAGAGAGAGAGAGAGAGAGAGAGAGCACTTCTTATTGGAGAGACCAGATATACTTGGAAAATAATTCCTAAGGAAATATTTGCAGACTTTCTACCAAACTAAGATTCCAGATAAATATCTTATAAACTCTAACTAAACCACATTTTCCAGAATAAAAAGCCATCAGGAGTATTGAAGTATTCTGTTAAGGAAGAAAATTATAATCATTTTCTCCACCAGATTTTGAAATGATTTCTAATAACAACTATTGAAATAATCAGTTGTTTGGTCACAACTGAAAACAGTCAACCAGTGGCTTAGAATAGTAATTCAAAGTGATGTATTTAATAGCCAAAGAAGTTGTGCTCGGTCACAGCCACTGGTAGCTCACACAGTGCTCAGACCATAAACGTTTGCCACAGGAGCCATTATTTAGGTTTTCCTGCTTTCTAGTTTGTCAAAGAATAATTTTCCAAATGAGATAAACCCGTGGTTGTCATTTAAACATGCCATGAAGATGTAGTGAGGATTTTATTCAATTCATTATTTAGTGAAAGAACCAGGCAGCTATTTCTACTCATTCAAAGAAGTCTTTAAATAGATCCAAAACTCATCAATCAACAGTGTCACTTGAGTTTCCACAGGACAGAAAAAGTTATTTTGCTATGTGATGGGTTAATCTACAATTTACATAATTGTAAATTAGCCCAAAGGTGAGGAAGGGTGTGGTGCCCTCACCAAAGAAGAGTCAATGAATCTGTGTGTCCAAATAGTTCAGTCTACCACTGACATGGACATTTCCTCTGTAGTCTGCATCACTGTTTCTTTGGTCCCCCACTGAGAAGGTATATGCTAGTGTTTATTTGATTCTATACCTATGGATTCAGGAACTCACTCCATCCCTCCCTGACTCACACAGGTGCGTATTCGATCAAGTTGATATCAATGGCATTGTTCAAACTATTGATTTTTTTTAAACAAGTTGAGCAGGACAGAAAATCAAAGTATATTTATCTCAACTATAAATGATGATAAATCTTCTTTTATGTTGAAGAAGTGGAGGTGATTGTCTGAAAGAACACAGAGAGACATAATCACCCTTGAAACAACAAACTGGGATGACAGTCGGGGGAGCAGGAAAGGGCAGGATGGATAAATGCGCAGCCTGGCTCCTTTATGTAATGAGTGGGGTTTTTTGTTGTTTGTTTGCTGATGTTTTGTTTTGAGAACCACCAGGACACCATGATCAGCCAAAGACTAACGCTTCATGGAGATTTATAATCTGTACTAAGAGTCAGGGAAAACCTAGAATAAACAATGAAGAGTTTAGAGTGAGATGGTGAGGAATGTACTGGAAGTGATGACATGAAAAGATAGGGCTGGTAAGCCAGTGGAGATGGCGGGTGCAGGAACTGCGGTCACCCCAATTTTTTCCAACCTTGAAGCTATTGGCCCTCATCTTCTACTTTCTCTGTCTATGGGGGCCACTTCTGTTTCCATTCAAAGTGGAAGTAGAAGGAGTGGGTTGGGATCTAATGGTCTTTTAATAGCAAATAGAAAATGGTCATAGCTTGCCTCCATTTTCTTCTTTCTGAACAACCACTCAGCACCAACTAAGTGTGTAGGATGTAAATAGTGAGGACAAGGCCTTAGCTGTTTAATTCTACTGTAACCCTCTGAAGATAAACACTGCTATGTGCCAGGCACCAGGATATGAAACAGCTCAGAATTTGTTTTCTCCATGTATACATATGTAGTAAATAGTCATAGTAACATAATCTTATGAAGAAACTAAAACTTGACTCACAGCTAATAGAAGACATTTGTCATTCATTATAACTGGCAAAGGATTAATATATTGTACATATAAATAATATCTAAAATTAAGCATTATTCCCATTAAAATTGGAGATATGTACACAGGCATTGCATGGAAGAAGAAATACTTACAGTCAATAAATTTTTTTAAAAAGTTCAACTTCATCAAAAGTAGGATGCAAATTAAAACCTCAACTGTTTTGTTCTTACTTTACTGGCTTAAGTGTAGAACTCTGGCAATAGCCAATGTAGACCAGTGCAGAACAATCCAAACTTCCGGGCATGCTGGCAGGGATGTATGTTGATAGGACCACTCTAGAAAACAACTGTACTTACCATCTTGGTCTCCCATGTCTCTCTATTCTGAACACCCATTTTCTCATGTAGTCACTGCTCTCTTGGACTAGCTACTTGGATATTTTAGGGAAAATTAATGTCTGTACTGTGGTGATATTTTATTTGTGCTGAAATGTGGTGATATTTTATTTGTGCTCTGATAAATAAAGCTTGCCTTGAGATCAGAAGAAAAAGGCCAGCCAAATAAGTAAACAAAGAAGTCAGGCAATGTTAGCACACGCCCTTAATCCTATCACTTAGCAGGCAGGATCTCTATGTGTTCAAGGCCACACTGGAAACAGTCAGGAGTGGTGGCACAGACCTTAATTCCAACACTAATTAACCATGGAGGTCTGGAGGTCTGTACAGACAGACAGAAAGTGACAGATCTGTGTAGGAAAAGGAAGTGATGTAGCTGGACAGAGAGCAGATCAGGTGGCAGAACAGCAAGGCATATAGGCGTGAGTAGACAGGAAGTAATTTGCATTTGGAAGCTGCAGAGTTGGTGAGGTAAAGGTTGACTGGTGGCTTTCCCTATTTTTCCTGATCTTTCTAAAGCTTTTGCCCCTGTATTTGGCTTTGTGTTTTTTTATTTAATAAAACCATTTAGAAATTCATCTACACCATACTTCCCAAACATCCACATCATTAGAGTTTCTGACTATGTGCTAAATGCATTAACCTAGTCAAGTGAAGATGACATTTCTTCTAGTGTAAGTATATTTTAATCTCGGGATATATTTGTATCTGTGCTCCAAAACATGGCATAAATGTAAACATGGCATGAATGTAAACATGGCATAAATGTGCCTTACAGTCTTTTGGGAATCCTTACACCTGGAAGGAATTAACTGTCCATTGATAAGAGTTTAGATAAATAACATACTATTTTGTTTTTATGAAATAACAGAAAGCAATGAATAGAAATAATTCTCAAAACAAAAGGATAAGGAGAAAGATATTTCTGGATGATTCATACATATGTACACACACACACACACACACACACACACACACACACACATACACACTTACCCAAAGTCATATAGTATTATAGTCTATTTGCATAAAGCTCCAAACAAAGTCATATAGTATTATATTCTATTTGCATAAAGCTCCAAACTAGATTATTTAGAGACATAAATGTAAAAATTATGAAGAGAAATAACAGAAACAATAAAATTCCAGGTTATGGATGAAGAGTGACCAGAGCAGGAAGGAGGCTCATAAGCAGCAGATGTTGTCAAGCTTAGGAGTGGATACTTTGATGTTCCTGTGGTCATAATGCTTTAAATGCATATCCATTATATGTCTTATTTTGTAAAAACGAAAGTGTAGGAATATTTTATTGGTCTAATGTATATGGTATGTGTGTAAATCTCAATTATTTGTCAGTGTAGTTAGCAATAGCTAGACATCAGCCTTCTCAGGATATAGAGTTTCTGTTTAGGACATCTCTTGCTCCAGGTATTTGTAACCATTTGCTGCCTTCTAGATTACACAAAGCTGAAATCTTCCAAGTTCCTCTCACTCCAGCATGGAAACATCTCTATAAAATGCCTGCCTGTGGGGAACTGGAATTGCCATGCTGAGAAGGTATTAGAAATCACTATAGCTTTGGGGCAAAAAGGAAATTCCATTGAGGAAACTGCTTCTGCACAAGCTGAGGCCCTCTGTGGTGAAATCTGGTGTGTTGCACTGCCAACCACAGTGGCTGTAACTGGTGCTTCCTTATAGAGAGGTGCTGCATGACACTAATTCTTGCCTCCCCTGGGCCTTAGGGGAAGTGGTACACACAGGTCCAGTCTTTCTTGGCTTATCTTCTGAGTCTGCTGTGCCTCTCTAGGCTGAATACCTATCATCCCACACAACCACATTCTGCATACCATCATGATAGTCACTGCTCTCTCGGGCTGGCCTTGAACTTGGGTTTCTCTGGCCTCCACTACCCAGATGTTGTAATGAAAGAGATGTGTTACCACATTGAGTCCTTTCTTCACATCCCATGGCTACAAGGAGAGCCATGCTTTATCAGTCATTGACACTGATGGCCCAGGTTAGATGATCAAGGACCTTTCTAGCACCCTTGGTATGGGACCCAATACCTTTCCCCTAAAGAGCTGCCTCTGGGTTTTTTCTACATTTCACCCTCATCATCATAGGGAGTACAAACACACACTACTAGGAAGGATCAAAGTACTCAGGAATCATGAGAATCCATAGCACGTTCTGAGATACACAGGCCTTAAGCCCCATGGAAGAATTAGACAATCACATAGATGATTTTAAAGGCATGTGGGGCCAGACCCTCCCATTAAAAGCAGGACCATGTTCAAAACCTTACTTGTAGGTCAACTGTTGAAGGTAGCAGGCAAAGCAGAAAATGGCCACGCTGTAATACTAATACAATATAATATGGAACAGGGAGTGTGGGAAAAAGAAAAAATAAAAGAAAGACATTATTTTTAATATACATGAATTATGATACTTACAGAAAGGTCAATTTATCTAGGAAGGCAAAAAAGGTAGCTGGTTGGTACAATGGGTAAAGAAACTGAAGGGGATGTTGGTGACTTTCAGGACCTGTGGAAACTGGTAGCTCATTACCCACGCATGTTTGCTTCATCATTTCCGCCTTTCTCTTCATTCCACCTCTCTCTTCAAGAAGTCAGGCCACTTATTGACTTGCCAAGTCAAATACTGCCCAGAAGGGGACAGCTAAGGTAGGAAAAGGCGGTTTCACCAGGGACAGAGAACAAGTGCTGTCTCAGGGAGGGTTAATTGATTAGAAATGCAGGCACACTTGTTTATCATCTGCTGCCTGGCTCTCTGCTGGGCCTCAGGGATATGAAGAAAAATAAAACAGTCTCCCTTCTCTTTATTTTCTGCAATTACCTGCACTGGGCCTTGTCGGCAATCAGTCATGGTGGGGAGGGTCCTGTGGGACTCTCTGCTCATCCCTGTTGAACCATGGTTACAAACAGAATCCAGTAGAGGGAGAGTCATCGTCTTCAGTTGTGGGCCTACTAGTGAGCCCACCAGAACCCAGTGGATAGTTCCAGCCTATGGTGGCAGACTCAGTGGGTCACAAAACGAAACAAAAGGACACTTGGAAAAAAGAGGAGGGGAGGTTGACGGGAGTGGGAGGTGGGGATACATTGTGTGAAATGTTGGAGAACAAATTCAATGAATTAAAATATTTTTAAGATAAAAATTTGTCAAAGAATTAAGTATATATCCATTCTCTAATTATGAAATAAATGAAAATGCTAAGAAAACAAGCTAGTCATTGCGTTATGACTTCAATCAGTGGGGAGTAGAATGAAGCAAGGCGGGGCTGGGAGTCAGAAACAACTAGTAAGCACGTGCAACACACTAGTGTGCTGAAGGTAGAACACACGAAAACATGTTGAATGCACATCACATCATGCTATAGTGTATTGAAGACACATCACATCGTTCTACAGTGTGCTGGAGGCCCATCACTCTGTATTCAGTATGCTTAAGGCATTTCATATCATAGTGTGCTACAGATACTTCACAATACAGTGTGATGAAGTCACTTCACACTAGTGTGATAAAGGCACTTCACACTACAATGTGCTATAGGCCCTGTGAAACTAGTGCTGTGTAAGGGACTGTGGAAATCACTCCCAACACAGACACTTAATCTGCAAAAACAAATATTATTATTTATTAAATTATATATGAAATACATTTTATTTAACATATATATTATGTATTATATTAAGTATACAATGAATAAATTGAATTAACATATTAAATATATTTAAATATATAAAATTTCACATTAAAATCATTATTATTTATTATATTATTATTATTATATTGGAACAAAATGTACAAAAGCAAATGTCAAAAATTATTTTTGAAGTTTGGGGCTCCATAAATGCAGGAGGGAGATGAGTCCAGGGGAATAAGAAGGAAAGGACTCCTCTTTTTTGGAACACTGACAGAAAGTTACACTTATTTCTGTTGAAACTTGGAGACAACAGTTTAAATTTAAAAGAGTGGAATGGAGTCAAGGAGGATTAGCTGAGATGGAATCCACTGATCCTTGCATGGCTTGAGAGGGTGAAGACAGCTAGAGGAAACTGTGGCTCAATTTCAGTGGCTTGCAGGGGCTGGTAAGCAAAGGGGACCCATGTGGGCTGTCAGAAAGAAGGAGACAGTCCGGAGTGCACCCTATGCTGCGGTTGAAAGCAGAGTGAAGTGTCTCTCTCTGTGTCAATGACTGCTGACAAAATGGAAACCTTGTGGCCACAGGCCATCTGCAAGGCCTGGGTCATACGGAAATAGGGAATTCATGTTTAATCACTGTCAGTTCTTAACGAACAATCACATACTTGTTTCTCTCTCCCTTTGGCATTTCTGTGATGCCGTTCCTAGAATATTTTTCCCTGGATCTCCCTCCGCACCCCCAACTTTTAGGCATCAAAGGATGCTCTGGCAGCCAGAAGCCTCTGCTGTGAAGAGTGTCCACTCAAAGTGAACTCTAGTGCCAGAGTGTTAGGCTTCTCTGCCTCTGGTTTCCGGCTATTCACAGTGTGAGAACCTTGTGTAAAGAGCAAACACATAACTAGATCTTTTTTTTTTTTTTAAGTAGAAAATGAAAACATTTTTCAAAACCTCTAAATCTTGGCGTGTTAATTAGGAAGAATACAGTTCTCAGAATTCTAGATCCCATTGCCGCGTCCCACCCACCCCAGGCAGTAGTGGGTGGTATGATTTATAACTGAGTGAGCGGTGGGGGGGGGGGGGTGAACCTGGGCTGTGCATAGAGAAGGAAGACACTGCCACCTACAGGCCATAAACTTAGGACAACAGAAAATTAATGTTTACTTTATAGATTGGTCTTATTAAGGTAACATTTTCATAAGCCTTGAAAGTCTCGAAGTTGGCTAGTTTATCCCCTTGCCTTTGGGCGGACCTGACCCACAATGCACAGAACTATGACTGATATAGGAGAAGGTAGTTAAAGGTAACCAAAGCTGGAGTTTCTCTGTGAGACTCAGAAGCCCCCTGGACCTTGCACAGGGTGAGCAGTGAGGAAGTGGGGAACAATTGTCTGCTGATGTTCTCTTGAGACCCTAAGCACACTTTGACCCTCAGTCCCCTCCTTCTTAAACTAGTGTGATAGATTAGATCAGTGTTTTCCAAACTGTAGTCACTGGGCCAGCACTGAAGATAAGGCCGGGAATCGTTAACTATTACTTGTATCCAGTTCCATCCAAGGCCCTAGGGTCAGGCACCAGGCAAGAAGCAGCCCCCCGGTGTGAGGAGTGCTTGGCCATGTGACTTATGAATGTTTAATATGCAATCCCTGGCCTCTAAGATGATGTCATTGGCAGGTCAATCAACTGTGGTTGAGGAAGTTATCTCCCAGGAAGATGAATTTAAGGGAGAACATAGGGTGGGGAAGGTTGAGCTTCAAGAAGCCCAGGCTCCCCACTCTCCTCCATTATGTGCCATCCATATGGTCAATTAAATGTCTGAAAACTGATCCTACAGAAGAGTCCTCACCCAAGTCTAACAAGTAAGTACCCCAAGGCCACCACTCTGCCAGCTCCTGTCCAAGTTAAGTTGGATTTTCCTGGTGACAGCCCAATTACAAAATGCCATCCTTCAAAGCCTGTTGCACAGTTTTGCTAATGACACTAACCCACATTTTTCTTCTTGCCAGAGTCCCTCGTGCATTCTCTAACAGCTCTGGTACCCTGCCATGAATTTCTGCTCTTGTGGCACCTATATTCAGTCTGGTGAGTCATCAGCACAGCTCAGGCAGGATCTGACACTTAATGAAGTAGTGACGATTGGATTTAGAGAAGTCTTTGAAAAATATAAATCTGAGTTTTTGAAAAACATTCGAGCCATCTCTGTTTTCCTTGTCCTTCCCCCACAATGGACCTAAGGGATTCTGTGAAAGGGTCATGATAATTTTAAAAGTAGCTACCTGCTACACACACACACACACACACACACACACACACACACACACACACACAAACACACACACACACACACACACACACAGTACAGAAACCAAAGAGCTGAGGTGGTGAGGGCTTTCAGGCACTTGCTTTGAAAAGTTTGTATGGATCAGTGGATTAATCACATGTCAAATTTCCTCATCTGTGCAGCATTTGCTTAGGAACTTTAAAAAAAAAAAAAAAAAATATATATATATATATATATATATATATATATATATATATATTTATATATTCCCATTAAACCAACATTGTAAATATTCTTTTGGAGCAAACAACAAAAAAAGTTATGTTTCCAGTGTGCAAGAAAAGAAATTCAAATATTAGGAGCCACGTGAAGAACTATGATGTTAAGGTTGTTTATGCAACAATGAGTGGTACTGAGAATAAGAGATGCTTTCTGATGATGATGATGATGATGATGATGATGATGATGATGACGGAGAAGAGTTGGAGATCTGAAGTTACTCCAAGTTTCCTCCTTTCACATAGGAAGTGTGATCATCTGAATGTAGTTTGACTGTCTCATACACAATTGGTACACTAGACTAGGGAAATATCCATCCATGTCAGACTCCCAGCTCCTAGCCCAGCTCTGACACACAGCATTGCTGAACTGCTTCAGGGTAAACACATTACTGCCCGAAGCTAATCAGAAACCCAAACCAGTGAAGTTTATTCTATCACACTTAAATTCCTTTATACAGATGATGTTTTTAAGAGGCCTGCTTGTTTATTGAAAGGGCCATTTGCAGTAGACCAAAAAATGAACAGGGCCAAAGTCTGCATCTTCATTTAATGAGATTATTCTGGTTTCTTGGGATTGGTAGGAAGGTTGGTTTGGGCATATGAGTTTTGTAAAAATCTACACTTTATAAATTGCATACTGTCTTACTGAGCCCTTGTTAGCATATGGCATTCTAATGATCTATAATGGAGCGATGTTTTCTGCACAGCCCAGTGCAGCTGTCTGGATGCTGCCTGGCTGAGGTGGTGGCATTTCAACTGGGCCACTTAGTGAAAGACCCCTTATTGTTTAACAGCAGGGAGCAGGCTGAAGAGTGATCGTGGGCTTGGGATCCTTTGAAATAAAGGTGCAAGAGGCAGAGAATGGGTACTATTCAGCTTCATGGAGGGGAAATATGTTCCTGAGAACAGAGACTGTCTTCATGGGGCTGTACATTGTGCTTGGGTGGAAGGGGACACTGGCAGCAGAGTCTCGTGGGCACTTAGGGGTGAGGGATCCTTTTTTGTGGCTCCTCTGGATGGCTCCAAGTCCAGACAAACAAAGATTTTGCTAAAGAACCAAGCTTTGTTTCAAGAAGGTTATGAGGGCTCTCTGAAAGGAATTTTTGTTCACCAACACCAGAGAGTTAGAGTCCTTCCCCTAAGGGGCTGGGGAACACACAGCTAGAAGAGCCCATTCATTCATCATTTCTACCCTTCCCAGGTGACAGGTTGCAGTCACTGACAGACTATACCTATGACTCCATGGAATAGGCAGGGTATTAATATTAAGTATTAATATTTCCATTTGATGAAATGTAACAATATAATGCTCAGATTTCTACAGGAAGTGAATGTGGGGTCAAGGACTAGAGCCCATATTTCTCATCCTAGTTAGACACACTTTCTCCAATGCTCCACAGCTACTCAAAGCATCCCTAGATCTAGGAGCTCCCTGGCTGGGGTGCCTCTGCACCATCTCTCCTCTTGGCTGCTCTCTGTCCTGCCTGCTTCCCATCACAGGTCAAATCACACTGCAGCACTCTTCACAGTACACTGTGGCTATGGAGCTGGATACAAAGCAGGGTATCACTAATACCCTCAAAGACCAGCATCCTGCTCCTTAAAGCATAGCTCCCAGCATCTAACCCCAACACTCAGGGCCCTCTCAAGAGGGCTTCTCAAAAGAGCCTCAAATTTCAGGAAAGAGGAACCAGAAAGCAAACACAGGTCACTGAAGCCCTTCTTTGGAGAGAACTGGAGGCATAGCAGCATCGCCGAGCTGTTATAAAAGGGAAATTCACAAGTAAGGCAGAAAAGAGTTGAGGGTTTTCCACATGTGCAGCTACTCCAACAGACCCCACCAAAATACTACACAGCCTCAGTATGCAGTAGAGAAAATGGCCTCATTTGCAGGGGAATATCTTATGGGGTAACCTCATGCAACTATGTATCCAATTTAATCTGACAAGGCAAAACCCAAATCACCCTAACTCTCAGGTAACACAGAAGTTACTGAATGGTTTTGAGATTGTCTCCTTATTCATTTAAATGAAGAACAGGGGTTGAATACCTGATTGGAACAGTGCACAAACCCATGCACGTGAGTGTGTGTGTGTGTGTGTGTGTGTGTGTGTGTGTGTGTGTGTGAGAGAGAGAGAGAGAGAGAGAGAGAGAGAGAGAGAGAGAGAGAGAGAAACAGAGACAGAGAGACAGAGAGAGACACAGAGAGAGGGCTGGAGGGGGGAAAGTTAGACAGAGATGGAAGGAGGGGGAGGGAGCCTGTGTATGTATGTTAGGAAGGCACCTTACTTGCAAAGATACTCACTAAAACATAGAGAACTTGACTATTTTTTCCTTCTTGCTGACAGTTCAGAAACATAACAGCCACCGCAGAAGAAAATCTATGTTAGCAATGCCTAAGAAGTCAGGCCAAAGGACAATTGCTTCACCTCCATCTCACGTTTGGTTTTGTGCTGTTGTTGGGAGCTCCATGTGTGAATTAACAGACTTCCAGGTTCCATTGCAAAGTACTTACTGACTCTGTAGGCCTGGGTAGAACCTGGGGCTTTTTCCCTCTGGTGAGCTCCAGGGTGGTGATGATGTTTTACATTGTCACTAACGTCGAGAATGTTTCAAAGGAACGCCTTGCTGAGAAAGTTACACTACACAAGAGTCTAAAGTCCCAGGCAGGGTGACCTGGGGTTGGTAGAGCCTATCAGGATGGCAGGTGACTTTGGGAAGAGAGGCATAGCCTGCAGCCTGGCAATCTGTTTCTCATTTAAGGGAGAAGGGCAAGCTCACAGCTCATGCTGAGCTCAATAAGCCTGTCTTCAGCAGGTGACTCTACACCTGGAGCTGGGTGACAGGATGCTACCGACCTGCAGGTCCCAGACAACTTTGTGAAGGTTCTCATGTGCGAGGCCAGATATCCCTTCTCAAGCAAGCTATTCATTATTTTCTTATTCTTCCTGTACCTCCTCTTTCTACCTTCTAGAAAACTCATCTCCTTACTTCTTTCCTCCTTTAGACAGTGATTCTCAGAACTTAACAACATCCCCCAATTCTCTGGGAACTGTGTTGAAGTACAGGTGGGCTGAGTAGGTCTCAGGTAGCAGGCCTAAGACTCCGTATTTCTCCCAAGCTCCCAAGCTCATGCTGAAACTTCTGGTTCCTGCACACACTCTAAATACTCAGGTATTGAGCAATTTGAAGCCTCTTCAGGTTATCTACAAATTCCACCTTTTTTTTTCTTTCTCCAAGTTAACCTCAGCCAAAGGAGATGGGCTTAGTGGGAAAGCAGCTACCATGATAGGCATGTAAGCTTAGCAACAACCATCTCTCCTTGGTAGTGACAGACAAATATGTCCAGGACCCCTGTTCTGGAGTGATAGCACAAGGACATTCAGTCCAGAGCTTCGAGATGAGATGTGGACATTAGGCTAGCTCCCACCACTGCCCTTGTGTGGCTCTGACTCTTTTATCCAGGAGATACTCAATCCCTAAGGTGACTTAGTTATTTGTTTGCAGTTTATAGCCTATTGCCTTTACCATGTGGATTTAAGGCAATGAGATTGGTTCTGGTGGGGGCACTGACTAGTAAAGCCAGATGTCAAGTTTTTCCCTCTGTTTCTAGTCATTTTTCTCTTTATAAAGAATGAGGAGAAGAAACTGCCCCTTGCCCCATTTCTCTCTGACATAGCCAGCTAAGCTAGTCTTTGGGGTCTCAGAAAGCCCGCTGTAACAGAACAAACTCTCAGTTGTTCCTTTATTTTATCTGAAGAGTGTCAGCTGAAATAAAAACAATTTAATGCTAAGAACCAATCAGAAGATGACTCATCGATAAATCATAGATACTTCTTTAATAAGTTGTCTTCACACGCATCCATCCATCACCTTGTTCATCACCAACTCCTGTCTGCTCCAACTTTCCTGTCCCTCTCAGATTCCCTCCCTCTCCCTCACCTCCATGGTAACCAAATACCCCTTAATGATTGCACACAGAAATATCATTCTTAATACTAGCACTTACTAGCAATCCACGTCGGACAAGCCCTTCTGCCAAGTTCTTCATACATTAACTTTTTAACTCTCAATGTGATGCTACATGGTGGGTGCCATTACTCTTGTGATATAGACTGTAAGTTTAAGGTTCATGGTGGAATTACCCTACCCAAATCTTCATGAGCATCAAGTGAATATGGTCATGGAGTTAAGCTCAGGCCCTGAACTGAAGCTTTCCATCTGACATAACCCCTATGCATCTTTCTGTGTATCTGTCCACGTAACCATCAGTCTGTCTTAACCTATTCTCAACAAGAATAAAAAGGTTAAATACTTAGAAAGCACCTTTTAAAAAGGTATTATACATATTAGACCTTTAGTTCCCTTCCCTACTGCAAAACAATAAGGTAATCAGGTCTCCTATTGTGGGTGTGTGAACCCCCACACAGAGTTCCTAACTATCCTTCCGCATCCTTCGGTGAGCTCCCTGCTATAAATCTTACATCTTGCAGGGCTGGGAGATGGCTCTGGAGGTTAAGTGATTACTGTGCAAGCCGCAGGACCTAAGTTCAGGTCTCCAGAACCCACATAAAAGCTGGAGCTGGCAGCACTGGAGTGTGAAAACAAGCAGATCCCTGGGACTTACAGGCATTCTACCAGCAACAGCACGCTTTGGGTCCAGAAAGGAAGACCTTGTCCTCCAAAAAGGCAATGAACAGCTACAGAGGCAGACACTAAAGTCACCCTCTGGCTTTGACACGGGAGTGGAGAGACAAGCACATCTTTGCACACAGTATACTGTAGCAGGAATCTTAAAAGTTCTTATTAATAAAAGCAGACTCAGGGTCTGGTATTGGGGTGAACACTGGAAGATCAGAAAAGCAGAACAAGCCACAGCTACCTCACCTCGCCAGTTCCTCAGCTGATCCTGTTTCCTCAGACTGGATGGCTCTCAGCTGAACTGATGCTCGAAAGCCTGAATGCTTAACCAGCCAAATGTTTCTAGTTTCTGGCCCTCATGCCTTATATACCTTTCTGATTTCTACCATCAGTCCCTGGGATTAAAGGCTCACTTTCTGGGATTAAAGGCGTGAGTCACCATGCTTGGCTATATCCTTGAACAGATGGATTTCTGCCTCTAGAATGCTAGGATTAAAGATGTGTGCTACCACTGCCTATCCTCTATGTTAAATATTGTGGCTGTTCTGTCTCTAACCCCAGATAAGTTTATTAGGGTGCACAATATTTCAGGGAACACAATACCACCACAGTATACTTACATGCACATGCCCACACACAAATAAATAATGAAATAATACAGTTTAAAGCTCTATCCTGCAAATGCTGGCCAGATCATCTTCATAAAACCCTCCTTTTATGGTGTTCTTCTGTTCTGTTCTAAGGCTGCCCAAAGCTTTGGAGGATAAACCTTCTTTAATTTTCTCCCAGCATCAGAACCCCAGATCTATGTTTGAGAAGACGCTCTTCATTCAGCTGATCCCTGTTGAAAGTATCAGACCCCCACATTAGCGGCTCTCTTTACAAGAAGGATGTGGACAGCAACCCAGAACCTATCAGCACACAACACCCTCCTGAATTTCAATCGGAAAAGACCTGGGCTTTTGAAAGGTCAATTGAATAATAAGTGATGGGGGCAATATCTGTTTTCTAGAGGCAAGTGTGACCCATTTTAGCAGCACGCGTCCCAGACTCTGGTGCTGTCCTGCCTAGATTTTTGTCAATTTAACACAAACTAGAGTCATCTGGGAAAAGGTGCCCTCAGTTAAGAAAACACCTCTGTAAAGCAAGTCTATCAGGCATTTTCTTGATTAATGACATATGTGGGAGGGTCTAGCCTTCTATGGGTGGTGACAACCCTGGCCAAGTAAGTGGTCCTGACTTCTACAAGGAAGCAGGCTGAGCAAGCCATGGGAAGCAAGCCAGTAAGCAGGAGCACTCCTCTATGGCCTCTGCTTCAACTGCTGCCTCCAGGTTCCTGCCTGGAGTCCCTCCCTGGTTTTTCTTGGTGATGGAGTGTTTCTGAGGATTGTAAGCTGAAATCAACCCTTTCCTCTCCAAGTTTAGCACAGTAATAGAAACTCTGAGATGCTATTGGAGTGAACTGAACTGGGAGGCTCAGCAGCAGTGACAAGGAGGTTATTGTGGTATACACAGACACGTGGTTTCTGAAGCTTTGGGGAGACTCCTAGAACACGACACTGTCCACAAAACACACCTGTTCTGAGTTAAGCCAGCCAGTGTTGGGTTTGCTGTCAAGCCTGCTGCCTGCTGTGAAACTGTTCCCTCCTCATCACCAAGCCTGTTATGTGGAGCACTCATTTCTCATAAGTGGACTGACAGAAGGATCCTGTAAGAGACATCTTTGTCGGCGCTGCTCTGCCATTGATCATTTTCAGTGACAAATTCATTTCAACCAATTTGCCCTGCTTTGCCCTGTATTGAAGGGCCATGACAAGTCTCTCAAGGACATCTACTGAGAGTATTGACCTGTCATGACTACTGATGGGTAGAAATTACACGAGAGCTTCCTGAACCCACCACCTCCAGTATCCAGAGGCTTGGTCCTTGCTCCTGCTAACTGGTAGAGAGGCTACAGGAACAGACGAGGGACTGGTCCTAGAGAGATGTTCCACTCAGGTTTTATGTATCTGCCTACAGTCCTGATAGTCTTAGTTACCTTCCTGCTGCTGTGATCAGACATCATGACCAGGGCAACTTTAAAGTAAAGCGTTTAATTGGGCATACAGTTTCAGAGGGTTAGAGTCCATGGTGACAGACCAAAAGCATGACAGCGGGAACAGCTCAGAGCTCACACATGATTCTCAAACAGGAAGCAGACACAGGGAGAGCACAGTGAGAATAGTGCTTATCTTTTGAATCTCAAGGACCACCCCCAGTGTCACACCCCCTCCAATAAGACCACACCTCTTACCCCCTTCCAACAGTTCCACCAATTGGGAACCAAGTATTCAAACATGAGCCTATGGGAGTCATTGTCATTCAAACCTCTAGACTGCTGTAGACCAGTGCAGTGCCAACCACACAGGATGGAGCCTCCTCTTCTCCCACAGTTCAACACCATGTAACCCACTGGGAGCTAATTGGTGCACTCACCAATTATCCAAATCTGTAAAATTAATTAAGTTGCTACAAAATAGAACAAACTGGTCCCGTTTCATTTTCAGTTATGGTAGGGTCAGATATTAGCTGGAAAGAAAGGCCATGTTTATAAGACAAGACTTGGGGCCACCTTGAGCCATCAAGAAGCCAGGCTATGAGGAGGCAGTAACCATGGATTTACAGATCAAGAAGGCAGAGGACATGTGAGGGAGACACCTTGAAGACTGAGAAAAGAGCTGGCACTTTGAGGATGGCTGAGTCCCATTAACAGAAGAGATGTGGGTAAGGAGCCAAGGAATTATGATGAAGCTGTAGCCACTTTGGTTCTGAAAGGCTACCTAGGCCTGCTCCTTCTCTGCCAGGCTGCTTGATTTTGCAGTTCTTCACGCACGTGTCTCCTGATTATAGAGTACCCAGGACTTGAGCTACTGAAGGGCAATGATGCTAATGAGGATGCTAATGATAATGATGATAAAGACAACAACAATGATTTTTTTTTAACTAGACAAGATGATGTGGATATAAGGATACATGTTTCTGCCAAGACAAAATTGTACTTCCTGCATAATCCAAATACAGGCATGGCTTCCTCCTTCTAAAGACATAGAATGAAGCATGGTCAAACACTCCAAATGGGGCTTGAGCACATCAAAGCATAACTGGCAGTGTAAATCAGTGGATGCTCCTCTCTAGGAAAACAATATCAAGAAGACAATAGTTAGCATAGCTAAAAACAATCCATGGCACCGCCTTCTCCCTCTTATTTCATTTCGCTTTTAATCACTTTTTAAACTTTCCAGTATTCTGTGTCACTGTCTGATGGCTGTTCCCTCAGCCTCAGTACATGACATATGACATGAATATTGCACATTGAGTATGCAATGGCTTGTAGTTGAAGGCAGGCTTGCCCATCTGAACAGTTCCGGTCCCTGGCTTCCCAAGCCAAGCCTGAACTCTACAGCTTCTCAAAGTCCTTTTGTCTGGCTATCCCCTCCCTGCCCAAGTTTTATTTCCCTTGCCAATAATAACCCATTAACTCGGGCCTAGACTTGTATTTTTTTCTTGAAAGGGTTCATGTAGATTTGCCACAAGCAGTTAATTTGTCATAACTTTTAAGCACATTCTATCCCTGGGACAAGGCTAGGAGAATAACGTCTGGGCCCTTGAAGATATGTCTTCCCCTCGGTGTTGTCACAGCTAAATGGAGTGATTCATTAGCCCTTGTGAGAAATGTCTGGCTGTCATTATTAGAAGATATTACAGTTATTATGCAGCAGCAAGTCAATATTCAAAGAAAATTGAAATCTCTCCCTTCCCTGAACTCCCATGGCACTTTGGATTTACGTTTTCACAACCCTTATCGCTAGAGTGCTTTGAACTGCCATGATTTGGCATGTGCACAGCTCAGCTCACTACTGGTCTCCACTAAGGGACAGGCAGAGCTTCCTGGTGTGAAGGAGGAAACCATAGTTGTTTGTTTTTATTAAAGGGCAACCGATCATGAAACTGAGTTTTTCTTTTTGGTTTTTAAAGAAAGCACATTATTGACTACTTCCCCTGCTTGCTTTCTGTGGCCATAAAAGGTGCCACAGATGGGGTAAATTGCAAGCAGCTCAAATTTTGATTTCTGAGGGTCCATGTCAGAAGAAGGGGGCTTGTCTACAGAGGCAAACTTCAGAAGTATGAAGGAGAGCCAGAAGTGGTAGTGATTACCAGCAGCCCAGCGAAGGCAAACTTGACACAAAGACTCTCATGAGCTGTATCCCTACCTGAAACTGCCTCTCCCTCCCACAGCAGCCGTCAGCTGCCACTGCCTCATTGCAGTGGGACTTCAGGACTCTTCTCCCTGTCTATGCTGGTATTTCATCTTGGTTGAGAGATACGGTGATCTATAAGTACAAAGGTAAGGATTTAGAAGATGGTCTAATTCTCTGTCCATTTAGCAGATTCTAACAGGTTAACAGGTTCTCTTCTAGGTCTTATGACCTAGCAAGCCATGAGTTCTTATCCCATTAACTGTGCCAGGCATGAATTCTGGCTTGTAGAATGGACCTCAAAATCCAGTCAGAAAGTTATCAGTACTCCCATAACACTCATACCACTACTGCATTAGTAGGCATCTGTTTCCAGGCCAGCTGTATTGTAGCTTGAAGGTTCATGGCTGGATAAGACTGTTAATGATTCCCCTGGTAGTGTGCATAGCACCTTTCAGCATAGGAGATCTAGCTAGGATTGAATGTGCCAGTTCAGAATACTTTGATTTCTCCACTTCTTCTGACTCAGGTAAGTAGTGTCTTGATGAATAGGTTCTTACCACCAAGTTAGGAAGAATAAGCAAGAGTAATGGCAATAGCCCTGCAACGTTTGAGCATCTGTGGTGCCCCACCGAGCAGCAACTCAAAAAGAGGTCATCCATACCTGGCACTTGGCTTTTTATTGGATAACCAATGGTATCTGGAAGAGTTGCGGCCCTCTGTTAAACTCTTTTTACACTCCTTTTAGGGATGTTTCAAAGACTTCATGTTAGTTGTCCCTCCCCAGACTCCCTTCTCTACCCTGTCCTCACACCATCTGCCCAAGTCATCCCTTCCATTCTCCCTTCATCCCAACTGTAATCTATTTTCTCTCCCTTCAAACCCACCCCCATGGCCCATCATTACTTTCCTACCTTCTATGGGTATCCCAGTTCAAACACACACACACACACACACACACACACACACACACACACACACACACCTAAAGATTTAAAGCTAGCATCCAGATATGAGACTGAATTGTGTCATTTCTTTCTGGGTCTGATCTACCTCACTCAGAATGATCGATTATTTCCAGCTCCATCCAGTTAACTGCAATTTTCATAAATTAGTGTGGAGGTTCCTTAAAAAGCTAGAACTATATCTTGCTTTGTTTTTTATACAAGGAAAAATAACTTCTTTCCCCGCATGTCTGTAATAAGGAGCTGGGTTATGTGGGTCTTCTAGACTCTGGGGTTCCCTCCTCCAGTATCCTCTTGCAGAAACTGGGTCTGAGCCCAGCCACATCGACAGCTCTTTTCCAGTCTTTTATTTGCAGTTTTCCTTGCCTAACCGTGAAATAGTAAAATCCATCATTTTTCTTTCTCTTCCACTTGCCTGAATAAAGCATAAAAGTCTTTTTGTTACTGGCTATAGAAGAAAACAGAGCTGGATACACTGGCCCATGCCCAGAGGGTCAGCTACTTGGGAAGCTGAAGAAGGAGGGTCATTCGAGCCAAGGAGTTCAAAGCCAGCCTGGGCAGCACGGGGGATACTATCTCAAACAATAAAACACAACAAGTAGAAAGCAACATTGGCAAGGGTTAATACAGCAGTGAGGAAAAGGAGATGAAAATCCTTGGGAAAGCCTAGCAAACGGCTTCCAAGAAAGGCTTCCGTGGATGTTCCTGGTTTGTCTTCTCTCTTCTCCTGAGAGGGGGGACCATGTGCCCTCTGGCTAAGCAGGAGCTGAAGGAGGAAGGAGATCAGTGAGCATAAAATGGGGCCTACTGCGTTTCCAACATCTCTGGAGGAGGCCAGAGGCTCTGGAACGGTGACCACAAGCACCTTGATAGGACCTCTGCGGGCACCGTGAGCTCCGGACCAGCAGGATTCATTTCTCCAGTGGAGCAGTGTCATCCCATGCTTCTTTCTGTCTGTCTTGGGTGTGTGTCATCAGAAACTTCCCTGGGAAAGGGACACTGGGAACCACTTTGGTCTGGGAAAAGGAGACCGGGGTGCGAACTTAAGTCGGGCCCAGTGGCAGCTGCATGGAGGGGTTACAATGTACTGGTTCATTTTAGGTGAGCAGCTCCTCTGCCACATGCTCCTGTCACTCCAGACTGTGTGGCTCCAGGTCCAAAGCAATGGAATCAAGTAACTGAAGGCTGAACCCTCTGAACCCTGGGTCAGAGTCGACTTTCTTCCCTGATGCTGATTTTACTTACATTGCTGTTTTCTAGTGGTGAGAAGCTAAGACGTCATCCAACATCTAAATGAAACACAACTTAGTCCTTTCATCCCTCATGGGTCCATCGTCAGTTTTCCTTCTGAGAGACTGGGTCACCTAAGCCCTCCACACTCAGAGAAGCCTGTTTCCATAGAGCCTGAAGAGGACCGTCGAGACTGATAACTTCCATTTCCAGACAAGGAACTACGGTGCAGAACTGTGGTTGGAAGCTGGGACAAGGTGTGAAGACACCAAGTCGGAGAGCTCTTCTCCATTAATTCAGAGCATTGCCCCTCAGTCATCAGGGGCTGCAGGACAGAGTGAGGCAGAAAATATCTGCTATGGCACCCCAGAGGCCTCCCCTAGGTGTTCTTACATTCTGTGGGTGTGTTTCACCCTTCCTTTCTGTGAGGGAATGAAGAAGCCTAGAGGTGGTAACCGAATCCATCACATTTCAGACTCATTATGAGACTCAGGACCCAGAGGAAAATTCTAACAGCATCTACAAGGAGCCCCTGGAGTAGGAAGCCAGGTGTAGAAGTCACATTTACCTTCTCTCCTCTCCCCAGACATCTTCCTTCGAGCTTTTTAAAGCTGTGTCTCCCTGATGAAGCATTCCTATGTGGACAAAGGCCAAAATAGTCTCCTCTCTTTGCCATTACTCTTTAAAAACAAAACAAAACAAAAAACGCACTTAATTCTATCCTTTTAAAACAATGACTAAATAGAAACAATCTTCCAACTCTGAGTTTCCAGGTTGCCAAGAGATGTCAGAGTTACCATTCCCACAGAGTCCCTGGAGCTGGACAGAGGAGAGCTGTGATGCATCAGCTCCATGCCTCCAGCCTGGTAGGCCCCTCGTGATGAGGAAGACCTGCTTGTGGAGCAGTGATACCATGGAGCCATCTCCAAAAACACAGCCTTTGTTCAAGGGGCACAGTCCCCTGCTGCAGACTTCCCAGGTTTGTACCCAATTACTAGAGACCTTGGCTCTCACTCAGAGAATTGAGTATGTCAAAACTGAAGCTGGTAGAGAAGCCCATACAGCAAAAGCTATTGTTTATTATTATTATTATTATTATTATTATTATTATTATTATTATTATTATTACTATTACTATTATTATTAGTTATTTTTGCCCCAAGCCTGACCCAGTCTTTCTCAGGCTCCACTCTACTTATATAGACATGTGACTTAATGATTGCAACTGATATACTTAAATTCTCACGTGGAAACAAAGCTGCTGACTAAGGACCAGTCCTGAGTCTTTCCCTCTGCAGATCCCTTGTAAGCTGACTGGCTCACACCCCCTTGAAGGAAGAAATTCACTACTTACTAGTTATATAAACTCTGGGGTTCCTTTCTTCATCAGAAAACTGCAGGTAATTTTAGAACAACCTTACAGGATAATTAAATAAATATGGATGAAATTAAATGTGTATTGATAGAATGAATGAAATGATTAAATAAATTAATATATGTAAAGTATTAAATAAGTCAATTAATATTATATGTACTCAGCACAGTGCCAAGTAAAACTGTCACAGTTATTTTCTGTCTACTCCACACAGACCTATACATATCTGGAAAGAGGGACTCCCAATCAAAGCATTGTTTTCATCACGGCCTAAGGCACGTTTGAGGGGTATTTTCTTGAGTGATACGAAAGGGCCTCTCTTACTGTGGGTAATGTCACCTTGGGTTGTATAAGAAAGGCAGCAGAGTAAGCCAAGGAGGCAGCATTCTGCATGGGCTATGCTTCTGTTCCTGCTTCTAGGTTCCTTCCTGGTAGACTAGGAGCAGCATATATAAGCTGAACAAACCTTTTTTCCACTCAGTTGCCTTTGGTCGGTGTTTAGAGCAACAGAAACAAAAAAACTAGAACACAAGCTTAGGTACTGTTAGCATACTGCGTGACCCTGCTGTTTGCCTCAGGCAAAGTCAGTCAGACCAGTTTTGAGCATCTCGGATTTAAGGTATAATTTAGAGGGGGGGCAGCAATTTATGATTGTGCTCCCACTAAACGCCTCCTGGCCTAACCATCTTTTCCTGGAATCTGAGGTCTGACATGCTGAGAGGAGTGATGAGGAGAAAGAGAAGGTAAAAATTAAGATAGAGGAAAACCTTTGGGTATGGAAGAGCCCGTGAGCAAGGGCCACTTGGTTACAAGATAAGCAATGGTACACAGAGTGGGGAGGGGTGCTTTATGGTGGGAATACAGTGGATTAGAGCAGATATGTAAGCCACCATAGGAGCTTCACGCAGGAGAAGACCCACAAGTCCTATTGGTTCTGAGTAAAGCGCAGCTCTGGGCGGCCTGCTGCTGTTTCCATGTCTTCAGCTTTCCCAGGGCCGGGCCTTCCTGAGGTTTCTTGGGGTGAACATCCCTACAGTGCTCCACCTGCTCTCTGAGGTGCTACCACTGGCTCTCTTCTCCTTGTTACCAAATTACAGAAAGAAAAAGAAATCAGGAAGAAGATGAAGGTGGAAAGAGGAGAGGAGGAATGGGAAAATGAAGAGAGGTGGCAGAGGAAAAAGGAGAGAGAGACAGAGACAGAGTTAGAGAGATAGAGAGAGAGAATAAGCAGATTACTTCTTTTATCCATGCTGTAATGATGCCTGTACTGCCCTTCTTACCTCAAACCTCTGTTATCAACCAAGTGCTATGGGAGCTGCTGGTTTTTCCCCAAGGTTGCCTGAGACTCTGTTTATTACTTCTGCACATCTGGTTTCCTTCTGTGTGTTTTTGCTTCCAGTGGCCCATCCCTATGACTCTCTTCAGAAACACACTCTCTGGCTTTGGGATTTAATTTGGCCATATTCTCAAAGGCTTAAAGTGCCTAATGTCACCATATCTTCCAACCCTGCCCATCATGGCCCTCAGCCAATGGCCAAGTAGCAGAGGACTATAAAAAGCCTAGTTGTTCTACATTCAAGACAAGAGCAAACTGATATGTAGCTCATCCTCCATGCTTCCCACACAGGATCAGGCTAATCTGTCCTGGACAGGATGTGAGCAGAATTCTACCCTTGATTGAGTCATCTTATTCTCCTGCTCTCCACACTCGCTTTCCAATCTCTTCCAGAAGCACCAACTTCTTAAAAACTCATCTGTTGCTCTCCTATGACACAAGGCCAGCTCCTCTTCTCAAAGCCACCTATGGAAGCACCCTGCTGGCCCTATGGTTCCAGATCAGCCTTAGTACCTGAGGGCAATGAAGCGTTTTGAGTAAGTCTAGATTATGAGCTCATCAAGGACAAGCTTTTGTCTTGTATTATCCATGTTGCTTAACACATCTTTAAAAACATACTTTACTTTAAGAGTATGCTTTCTGAACATGTGTCCATAATTACTCTATTCCTACAAAGGGAGTAAATTATAATAATTTACTGGCTTTTAAGTGTCTCTAAGCTTCAGTTGCCTGTATATAATATAAGATTAAAAAAAAATCTATGATCTCATATTTGAGCAAGATGATGACAATTTCTCATAAAAAATGCTGTTATTAAATGTCCCAAATCAGAAGACTTGAAAGCCCAAATAGTTAACTTTTATTTCTGAATCAAGTGCTCTGGTTACCCAGGAACAATGTATAAATCACCGATTTTTATAAATATCTATAAAGGACTCAGATGCTGGCAAGATAATTGTACAATACTGTCTCACAAATTCACTAATTTATCATCCAGCAAGTGTTTGCCCTAAAGCACTGGAAGCAATGGGGTAAAACAGAACAAATCAAATAGGATTGACTGCACAGCAATTAAAATGTATAACAATTTATAGTCAAATGTGCTTGCATATGTAATCACTCAATGCATAACAAACTATGCAATAGTTAATGAGATCTCTATCTTACCCGGAACCCATAGGAAGATGAAGTAGCTATCCCAAGATCACAAAGCCAACAAATAAAGACCTTGAACCCATCATCTGGCTTCAAAACTCACCCCACACCTACTCCACCCCCAACTTCCTTCTGTAAAATATCCACTTGGACCAGCCTCCATCATGTTATTGTTATTGTTGTTGTTGTTTTAGCTCTGGAGCTAAGGTCACCTTGAAACATTTCATAATATCATCCTCGAACACTAGAATGTTCTATATGTTGGAAATTCTTAGTCAATAGAGTAGCTGCTGCTTATACTAATTTCATCTGCACTAAGTCTTCACGAATAATGTGGTTTTATTCCCAAGGGGGGAAGTATGACACATTCTTTGTTGGGTACACATAAGACTGAATAAAAATGTAGATTCATATAATAGATCACACCTGTAAATAAAGTTACATTTTTATAGACATATTCAGCTGTAATAATAAGTCATACATAAGGATACATTTGGTTATAGAAGTCTAAACATATGTTTATATAAGATTGCCAACATATTTCTAGATAATGGAATCTGGCATGAGTACAAAAAGCTTCAAATCACTTGTTATTTATTCCCAGGAATCCGAGACTGTGCTTTAAGGCTTCAGAGTAAGATGGAAAGATGGCATAAAACATACGAAACACAAGCCACCGACATGATAAAATAACGATTGATACAGCCAGTGTCAAGAGCAGGGAGTGAGGATTAAACCCACTGGTCCCCATGAAGTACATCCAAGCCTTCATCTATCCCAGATCAAAAACCAGCAGAGAGAAACTGAATTGAGAGATTGGACGGTGGGAAGGAAGGGTGAAGAAGTAAGTTTGTAAAGGGGAATGCATGCGTGTAGGGCCTTTGCAGCCAGAATGCCATCAAAATGAGATACCAAAGCAAGCTTGCTATCTAGTAAGTGCAAAAAGCAAGTAAGTGGACTTTCTGGAAACTATAAAAAAAAATAAAACCTTCGCAGCATGATAGTTTATAACAGTGGTTCTGAGTGTTCCTAAGGCTGTGACCCTTTAATGCAGGTCCTTCACGTTGTGGCAACGCCCCCACCCATAAAATTATCTCGTCGCTACTTCCTAACTGTAATTTTGCTACTGTTATGAATTGTAATGGAAACATCTGATATAGGATATCTGATATGCAACCTCTGTGAAAGGGTTAGCCAGGATCCCAATGGGGTCATGACCCATTAGTTAGAACCACTGGTTTACAACATGGCAGCGGAAATCACCTGAACCAATGGCTAATAAATGTGGCTGTGCTGGTGTGCTGGGCCATCCTCTGGGAGATGTCACTGTTTAGCTCTTCTCTCAAAGAGAATTCTTCTCCTTGTGGGGTTGATAGAAACCAGGGCACCATCTGGAGAGAGGGTTGTTGGGATCCTGTCATTTAGTGTGCAGATCTTAATGATGTGAGGCCCAGACAGTGTGTCTGCTCAGGTTTGTACTGTAAGTGACACTCTAGACCTAAGGCTTTCCTGGTTCATCTTCTTCAGAATACTCTTGCATGTTTTGCTAAGGTCCCAAAGCAGTTTCCTTCACCTACATTCTTCCTGAGATTCTGAAAATGGGAATTGCTCTATAATTTTGTCTCCCCCCCATCATCCTGCATCCCTTTTCAGCCCTGATCCAAACTCTGGATTACACCCACCCCACCCCCTTGTCCAGGGCATCAGTTTTGACTCTTCCAGCGAGTCTCCCAGACTATAGTCACAATGCTTCGCTATCCTTTGTGCTTCTGGGTTCACACTTCTTTATTTCTCAGCTTTTCTTTTGTTTCTAGAGAGCACTATGCTGTCTCAGAAGTGCAAAGACTAGGAAAATTCAGGTGCCATTGCATAAAAAGATTTTCAAAGGCACAGTCAAGTGCAGTCATGGGGGGCAGCGGTGACTTGACAGCTTTTATCATGCCACAACCCACTCACTGTAGCTCCTGAAACAGAAATATAGGGCAGAAGGGTTTCAGGTCAGGCTTGAGGCAGGCACAGAGATATGGGTGGCTCCTTTCCAGCTGTGCGATACATAAAACAGCTGGCTGCCCCTTGGGACTGCCCACTTTCATTGGGCTGTGAAGCCTATTGAGATGACACACGTCAAAGCTCCTAGCACAGGGGCTGGCACATAGTTCCTCAGCCAACAAAGGTTGAAGGTGATTCTTGCAGAGCCCTAGAAATCAAATGTGGGCCTGAAGGATCTCCATTTGTCTCTGCTTATGGTCCTTTGGCCTGTGGTAAAAGGGATGAAAGGAGAAAAAAATAAAGCAATACATCATACATGCTAGAACCTTCAAGTCTGAAGAACTCTGCTCCTGGCAACTCCTGCACACACACACCCAACTCCCACAGAGTGGCAGGCTTCCTTCTCCACCCACGTCACACACCAGAAGGCCATGCCCGATACAGTGGGAATTAGAAAGGGCTGTTTCCTAAAGCTTTCAAGCATGACCCTACCCCTCAGGACATGTGTCAAATGACCTCTCTGGAGAGAGGAGAGAGGCATTCCATATTCATGTGACTTTTGATCCACTTAAAGGTCACTCCCCGCATTACATCAGCCCCTTCTGGGGAACACTTAGCACCTGACTATGGCGGGAGAGGTTGTAGTTTAATTAGTTACCCATGGGGTGCTTGGCTGAGAGCCGAAATTCCATCCAGTCTCATAACTGAAGACACTTAGAAGCTCACACATTCAGGGCTAAAACTTCCTCTCTCGTGTCTTCCACAAGTGACCATTTGCCGTGAGAGGAAATCTTGTATCTTCTAGAGGTCTTGTTGTCCATTCCTTTGTTAGCATTATTATGGGTTGTAGGTTAGACACAGCAAAGAACAATGGCCTCTGTCCCTGCCGCCAGGATGCTGATAGTTAGGGAAGGATGTGAACATTAAACTAGCACCCGGAAAGCTATGGGCTGGGGAGATGGCTCAGTGGACAGGAGCACTGCTGTGCAAGCATGGGGACCTGAGTTTGAATCCTAAGCTCCCATGTTAAAAGCTGGGTACGGCTGTGGACAAGCCTGTAACCTCAACACTGTGCGAGACAAAGACAGGAGACGCACTGAGACTTGCTGGCTGCCAGGTTCAATGGCAGACTTTGTCTGAAGGGAATAAAGTAGAGTAATAGAGCAGGGAAAGGAATGTCCTCCTCTGGCCTCTACACACATGCATGGGTACACATGCACACACACCCATATACATACGTTCCGCACATATGACACACGCACATACACAGAAATCCAGAAGTGTGAAGAATGTAGTAAATGTTACAAAGAAAAGGAAGTAGAGGGTGAGTCTGAGATAGCAGTCTAAAGCAAGGCCCTCAGGCGGGAGAAGGAGGACTCTTAACCTCCAAGGAACACTTAACAATAGTTAGGATGTTTCTGTCACAATAAAAGAGATGCTACTAACTTCTAGTAGGTAAGGGATGGGGACATGGTTCAATGTTCTGTGATGCTACCCCTTAAGGGAAAATTACCTGTCCTGAAATCTCAATAGTGCTGACGTAGAATAACTCTGACCAGGGGTCTCAAGGAAGACCTCTGCCTTTGGTGAATGGGTGTAAGCCAGTATCCAAAGCTGAGACAAGACTACCTAGGCAGAGGGGGAAGAGAAAGGGGTATTTTCAGCAAAGGGAACCACAGGTATACTGAGCCAGAGCCTCTCACCTATAGGAAAGGAAGTCTGGGGTTGTATTTATAAAATGGCCCAGAGCTGGTTGAGTCCTTCCTCAGGAGCCTCCTTCCGGGGTCTGCTGACAGATGTGTGGGGCCTGAGGACGTTTTCTTCTTAGCTCTATCTGTTCTGCACTATCCCAGCCCTAGTTACATCCTGTTTATCTAGATCCCTCCCTCAAGGCCACTTTAAGACACTTTACCAGACATGATATGGCAACAGGGAAACCCTGGAACCCTCCTAGCTTGGGCTCTACAGATGACGAGAGAAGGTAGAGTTCTCTGTTAACTCTCACCTGTGATCTCCACCCCTCCAAGTGAGGGTACCACCCGCTGAAGCAGCGCCATACTCTGCCCACCCCTGTCTTGATGGAAGACCACTGCTGCAGTCTAGAGTCAGGGTGGTCGCCACAGGAAAGGCCATCATGTTTATAACAGGGGAAGGGCCTGAGAAGGGGAACAAATGGGACAGAAGTGAACTTCTGCTAAAGTCAGTCCCAGAGCACAAGGTGACATGCAGGCTGACTCTGAAAAGTGCCTTGGACTCAGCAGTCACATCCTGGGACCATCAAGTTCACACAGATAGACATAGCATTTAACTACCTCTGTGGCCTGTACCAGCTGCCAATATGGACTTGTCAACCATTCACTCTCTATTAGGTGGTAAATGTGTGTGCATGTTTTTAATCAGTAAAGGATCATTTGGGCCAGTTGCTCAGAAGTAGCGTAAGTTGTCAACTGAACTCAATAAATAAATGCCATTATGCAGGTCTCTGTGGTGGCTAATGTTGAGGGACACAGAAATCAACAGTGAGTTTCTCTCCACAGGCTGACAGATGTACAATGGCTAAGGAAGAAGCCATGGAGGTATAATGACTCAGAGTCAAGGAAAGGGGGAGTTTCAGAGAAGAGAAATTGAGGACATCAAGGAGAAGGCAGCTTTGAACCAGACCTCCGAGGGTACAGAGAAATTCTGATGGAGGAAGGGAAGGAACTAGGAGGATTGTAAAGTATGAGAGGGTTGGTGTGGATAAAGGGTACAATTTCTTTGGACCAATTGTTAGGTTGACATGGCCCTAAACCAGCAGAGTCTTATCAAAGAGTCACAAAGCTCCAGGGCGGGATATGTTTCCCCGAGGTGAGAACCAAGCTCTACCTTCCAAGGGTTCTGAGGTTCACTTGGTGGCACTACCTGTTCCCAAGTGTCCCACTGACTGGGTTCAGGTGTCAGGCATCTTGACTCGGCTTCACATTTCCTTGTGTGATCCTTGTGTAAAGCTTGGATGTGCACCACGATTGGCCATCACATTTATTGGAAGAACTTTGAAGATGCATACCCTGGGTCCTGATCCACATTTCTATAAACCTCAGCTGTAAAGCAAACTACATACATACTCCCAACTATTTCTGATACCTACCAAGTATTCACAGCCACCAGCCTTGTTAGAAAGGTGGCAGTTCAAGCCACCTCCAGAGTGGCCAAACATGATGTTAAAGAAACTTGCTTAGAGCACAAGGCCATCCATACTTTATTCTTGTCCCTCACCCCCTCACCCCACAAGCTTGGGAAAACTTGTAATTTCCTTGTGCCTCACTTTCCCCATCTGCTCATCAGAAACTATTTGTCAGACACATTATGAGGAGGTAATGTTTGAAACAAGTACCTGGAGAAGCAAAGCAAAGCATCTCATTTGTATTTCTTTATAAGGTGATGCTGGCTTGCTTGGTTCACCCTCCCTGTAGACAAAGTGCTGTAAAAAGAGGTGAGATGTCCAGGCGTTAAGCACACTGTAGTCCACGGTAAAGACTCCAACAATTGCTATCCAAGGAAGTAAGCCTGTCCTCTGTCAAGACACTCATCTGTCTCCTTTGTCTGAGGATAATAAGTGCAGTTACTATTTAATTAAGAAAGGCTTCCAAAGAATAACAATCAATTTGCAAATTACACTGGGTACAAAGCTGAAGAGGGATTGCTGGCCCTCACGGCAGACAATGCAAATACATCCAAGGGAGGGGAGAGCTCTTCACCGAACCTGCCCCACCCCTCAACCGCTCTGCAGATTTACAGTCTCCAGAGTTCATTCAAGTTGTCATGCCAGGGAATTTTGATGCGTCCAAGTATTTCTTAGGTCAGGGGCCAAACCCACTGGGCACGGCACTGTCCCTTTATCAGCGGGAGAAATGATCAATCTGAAAAAGAATATATAATTCATGTCGAAATTGAGGAGAACATTAAATCAGAAGCCGACACCAGTTCAATTTACTGCATTGCTTTGCTAAGTATATTCCCCACTGTGCCATTCAACAGCCCATCTTGATCTAAAAACACCTGCTTTGGAGAAAAGGTCTCTCCTCGTTGCTAGAGCAGAAAGCAAATAGCTTCAATCAGCAGCCATTTCTGTTGATGGAAAACCTCATGGCCCTAAGCCAGCAACACATAAAAGTAAATAAAAACTGAAGTGCTGGTCTGAAAGAAACTGTGCCACGATATGGCTACATTAAAATATTTATGTCCTCAGATTTTAAGCATCTATTATCTACCTTATGTTAATCAGAATGCTGAACTGACCTTGGCTGGGACACGAAACTTCCAGCACCCTGAAAAGAGCCCTGCCCTTTCTTCCCTCTATCCATGCAGAAAGATACAGGGGGGGAGGTAAATGAGAAACCCACGCGGGTCAAAACTCTGAGCCCGGGTCAGCTGGGAAAGCGTGACTAGGAACAGAAGGACTGCATTTGGGTCCTGCCTCTGCTAATAATTAGCCGGCGACATTGGGAAACGGCTTCATCTCTCTAGGCGGCCACCTTTCCTTGTGAGCCCCAACCTATGTGAAGTGTTTGAACATAAAGAATGCAAGGCCTCACCCCAAGACTTAATGAGAACAGGAGTCAGTGAAGGGGATCCTGGCCTGACCCTGTAACTGCCTCCCACTCTGTCTCGGTCCCACTCAGGGATGTAGCCAGGGCACAAACCTGTCCATGGCTCTTAGGAGACTTCTTACCTCCACCCACAGCACTAGTGGCTGGCTCTGTTTTATTCAGACTCTTGTAGTGACATCATCTGCCCTCTTCAGTCTAGCTAGAGTCTCTTTGCTAGTTCCTCCCATCCTCACATACTCTCAAACTTCTGTGCTCTTGGAATTCAGGATAATTTATTATGCTCTGAAGAAGAGATTTTATGTAAAATCTCCATATGCAATTCTCAGCTTTTAAACTGGTTTTCCTGCCTCTTCAAAAATTCTTAATCTTTCTTTCAAGGCCCACATTTATTTAGCTCCTTGTTAATTATTTATTTATTTATTTATTTATTTATTATCTATTATCTATTATCTATCTATCTATCTATCTATTTGGCACAGGATATATCACTGAACCTAGTGCTCAATTGTGGCTATACTGGCTTGACAGTAAGCCCCAAGGCCCCTCCCACCTCCACCAGGGCCCCTCCCACCTCCACCTGCCCCAGAGCTCCTATCTCCTACCTCCACTTCTCTGATGCTGGAAGTAAAGCATGCCCTGCTGTTCTTGCTTTTAACATAAACATTAGGTGCTCAAAGCCAGCTCCCCAGCTCCAGGCCCACTGTGACTGTCATCTCTACCTGTATCTAAGTGAAACATTTCTGCATATCATTTGTGTGATGTTTTCTCTCTGTGTCTGTCTCTCTCTCCTTTCTCTCTCTCTCTCTCTCTCTCTCTCTCTCTCTCTCTCTCTCTCTCTCTGCCTTTCTCTCTGTGTCTCTCTCTCTCTCTCCCTCTGTTCTCTCTCTCTCTCTCTCTCTCTCTCTCTCTCTCTCTCTCTCTCTCTGTCCTCTCTGCATTTGAACTCTTGTCTCTGTTGGTCTTATGGACACTCTCCCTAGATACACACACCAAGGGACTCTTACAGTCCCAGGATGAGCCTGGTGCATTTACCTGGGGTAGCACTTTCATTCTTAGGCTAGTAGACATTTGAAAACATGCTTTAAATTTTATTTTTATACATTTATTTATTATGTATTTATTTCAAGACAGGGTCTCATGAATACCAGACTGGCTTTAAATTCAGTGTGAAGCTGAGGATGACCTTGAAGTCCTGATACCCCTGCCTCCGCCATGCCCGTCTTATTTTTTTTATTTAAGGAAACATAGGTATCTTATACAACCATCTAGTATAAGACATGCATGAAATTTTCACTCAGAAGCCTGCAAACAAACCTCAAGGGAGACTGTAGCAAGAGAATGCAAATCATGTAGTTATTGCCCCCAGCTGCAGCATCCCAGGCCAGACCTCGCCACCCTCTTTAGTCCATCTCCACATCAGCAAGCTCTTTAGAAGTGCACACAAGTCAGAGTGCTTCTTCTCCTCACTGATGTCCCCCGTGCCCTGCCTTCAACACATAGTGAACACTCCACAAATGTGTGTCTGTCCATTTGATGGATAGACAAATGGATGAACTGATAAGGGAGAGTAAGGTTGATGGATAAAATCACGTCTTCATATGACAATCCCCAAAGTCATGTGCTCTTCCATTCTCTAATACTAACATCCCTTTTCACTCCAGAGAAGTAATGTGTTGTCATTAGAGGGCACTTAAGACCTTAATGGGCTGGGATGCCATGGGTCACTGTTTTGCATCCAAAAACATTAAAGCTGCATACAGTGAACTCCAAGCCTCCAGAGTCCCTGAATGCCTCTGGGTGCCTCCAATGCAGGTGAGACTGTTCAGCCAGGATTAAGCTTAACCAATTGCCTCGGATGACAATGGCCAATAAACTAAAAAGAAACGATAGAAAAGTTTTAGGCAACCTCAGGCTAAGTGAACTTACTGGGTCATTGGTGAAAGTTAACGAGCAGAAAGGGAGAGTAAGGTGTGGAAAGAGGCTGCCTGGGCTAGCAAAATCCACATTCCCAGGCAACGGGGGTAGAAACTCAGAGCTGATGACCAGATAACAACATCCTTTCTCAACAGTGCCTACCCACAAACGCTCTCACACAGAGAGACTGGAAAACCAAACCAAACTAAAAAGCTAAACAACCCAGTGTAGTTCAAGTCTAAAACATAAGCCACTTGAAGTTGAAACCAGTTTGAGCAAGTTAGGCTTAGTGCAGAATGCAGAGGTGCAAGGACAGAGCACTTGCTCAGAAGCATCCTTGCCGCTTACTGCCTGCTGCTTCCCAACTTCATCTTCAGTTCCCCATGATCTCTGCAAGACTCCTTGCTGGACCCCTTTGTTCCTCTCTCTGCAGCTTCACAAGCAAATCTCCAAGGCTGCCTCATCAATGTCTCCCACGAGACCTGAAGCACTCCTCTTAAAGCTACTATCTTACTCCAAAGCCAGGGCTATCTATCTTCTCTCTCAGGGACTCAGACAGTGGCTTACCCAGAATCCCTGGAGGCCAGGGATCGGGCCCACCTCCAATTTCACTTCCATGGGCAGCCATGGGAAGCTTTAAGATGTAAATCCTGGGCTGAGGATGCAACTCAATGGTGGAGCATTTGACCAACTAGACTCTAGGGTCACACCTCTCCCTGCAGTACTGCAAAATCAAAGCCAGTCCTACAAACCATACCCTTCCAGAAAACCTGGCTCCTCATTTCTTCATACACTGAAACTCTGAAGCTCAGGGTTCTTCACTTCCTTTGCAATCTTATCTCACCCTCCTCTGCTCTCTCCTGCCTAACAGCTGTGGTATTCTTTCAAATCAGCTGTATAGGGCTTTTCATGGAGAATGCTGTGGTCTGGACAGCTCTCACCATCTTCCTGTCTTTGTCCCCCACCCTTCTTTCCAATCTTCCTGGCCTCTTCTTCTAGGCCTAGCTGCTGTCCCTCACAGCATTTGTTAGAGGTGGATATGTCCAATGAAGGAATAATTCTCATCCATGTATTCATTCACAGTAACATGTGAACTCTGTGAACACAAAGGAAAAGCCTTCTTTCCCACATTTGGTCACTGATTATCTTGAAGAGTTTCAGAAACACACTGGACACTTAGCAACCATTTGTTGGATGAACAAAAGCATGAATGAGTGGGTGGGTGCGCATGATAGAAGAAGTAGTCGTGGGACCATGACAATAGCACCTTTTAATATAGCCTCATCAGAGAATGGATCTGGGTGGGTTTTTTTGTTTGTTTGTTTGTTTGTCTTTTTTTTTTTTGTTTTTTTCTGATACAGAAGTAATAGTCGAGGACAGAGGGACCTCAGTCTGTCAGCTTTTGCAGAGACCAGAGCCTTGCAACTATGCAAAGCAGGTCTGGGTTCTTTGCACTGAACACTGACGTAGTCACCTAGGAATCATCCGTGATCTCAAATCCTGTCCTGCTTCCGACCACTTCACCCCGTCACATGTACCTTTCAGCTTTTATCGTTTGTTCTAATTACACCATTCACAGAACCCAGTTCTCTCAGAGCCCATCTTGCTCAGAGAAGCCAGACTTGATTCTTGGTGAGTGCAGACGCTGGCAGCAGTGGGGACCCTCTTGTCAATGAACTTGGGGACACACTCCTTCTCCAGGGTGGATTTCCACATGATACATGTCCATCCACAGGCATGAGTATAGACCACAGAGAGATAGCAAAAGATGGAATTAACAAGTGTGTGGGCCCCGGGGACAGGTAGATGGTTACTATGTGTTTTTGTGCCTTGCATAGCATGTATATCCTGGTATCAGCTGAGTTGAACTGACACAAAAGACTTAAGAAGATGCTAGAATGAAATTCAGTCATTGGAAGCAAGTTGGCATTATTTGTCAAGCCTTGGGCATGGTATCTTTTTGCATGGGTTAGGCAATGGCTAAGTTCTGTAAGTTTCTGAGATGTGCTACAGTTATTTATGCTAAATATTACCTTCATTTGTTTGTAAGATACAACAAAATACCATAAACTAGATGGTTTATACACAATAGTAATTTATTCCCCCTATCGGTGAAATTACAGGATCAAGTCCAAGAAACTCAAGATGTGCCTCCCAGCTCACAGTGGCTCTAAGGCTAATGTCTCTGGGATGATAATCTTCCACTAGTGTTGCCTGAAATTATACTCACTAGCTCATTTGAAGCATGAACAGTCCTTATTATCTCCCACCTCACAAAGCAGGATATTCACATGAACAAAGGTTAAATGTCTCACACAAGGTCATCAAACTAATGGGTGGGAAAGCTAGCATTCAAGTCCAGGTCTTCAGATCTTAGAATTAGAGCTTTCTCTATGGTGCTCTCCTTCCCACAAAGAACTGCTCCTACCTCATTAATATTATCAAACTAAGTCTTCAGATACATGGTCTTATAGTCAATGACCTAAGAGTTTAGTATTAAATAAACTACCTCTGTGTCTCAAAGACAGTAGCAAAATAAAAATGTCAACCATATCCCTCTGTTGAAAAAAAAATTGGCAGTTGTCACTGGCACCCAAAAGAGAGAAAATGTGTTGGCAGTGCATCATAAGTTGAAAGATGTCAGCTTCCCTCAGGTGAAATAAAGAAAAAATCCTGACTGTATAAGAACAGATTTTCTCCAGATAACTACACATCACATGGAATGCTAACTCCATCTCCCTTCATATGCTGGGCCAGGCGCACCTATGAGCTGCCAGTCAAACCAAGTGTGTAACTGCCTTCTGTAACTTGTACTGGATGAGCCACTTCTGGGTCCTAAGAAAGAAGCTGGGGCCGAGGAGCCTAGCTCTGTGAGGACCTAGCGGGAGCTGCATTTCTAAATAGACATGAGCCCGCAGGCAGCCTTAAAGAAGATATCACTTTAAAGAAAACCAATGTCTTTGGGAATCAAGGAACATCTACATTGCCATAGTTAGGCTCAAAAGATGATATGCTATTGTCATCCTGAGAAAATCCGCTGCCAGCTGGAACAAGAGCAGTGCCGTTGAAGCCTTGAGGAGTGATCAGAAATGAAATGCCCTAAACTAACTCGCTTCTCGAGCAGGATTCTGCAGACACCACAGTTGACACCTTTCTTATCATAAAAATGATGGAAAGTACACAAAGCAGGTATTTGAGGCCAATGATTGCCAGAGACTGGCTTCATTAAAAGGGCAGCATGGACCTTGAGCTCTGTCATGGATGTTACACTTCTCACCTCTTCACAGCCAATTCACTAACAAGCCACTGTGAGATGGAACGCTTGTGACTACTTAATCAGCAAACAAGAAATCGGTGGTCACCAGACACCTGTGGTGGATGCAGACATTGTGCAGAAAAGCCATCCGTGCTTCCCCTGAGGGACAGAGGGTGGTCTACAGGATAAAGAACATAGACAGCTTGCATGCTCCTTACTTAAACAAGAGCACTTTGCAGTTTGAAAAGCACACTGTCATCTATTCTGTCCTCCCTGAACCCTTTGCAAAGGTATTGTGATCAGTTCCCATGTTTTCTACCTTTTCGGATAAAAATATCTGAGATGTTGACAGGTTAGCCTAAGGCCATATGAAGAAACCAGACCAGAGTTCAGCCCTTCTTACCTGGGATTCTGTGTTTCCAGGAAGAATATAAACTCGGTGGATGACCATAGTAACACAGCTGTGGCACTGGCCTTCAACATTCCATCGTTCATCAGTCCTCCACTTGGCACCGTCAAACCCAGTTATCCTTGCAAACCCACACTGCACAAAAGCATGTGTCATCCAGTACTTCCATCCTCTAGGTGGACTGAATTTTCAGGAACCTAGTTCCCCTCTAGGTGGGGTGAACTGGTGGAGAGACAGACTGAACCTCCATCTGGAACTGCCTATGAGATATTGGTGCACCTACCAAGTACAAGCCATAGGAGAGGACGAAATGCATGCCAAGATTTTGCAGCACAAAAAGATGTGCATGTCTTAATCAAAGTCTTCCATTTTTGTGACTAAATCCCAACTAAGCTAAGTGTTGACCTGGCCTCAGTCACTGTGAACTAGGAAGTAATAAAAGATTATATTATTTTTAGAGTCATCGAGTCATTTGGGACCAGCTTCTGGACCAGCAAATGACCATAAAGTCTAATGTGAAGCATGTCTGCGGTTTACAAAATGCTTCCTTGTGTACATTCTTACTGGAACCCTAGAAGAATATCATTATTGGTGACTATTAACATTTGAAATGATCAAGCTTCAAAATATGACATGATTCCCCATATTCACAATCTAGGAAATCCCCTGGGTCTCTTCTGCTCCTGAAGCTGGTCAGGGCTTGAACAAAGTCTCTAGGCTGACTGACTCACCCCTTCATGCACCCTTCTTTTTTTGCCTTTGCAAACTGCTTTTCTTGAATATTATTTAACCACATCAGTCCTCAGTTTCACTTATATGCCCTCCATACATCTTCACATTCTTGGGATGCTTTTTTAACTCCTTCCTGATTGCATCTTTAATTCAAGAGAAGCAAGACAAGACATGGGCGTGACCATTATCACACAAGCATGGGAAACAGGTGAGAAAGAAACAGTGAGTGAAGGGGGATGTGCACCTGACCTTTCCCAAGCCCTCAGAGTGTTTACTAAGGTCACGTGTGCTGCTGCCAGCTGGGGCCCTTGCCTGGAGGCTCACTGAATCTCATTTTCCTGCAGCACATTCTTCCTCAGTCAGACATTCTTGCCCTTACCCCCAAAGCCCAAGGACTCTGTGAGAAAGGAGAGGTAGGTACACCAGAGGAGGGGTGGGGCCAGCTATTGCTTCTCGTAGAGCACCCCTTGCTGCAAACGGCTGAGTAACTTTTCAGAGGACACACTGTGTGCTATGACAGGAGCCTCAGTGACACTTGATGTGTTCACACTGCTCTGGCAGCCTCCTGACGCAGCAGCTTTCTAAGAAACCTTTTAGCAAATGTCTTTTTTGTTTCAATGACCAACACAAATATTTAGGGGGCATCCGACACCAGATAAAGGAGCAACACCAGCCACCCAGTGGGATTTGATTTGGAAGTCCAGAGTCATTTGGCCACAGATATTCCCAGTCTAGGACCTCCTGGATGGCCTTTACCCAGGCCGTTTATAGCTTCCATTCAGCACTTAATAGGAAGCAAACTGACTATAAATTAGTGTCTGCTAATTCCTTATAATGGAGCAGAGGTCAGTTTGTCTTTTGCAAAGCACAGGCTTGGAGAACAAATGAGCCATGTCCCAGAAACCCCTAATGATTCTCTGGTGGCCTCAGAGCAGGACAGAGCTTTGAGTAAGGCAGAGATGGTCCAACGTCATCCAATGGAGAGAGTGGAGCCAAGGGGGTGAACTCACCCAGTGTCAGGGTGGAAGGCTGCTTGTCCTAACTGCACGGGTAGAAATACCACAGCTCTCGGAATTTGTAAAGGAGTCATGGTAAAACTTGTCCTAGCTTGTTGCTCAACACCTTGAATGAGTGATGGCTGTGTCTAAGGACCACAGAAAATAAGCCATACCACCTTTGGCCCAGACTTTTTGAGGCCCCTACAATGAGTTTCACTTCAGCCTACACTCTCATAACTCCTTCAAAGAATTCTGTGGAGAGATGTAGTGGGTAGCCATTCCAGCCTTGGCCTGGAAGTTCCAACCCCCATTGAGGCTTCGGTAACGGTCATGCCTACAAGGCGGGGCCGAGAGAGGATGCTGAAGACCCAGGATCCAAAAGAGAGGGATCTCTTGGTGCCCGGACCCTAGACACTGGAGGAAGACCAAGCAGAGTTCTCCAGAGAACCTTTGCCAGACCCTACAATCTACCTATCCCTTCATTTGTAAGTTCCACCAAATAAACCTCCCTTTTAACTACGTGAAGTGGCCTTGATAATTTCACCAATAGAGACCTCAGCTATAAATGTTCTTCTACTCAGAAACAGAATAGACTCCAGGTAACTGGAGACTGAGTCCTGCAGCATGTCTACAGCTCCCCTCCTCTGTCCAGCATCCCAACCCAAGCACCTCCAGCACAGCAAGCCTATCAAAGGCCAACAATGAACTAGAAAATAGGATGCGGATTTTAGGGTTTCAAAGCCAGGAAGAGTTGAGAAGATCACTGTATTTGGGAGAGGTTGCCAGGTACCAGGTATCATGTCAAAAACTTTATGCATATTTTTTTAGTACCTTGGTACCAAAGAGTAACGATTCCAAGTTGTAGATGAGGAAGCTAAAATTCAGAGATGTTGAAATCTTACTTAAGTGGTAAAGAACCTAGGGTTTTTCAGCAATCCCAGCACGTTGCCTCACTGTCTCTTGCCCACTGAATGCTCTTTCAGAGCATTCCATTTCAAATCATATCATCAGAGAAATACAAATGAAAGCCATGGTGGAATGCCTCTTCACATCCCCTAAGATGGCTATCATTTTTAAAGTGCTACACGATAGAAAATGTTGAAAGAACATAGAAAAATTGGAGCCCTCATATATATTTTTTAAGGAGAATGAAAACAATCCAACTGCTGTGGAAACCATCTCAGTGGTTTTTGAAGATGTTAAACACAGTTCTTCTGTCTGGCCTCCACTTCCTCACCCACGAGAAGGGGAAACACACAAACATACTAACTTGTGATGGTTCATGAAGAGTCCAAAGTAGAAACAACACAAACATCCATAACAAACAAATGACTAGATGTGAAGTCCCTCCAAGGGAACATTATACAGCCATAAAAGACACAAGGTCCTGATAGATACTGCAACAAAAATAAACTTTAAGAACATTAAGCTAAGAGGAAAGAAGCCAGATACAAACGGCTGCAAATTATATGAATCCATTATCCAGGAATCTCCACAGTGTACAAGCCTGTAGAAAAATTAGATTAGGGGGTTCTTGAGCTTAGAAAGGGTGTAGGAGACAATGGAGAACAACAGCTAATGAGAACAAGTGGCAAAAATGTTCTAAAGTGATGGTAATGAGTACAAAATTCTAAGGCCATACTCCACACCACCACACACTTCGTGTGAATTGAATGATACAGGAATGATGTCTCAGCAGCAGAGACAAATAGTGTGTCACCACAGATGTTGCCCCTACAACTCTCCCTCCATTTGAGAGCTATGGGTGATGTCATCCGGCTCAAAGGTGTGAATCCACTTCAAGTCAGGGTTCTTACTTGCTGAAGCATGAGGGAAAGCCTACAGTGTATCAAGCAGACAACCAGGGTAAAGCACAGCTCAGGGCTTGTGAGAGAGTGGAGGGAGACTGGGCCATCTTCACTGGGCACCGAGTGGCACCAGAATGCTGAAACCCAATGCCTGCTCAGAGTTGTGTGATGCATATTCACACTGGCCACATTCACACCAAAGTCCCATCTGTCCTGAGCTAGAGTAGAAGCTGTTGGTGGAGTAAGCTATAAAATGTAGTTGATTCATTGTTTTGGTAAAATATGGGTTCTTAGTAAATTTTAATTTGAAGTATAGTATTAAAAGGCATGCTATACACACACATCATTTTTTGTCACAGTGAAATATTTTTAAGTTAAAGGAATAGTAACATTAACCTGGAATTTTTGGCTCTTACAGGCTATTTTTTAATTAAACTTGTAAATTTGTTTTGGTTGTATAGCTACAGAGGGGATATGGAGGCAAAATAATGTGCACTTGGTTCTTCGTTGCGCTGTAGTTAATTATGTTCATAACGCTGGTAAACAGCTGCAGCAGTCAGACTTTGTGGAGGTTCAAGACTTTGCACAAGGTTGAGAACACTGAGAGACATCACAGTCATTTCTGAGTGACAGCAAAGGTGTGTGGTGGGCTGCTGCAGGACAGTGGCACCAGCTTAGACTGCCTGGAGACACCGTGACTGTCAGTGTAAGCACATTCTACAATGTTCCCACAGACCAAAGCACGTGACGATGTATCTCTCAGAAGGGTCTGCCATTAAATACATGATGGTATGTCCCACTCTCCCTTTATGTCCTGAAGAAAAAGGGATTCCTAAGCGCACCCCTATATTCTTAGGGGCTAAAGTGCTATGCTCTGTACACTCTTAGGTAACTCACAGATCTGATATTCTAACTTCTTTTTTTCTGATTTTGACAGTTTTATGTGTGTGTGTAATGAATTTTGATCCCATGCTTCAGTAAATAATCCCCCCCACCATGCTCATGGAAGCTCCTCTAATTAAGCACAGCAAGTCACACACAAAAGAAGCCATGGGATTAGGAGGGAACTTCATGAGATGAACTAAGGTTAAATCAGCTAAAATGTGCATTGATCCCCCAAGAGCAAAGAATTCTGCTGATAACAGGGCTTGCTTTACTGTCTTGCTTTACTGTCTTGGTGGTGGCCTTGGAGGACCAAGAACAGGATAAATACATACGCTGCTCACACAGAAACCCTCAGCCAGGACCCCGTGCCCCCAAGGAAACCTCTGAAACAGTGGCATTCAGGTTCACCAAGCTGCCACCTATCTATCCTGCTCACAGCCATCTGGAGATCTTTCCCAGTTCCTTGTGGAACCCTGTGGAGCAGAACCTCTGCCTTCTGCAAATTTGAGAAAGACATCTGGGCCCGCCAGAGCAAGCATGGTGCATGGCAGCTCCCCACAGGATGTGGTCATGCAAACAGCCTTTGCTGGCCTCTGCAGGAAGGTGTGTAGGGCAGTTCAAATTAGCTAACATCATCCCTGTGTTTCCTACAGCTGTCCTCGCTCTACACAGCATGGAATTTTTACCATGGAGTTAGGGTAATTCAAAGAAATTCGGATATTCACTTCAAAAAAAGATAACTGTTGGGCCCTGTGGCACACACCTTTAGTTCCTGCATTTAGTAGACAGAGGCAGGTGGATCCCTGTGAGTAAAAGACTGGTACTGGTCTTCACGGTGAGGTTAAGGCCAAACAAGTCTACGTAGTAAAACCCTGCCTCAAAAAAAAAAAAAAAAGATTCATTTAAAATTGGTTGTAAGTTAATTCTGTCCTGCTCTTTAGAGTTTAAATGTGAAATACTCCCCAACAGGTGAGTGTTTTGAATCCTTGGTTCTCAGCCCATAGTACTATTGTGGGAGGTTCTAGAAACTTTGGGAAGTAGGGCCTAGCTGGTGAAATGGGTCACTAGGCGAAGGGCCTGTGAAAGATCCCCAGCCCCTGGTCCATGCCTCTCTTTCTAACTCCTGATGCACTGTAGTGTGACACCCTTGGTCACATCCTCCCACTGCTGGGTGTGGCCTGTTCCACCATCCCTTTCTCCTCTTGGCAGATCCATATCTGAAACTGTGAACCATAAGAAATCCTTCCCCCTGGATTAGGTTCTGTTGGGTATTCTGTCACAGCTGGGCACCGAATAAGTAATACACCACATCATACCCATGTGTTGAAGTCCTAGAACCTAAAACCCCAGAGCACAGCTGTACTTAGAAATGGTACCTTTAAAGAGGTAGCTGAGGTTGAGTGAGGTCATGGGGTAGGTCCTAACTGTATATGACCGATGACAGTATTTTAAAAATGAGAGGAGAAGGAGAGATTAGGACAAAATCGCACAGAAGACCATGAGAAATAGGATATCACCAGCCCAAAGAAACCAAACGCTTCACTATCTCAGGCTTGTACTCAGCTCCAAACACGCCCACCTCAGGCTGTGCTTTCTTTTTATGACATCTAAAACACACTGTGCTCCTATCCTGAGGCCAAGGCCCTGTGCGCTCTGTCTTGCTCTCTAGAAGGTCTCAAATGGACTAGAGGATACACACATAAAAACAATGTGTGAAAAACACGCCAGCATCTTTGCCACTCAGGGCTGCAGCACTCTGCACCGAGGCACGAGTCTCAACCGCAGGCATCTGCTCCTGCAGCTTACTCTGTTCGTGTCCAAGGCAAATACAACTTTACATCTCTTGCTTTCTGTCCCCAAAACAAAAGGGTAACTAACTGCCTGGATGCTGGGAAGATCGGCTGCTTGTCCAACATCCATGACAGACACGGCTTCTGGGTGAAAACAGTATGTGCCTAGCTAAGAGGAAAAACTAATCTGTTACCTCATCAAATGCTCTCCCTGCAGTAGCATTAACGTAGTAAAGCTGTGTAGAATGAAGTTCTGTTTCCAAGGCACACAAGAGTCTTCTTCCTCGCTTCTCCTCATATTCCAGATTGTAGCTCTAGATAGACTTGCGGATTGCCAAGGTATTGGCAACAGCGGCTGTAGTAATTGAGGGATATTTTTACACTATTAAATAGCTCACACTGCATTTAGATCAATAGTCAAGCATGAAGTGGGACACTGGCATTTGTCTCAGAATCTAGGGAGGCCCTGTACACCAGAACTGCCAATCGTTTTATTTGATTGAAAGACCCCCCAGCACCCCTATAGTAATGCTATGTTTGCAAGGCTTATAAGGGAACAAAAGACAGTTCCAGGAAATAGAATGGCCCCACCGCAGCCCAGATAGCCGATAGATAAGCAGGATGTCAGGGGCAGACTGCCTGGTGTCAGTGCGGGAGGGCCAGAGCAGCTGGAATTCTAGATAGGGGTTGAGTCAACACACATATCTGGTTACCAAGGGAAAAACCCACAAACCGCCCTGAGCCTGAGTTCACGCCCCATTTGATTTATGCTCATATATTCGCGCCTCACTTTGACAGAGCTTTGTCCAATTAGAACCCTTTGACTATTCGCGCCTCACTTTGAATTGTCCAATCAGAGCTTTGTCCAATTAGAACCCTTTGACTATTCGCGCCTCACTTTGACAGAGCTTTGTCCAATTAGAACCCTTTGACTATTCGCGCCTCACTTTGAATTGTCCAATCAGAGCTTTGTCCAATTAGAACCCTTTGACTATTCGCGCCTCACTTTGACAGAGCTTTGTCCAATTAGAACCCTTTGACTATTCGCGCCTCACTTTGAATTGTCCAATCAGAGCTTTGTCCAATTAGAACCCTTTGACTAATGCTTTCTCGCGCTTCTTGCTATAAAAACCCATCTTACCAACCCAGAGGCGCGCAAGTTTTCCGAGAGACTTGGTTGCCCCAGGTACCTGTGTTTAAATAAACCTTGTGCTGTTGCATCTGATCCGTGGTCGCTGCGTGCTCCTTGAGCCGGGGGTCTCTCCTGAGGGGAGACCTCTCCGGGGGTCTTTCATGATAAGACATCTAAAGAAAGTTAACTCTTTAAAAATAAAATGTTAACTCCATTTCAAGTTTTTGAAAATATACACCAAATCATTTTTACTCTCTAGCACAAAGAGGACCAAAATTATGTGGGGAAAAAAATCACACAATTAGTGATTTTTCTTCTGCCAAGGTTAAGGTGAAAGAACAAACTTTGTGCAATAAATATATGGACAACGTATGAATTATGTATGTGTTCATTTTATTCTCATGCAAATGTCACCAACTCATCAAAAGAATTCTCAGACATGCATTGATAATTTAATTCAGTCAGCTTTGGTATTTTGTTGACTCTCAGCAATTAAAAACTAAGCAGCTTTATGCATATTTGGTATTACCACAAAGAGGATATGCTTGGCAAAATAGGAAGATTGACCTATCTTGATTAATAATTTTTCAGTATGTAAGCACATGGTTCACAGGCTGCCATTTATATCCTCATTATGGGTCTCAGAAACACAGGGGCAAGCATGGATTTTTTTTCAAACTCCTCAAAGTGTGTGTGTGTGTGTGTGTGTGTGTGTGTGTGTGTGTGTGTGTGTATTGTACACCCATGTATGTGCATGCTTGTGCACTTGCGCATGTTGAGGCCAAAGGACATCTTCTATCACTCTTCACTGTATTCTTTTAAGACAAGATCTCTCAATGAACCTAGAGCTGATATTTTCTGCCAAGCTAGTGGCTCTCAAGGCTCAGTGATCCTCCTCCACACACCTCTAGCCCTAGTGCTGGGGTTACAGGTGCATGTGGCCATGCCTGGATGTGTATGTGTGTTCTGGGATCTAAACTCAAGCCCTTATGTTGGCACACCAAGCCATGTCCCCAGCCCTCCCAAAGATCTTTTTAATAATACTTTGCATTAGGCTTGTGTGGTTCAATGGTTGCCTAAAATACAGAAAAGAGGGAGAGGAATGGATGAAGGGGGTAAGAGAAGAAGAGAGGGAGGAGAGAGAGAGAGAGCAAGCACAGAGGGCAGAGAGAGCAGTGTGCAGTATAGACATCTAAGGCAATCAGTGATGAATGCTCTTGGACCCATTAAAAAAAACTGCCCAAAGAATTTGAATTCTTATATGGGCTGAAGGGCTGAAAGCAGTCCAAAGAAAAACATTAAGTGTAAGAGGAGAAGAAAACATTTACTGCTCATGGGATATTAAAACTGTGGACAAATGTGGTCCAGAGGAAAGGATGGGGACAAAAGAGACCTTGGCTGACCACTCCTGGAAGGCCACACCAGGTACCAGCAATGTACCAGCTTCATAGAGGCTCAGAATCTAGGAAGCCTTTTCAGCCAAGGAATAAAATGAGTATGCATGAATTAGATGGGAATATGGTGGGCGTTCTGTGGAAAGGGCCGTCTGGAAGCAGGAAAACTGGAGATCTGGTAGTTAAATGAGAAAGGAGGAGACAGGACCGCCTGGGGTGTGGCTATGCAGACAGATTTCCTGTGTTTGCTTTTCAGATTTCATTTTCAATTAGAGCATAACTTCTTCAAGACATGGAGTTGTGTGCTCATGTGTGGACACAGGAATGTCATCATCTGAACAAACTGTTGCTCCATTCAGATTTCTTCTGTACAGCAATTTCCAGGTATAGCCATCCCACCAAGGGACCACTTTGGCTCAGAGAAAAAAGGTCCTCTGTGTTAAACAGAGCCTCCTTCCATGAAAGGTTCCCTGAGGGAACCAAAGCTGCTCTATTTCTGTCTTTTTTATCAACAGATTCTCAGCCAGAAGAAATCAGAACTAGGAGTCTGTCACATGATCCAGATGGCTTCCTGCATCCCTTGGTTGTCTATTTCCAGAAGAAATACTCCCAGACCTTCCTTCAAATTGTTGGAGGGGATTTTTTAGCCCACACTAAGCCCACCATCTTCCCACTAGCCACAGCCTGAACACACAAGTCAGGTACATTCTGGTATACCAGTGTCCCTAGCATGCAGGACTGAGGAGCAATCACAACCCACATTTTGCCTATGCACATTGTCCTTTTTCATAATTAATGGAGATGGTTCATCTTCAGGGCATGCTGTTATGAGATTTCCCACCAAGCTTTCATTTCCCTAGTTCTGACTATAAGATGATTTCTTTAACTTCCTCCATCAGCAGTGGATAGAGAGGATGTGTCTTTTGTCAAAGATCTGGGATTACAGCTTAAGGGGTGCTCCCCTAAAGAAGGTTGCCTGCCAACACTGAACTACTCTCTTTGGGGGACTATGGGCCTTATGAGTTGCTCTCTCACATATACCTTTTTTATTTTTTACTCAGGGTCTCACTATATATTTCTGGAACTTGATATGTAGATCAGGCTAGCACATCTCCTCCTAAGCCCTAACCATAAACTAAAGCTATTGCTTTCATATCAGATCTCAGTACTTTACAGAAACAGGAGTGTTTGAGGCACCTCCATGTCAAGCTCCATCATGGTTGTATTCATTGTCATTCATTCCCACCAACAGTATGAAACAACCAGCCCACTGGGCTATGGAGTGAGTTCTAGGCCAACTCTGAAAAATCAGAAAACCACTCCAAACAAAAAGGAGACGGCCCATCAATGGATGAACAGAAAAAGAGAATGTGGACTACCTATACAATGGAGTATCATTCAGCCATTGAGAAGGACTCATGTCATTGTCAGGAAAATGGATGGAACCAGAGATTATTGTTAGTGGGATAAGCCAGACACAGAAAAACATGTAAACAGAGAGTCTCACAAAGAAAGAAAAGTAGGAGATATGTTAGAGAATAGGATGTGCACAATGGAGCCAAGAGATGGGAATGGGTGGGAGATATAATGAAGTCATATTATCTACATATAGAAAATGTCACAATGAAACACTATTATATATACATATATATGTAGGTAGATGTGTGTGTGTCTGTGTGTGTGTTACAAAAAGGCTTGGGAATATGGAGGGTGTTGTGTTGCCTGCATATCTTATCTTTTCATAGTTTGCTGTTGTGTTTAATTTCCAGGCATCTTGTTGTGAAAAAAAAAAAATGTTCTCACTGTGCTGGGGGCCCTCAGCACCACACATGCCTCCAACCAAAAGCTATAGAGAATATTCACAAGTCTCAAAGTCATACCTTCTCCAAACCAAACACATCCCATGAGGTGTGTCCTGGCCAAGAATATCAACAGCCAAATTACTCCAAACTCGTGGAAACTTAGTCTTCCTTTCCAATGTTGAGGATCATACCCAAAAATTCACTGATGCTAGGCAAGTGCTCACTGAGCTACATTGGCAGATCTTCAGTTCTAGACCCCGAATAACCTACAGACAATTGGTCTTTCTGGCCTATCGAATAGACTGCTTGCCCAAACTCTCAAGGAAGCATACACTCTCACACACTCAGACACACATGCTCACATGCACGCACGCACACACACACGCACACTTCCTCTTGCCTTCTTTCAAGCAGAAGAAAATACCACTTAATTTTCACTTTTGTGAAAATCATGAGACTTTCTTCCCTTCTCAGATTCCTGTGTTCGTTGAGCACCCCAGGGAGGGGATCCTCTACACCCATGTACATGGCAAATCTCTAAAAGATACCCTAAAGAGGACCACACATTCCTATGCTGAATTCTCTTTCGGACTACTCAAGACATCTGAAGTACTCTTCCTTCGGGGAGGAAAAAGAAATATGGAAATGCTTCATTTCTTTCCCAGGTTATACAAATTAGTATAGTTATTCTCTCAGAATCAAAACATGTTTCGATGGATGCAGGGCACTCCAGTTAAAATATCTGTTCCCCTCAAATCAAATTTTCACTGCCATTGAGTGGCAAGGGGTGATGCCCTGGGATCTGTGAGGAGCTCAGCTTCCTTCTGCTGGAGTGTTTAATTTCATTTTCCTTCCCACAAATAAGCATGCTTGGAGCCTTTGCCTTTCCTTCCTCTGGAGTAATCGAAAATTTAATTCGCATTAAGCCAGAGAGGATGGTGTTTTTCCCTAAGGTCACTCAAGGCAAACACTTTAAACCTCTAACAGCCCATCAGTCAGAGAGGCATGTCCTGTCCTTTGCTGATGAGTTGCCTCCCAGAAACAAACAAAGCTGTCTGCCCAGCTCCACTGACTCAGACCCAGGAGGACCTAAGAAGCCCACAGGTCCCATTCCACATTTGATCTCCACTGTGGTTCCTAAGGTGCCCATGGTCTAAGTACCAGGCACCTCTCCATTTGAAGGTCTGTGAGTCCCTAGGTGGCTTTATTTCCACTTAAAAGATTAATGTGAGTGGAGACCAAAGGCTCTTTGCTACTACAATCTGAACTGTAAGAAGCTTCCCAAAGAATGAGTATTGCACCAGGGCAAGGCTATCCTTGAAATCTTATCACCCCTACCCTACAAACTAATAAGGATTTTCTGTGCTTACAAACTGCTGTTCCTGAGCCCCAGGTAATGTTCCCTGGAGATGGGTGAATCATTAATTGCTTATAATGCTCTGAGTAAACATGCTGAGGTCACCATGTGCAAAGATTCAATGAAGCACAACGGCACCCAGAATATTTCTCTTTTATTCACATATAAAGCATGCAAAATGCTGCATAAATTATCAATTTCTCACAAATACCCTGACACATTGCCAGATTGAGCTGGAACCACACAGGAGGATTCTCTGCTCAGGGGTCACAGGACTTATTGCAGTGAAGACTGAGAAACCTCTCCAGAAGAAAGAATCTGCATATTCTTTAGATAAATATCTTCTAACTATTATCTAGAGTGTTTTCTTTCTCTGTGTAGCATAGCATTTCTCAAACACTTTCTGCAAAGTAATTTCTCTCTTATTTTTTATTTTAAATTTTTTAAAGATTTGTCTTTATTTTATGTATATGGGTGTTTTGATTTTATGTATGTCTCTGCACCATGTGCATTCCTGGTGCCTGTGGGGGCCAGAAGAGGGCATCAGATCCCCTGGAACTGGGGTTAGGAATGATTGTGAACCGTGTGGGTGCTGAGAATCGAACCTGTGTCTTCTGGAAAATCAGCCAGTGCCCTTAACCACTGGGTTTAATTTTGAAGCTGATGTGGTAAGATGGAGTAAGAATTCCACCTGGTTCTCTCCTTAGGCTCTTCCTTTACTTCAGTTAGTGTTCACTGAGCCATGGAGTATCCTTAGAAGAAGGATGGGGGACCATTTCAAAAAAGACAGAGGCCATCTGTTTCTGTGTGAATTGGTTAGCACTTCACAGACTCACAACAAAGAGACAAAGATTTACAATTAAGGATGGCCTTAGCCAAATGTGAGTCCAGCAGTATAACTCTGCTTAGTTGCCCTCCATCTGAGCCCAGGTTCGATCTCTGTCCTCCTCAGCTTGTGCCTGCAGCCACAGACCTCCTCAGAATCGCAGGAGCCCAGAGCCTCTCCAGCTCCCTTCCTGGGAGTTTTTCATTAGGTGTGTTCACAAATTCTTTTCCTCTGCTGGTGCCCAAGGTTGCCTGCTCCCACCATGGACTCCTTTCATGAATCAGCGGCAGCTTCGTGATCCTCCATCTTCCTGTCCACGGTTACCATGTCCACTCCACAACAGAAGTGGGTGGGCTTTCCTCTTCCTACCTCAACAGTTCATCATCATGTTGCACCTGGCACTGTGTTCTGGGTCTTCACTTTTTCAGCGATTTACAGAAACTGTAGGAATACAGTTATTTTCTCTGATTCTTTACCTTACCCAGCATTACCACCACACTTGCATGTCCCACTTCTGGCATCTCCTCCTACCTGGACCTGAGCCATAGACACTCCAGGTCAAGACCCTGTTCCAATACCAGAAGCCTACTTAATCAATTTAAGCAAAAATGTAGCTTTATTCTACAATTTTAAATTTTTCATACTTAATCACACTGAGCACCAGGACAAGGACCTAGGAGCCTTGGAAGCAGATGGAGCCTGTGCCTGGAATGTAACTGCTCTCCCTCCACTGGTCTCTGTCTCTGTGCTTTTAAGCAGCTCTATCACCCACTCCTGCTGCAGGTGGACATTTTCCTCTTCCCAGGACACTCACAGCCCCCACCATGGCTGGAAATTCTAAGTCTCATGTCTGCATCCCCAGTAAAACAACAGTGGCTGACCTAGCTTAGCTTGGGGGTCTAACTCTGGATAATCAGTGCTGGTCAGTGGGTCTTATGATACCTGCTGTGACAGTCACCGGAGGCAGGTAAGTTTCCAGAGGAAACAGGCATAAGCAAACGGGCCAGCTGCTAAAATACCCTCAAGTATTGGCATCTGACTAGGCTTACCTATTTCAAGGTTTTGTCTCTGCTAGTAGAAACCATTAACTGCAACATAAACACAAAACATAGGTGGCCTCTGGGAAAGGAAGACTTCAGTCTCCAAAAGGCCAGTCAGACTTGCTCTCAAAAGGCATCCTCATGTCCTCTCCCCATCCCCACACCTCCACAGCCTTTGGAGAGCTCACACCCTGTCACACACAGCTCTGCAGAGAAGCCAGGCAACCAGCACATTGGAGTGACACCAATTTGGCTTTGATTCCACCATTTACAAGCTGTGTGGAAGAATCTCCTCATCTACAAAGAAACATAGTACTATCCAGCTCCAATTTTAGCTGAAAGAGAGCTGAGTGAAATGTGGGTACCTTTCATCATTATTGTTGCTAATAATAGCCTGCAGGCTATTTAAAAATAAGGCAGCCAACCTATAGCTTGACTACACAACTACAGACCTACACCATGAGTCAATACCACTAGATAACATATCATAAAAAAGCAATAGGCTAAACTTTCAAAACACAACTAACCAAAAATGCATACTACAATGCACAGTAGCCTCCTTTAGCATTTTGTCCCTCTTTCTGAGGCACTTGTAGATGATGTATTAGTAAGATCTTCAAAGGGTAAACAAGGGAAGGGAAATGAAGGGAGGGGAAGGGAAGAGAAGAGAAGGGAAGGGAAGGGAAGGGAAGGGAAGGGAAGGGAAGGGAAGGGAAGAGCAGTTCTGAGCATGAGGTCTGGACACACAGTATGTGATGGCCTTGTTATAATGACCAGTGTGATTATGATGACCAATCCTAAGTCATTGGTAAATGCCTTCAGGTGATCATTTCATTTGAAAGGTATCCACATGTGTGGGGTTAGCTATAAATCAACCTATAAAGCACAAGCAATTTTTATATTTAGAAAATGGAATGAAGGTCACTGATCAATACAGCAAAGTGGTTGCCTGGGATGCCTGGAGCTTTGTGAATACTGCTAGTGGTATTTCCAGCTAAGTTCCACAATGCTCTCTAGCTTTTTAGACAAATGAGTACCTTATAGCTGTGAGGGAAAATAGACCAACAGCTCCTGGGCCCAAGCTGAGCAGCCCAACCCCAGGCTCCTCCTCCAGGAGCCAGGAAGAAGGAACTTTGGCTTTCAACCTATTCGATGCCTTCCTCTACACGAGGCTTCCACTTACATCTATAGCTGGTTTTGAATGGTACAAAAGATGATGCACAGAGAAGACACCTCAGCATCCATTGCTAAAATAGCTCCCCCAGCCCAGAAGATCCAGGCCCTCTGTAGCCATTACAGTTCTTTACCAAGGCCACAAGTGATATCTTTGTTAGGCAGGCACCGGGAAGCAGCGCTTTGTGGGTGCTGCTAGATTTGTTCTCAGCATTAACTATTGATCTTTCCTACAGCAGAGTCACAAAGGTAGGACAGCATGAAGGAGAGATGGCAGTGACTTCCCTTACCCCACAGCCAGCTCAGGGTGACAGCAGCAGCAAGTCCTTATCTTTCACAGGAAATGAAAAAAATGAACCAGGGATTCTTCTGTAGTTTTCAATATCTGTCTGAACTGTAAGTTCCTCTGGGGTGATGAAAAATATGCTTCCCAGCCTCTTATCACTCAGTCTCTTCAGGGCACTGATAACCATGCTACAGCCATTTACCCACTCTGAATACTGACAAAAATCACTGTATAGTTAGGTTTGGTGTTTCTCCCAGTAGTCACCCCCAAAAGACTGCCTCCTTTATTTCCTCCAGTTTCTCAAGAATTTATCAACATGGATAAATATATTTATCAAAAGATTTTCTTACTATCAAAGGCTCATCCGCACAAAGCAAAAGGTTTTGGGCTGAGCTGACCCAGCGATTCAACCTCTCCCATGGAGAGAAATTGCTTCTCTATAAAAAACGACTACCTACCTGGTTTCAAACCTCAGCTGCAGGCAAATATGTCATCACAACAGACATTTCCTGTTTCCTTGACAGATTGGCCCAGGGCTGAAATTTAATCCAATATGTCAAAAACTGGTAGGTAGGGGAAAGCAGCGAGGAAGTATTCCTGCTTAGAACCTTATAGCCTGCCTTGCTTGGGAGAAGGAGAAGCTCTGGCTGCTAGCATCAAGTGCTAAGAGTAACCAGTCCAAAAGGAATCAGTAAAAAGCCTTTGTTAACCTCCATGGTGTCTCTTCCGGATGATGAACAGCCATACCAGAGGCAGGACGCAAATAGACATGGGGGGGGGGAATGAAATCTAGTCACCCATTTTATATCCTTTTCCAAAATTAACTCCAGATGGAGAACCCAAAGCTATCAGAATCCTAAAATGGAAGAAAGCTCAGATGACCTTGGGTTTAGCGGTGGCACTCTAGAAGAAAACGAACAAAGGTATCATCCACAAAAGAAATTGCTGAGAACACCATTAAAATGAAATATTCTACTGTGTGAAAGACACTGACACTAGAATAAAAAGCCAGAGCCGAGGAGGAAATATGTGCACGACATTCTTCTAATCAAAGACTATTAACCAACATATACAAAGAACTCTCAAAGTTCAAGAATAAGAAAATGTTCATCCTAATTAAAAAGGAGACAAAATATGGGTCATCTTATCACCAAAGATGAAAGATAACGATTAGGGGTCAGCAAAGATACTACAGACCTCAACATGATAGAATGCACAGTAGGTCACATGGTAGCAAAAGACATCTAGAATGACCAGGATGCCGGACACTGATAGGACTATGCATTTGTGAAAATGTGCCCTGATAGGATTGTGCACCTGTGAAGATGTGCACTGATAGGACTGTGCACTTGTGAAGATATGCAAAGAAACTCTCACCATTTTCTTTGTAAAGGATACATGGTATGGCTGGGGTGAAAGACATGTTGACATTGGAGTATCTTCTTTTCATATGATCAGCAGCCAAACTCTTTGGTTTTAAATATCAGTTTTTCCCAGAAAATTGAGCTGAAGATTTGGGGCCACACATTCTAATCTTTTCCAAACTCTTCTACTCCCTGGTGATCAGCCATTCAAATATATGAGCCTACCAGACCATTCTCAATCAAACTACCACACTTAGCACATTCTCCTTCCAAATCACCGCCCACACCCATTGTTACCAGAGCTTTGATAAGATAAATCATCTAATTAATCTCATATTGTAAATGGATCATTATAAGCCCACCTATGCAACAGTGTTTCACTATAACTAAGCTTTGTATTTCAAATCGTATTGCTTTTAATGAACTTCATTCTTTAATGTCTTTTTCTTCCTAGGGATATAATTTCAGTCTTTGTCTCCACCACAGCCAATACAGCAGGCACTTGCTTGTTGTTAACACTAGTAACAATGACTAAGTACTTGGTAGTTGACGAGGACCTTGTTCCACAGTTGTATAGATTGTGTCACTAGCTCTGGCATCACACAGCAATGTCAAATATCCCATTTTACAGCTAAGGAAGTGAAAGCTCCACAATGTTCCTTTAACACCTACGGTCTCACGCCAAGAAAGCAGAGCAGTCTGGATTTACACCCAAGTTATCTGACTCTCCCAGTCACTGGGCTGCACTTCAGTCGAGTGGGGAATCACCGCCTTCAGAACTGGCCGAGAGGGAGAAGGGCTTCGCCAGCTAAAGGCTAAAAGCACTGAGTGGGTTTTCCTTCCCACAAGGTTGCATACACTCTCCCTGTTTGAAACTGAGGCAGAGAGCTTTCTGATGGGCTATGTACCTGTAGACAAGAAAATAATGATACCTTCATCTAAAATGTGTGTGTGTGTGTGTGTGTGTGTGTGTGTGTGTGTGTGTGTGTGTGTGCCTCTGTCTCCCTCTGTCTCTCTGCCTCCCTATCTGTGTGTGTGTGTGTGTGTGTGTGTGTATGTGTGCGTGTGTGTATGCCTCTGTCTCTCTGCCTCCCTATCTGTGTGTGTGTGTGTGTGTGTGTGCGTGTGTGTATGCCTCTGTCTCCCTCTGTCTCTCTGCCTCCCTATCTTTCTCTCTCTCTCTCTCTCTCTCTCTCTCTCTCTCTCTCTCTCTCTCTCTCTCTCTGTGTGTGTGTGTGTGTGTGTGTGTGTGTGTGTGTGTGCATGTGTGTACATTTCTATTCTTTTATTTGCAAAGAACTGCCATTAAAATGAAGGCTGACTAGGGAGGAAGAGGGCACAACCACCCACTGTCCACACAGCTGGGCCTTTTCATTCATTTACCAGCCAAATGGGGACATCATCAGAACTGAAATTGATCCTAGCACCCAAACATGCAAAGAAAGGCTTCTTTCCTCAAGAGAAACCTTAATTAAAACCTTGTCCTACGTCAGATGGAAATCTGCCCTGGAACATTTGAAAGCCATTGCAATCCTATAACCCGTATATGACCAGGTGCAGTGGCCTCTGCTCCTAGTCCCCAACTGAAACGTTTGTCTCCTGATTTTCTTTCCCTTTCAACTTGTCTTTTTATCAAAGGGATCCCTCACCCTTTTGTCAAAGGAATCCACCCCACCACTGTGCAATACCACCTGATGGAATTGCAGTCAAAGCTCTTGGTGGCTCAGGCCTATATGAGGAGCCACCTTCGCCTGTTTTATGCCATCCACCTCTTTGGGAAACTGAAATTGTGCATCAAAGCATAGCACCACTTCCTGGGACCTCATTAAGCCAATTCTGAGGCAGAGGCTTCAACAGAGGAGGTGTTTACTATCTAAGCAGCACACTGAAGCAGCCAAGACCTTAAGCAACAGAGACCCAGTGATGGGTATAGAAGACCAGCACATGTACCAAGGGCCAAGGGAAGCTTTCTACCTTTATTTTGTATTTATAATATATTTGTTCCAACATATCAAAAAGACATTCTGAGAACCAGCAATGCTGGGAGGTTTGTGTATCTCCTAGTATCCTCAGAATCACCTTAACTGAACGCAGAAACAATATCATGAACCTAATCTAGCCATCACGCCAACAGGGCTTTTTGACTACAAGACAAACTGGTAATTACGTGTTTTGTCCTAGTTCTGAAACTCAGCTAGCTTTGGCAATGACACTTTTCTCTAAATATATTGCTTTGTCACAGCTAGCTGTCTACCACAGGTTTTATTCAAGCAAAAAAAAAAAAAAAATCTGATGAGTAGATAATTGCAAAATGGAAAATCCAAGCCATTTGTCATAACAATCTAAATTGATTGATGGACTCCAAAAAGAAATGAGTCAGGTTATCTGGGACATAAAGTGGTCAGGGCCCTGGTCCATATCTCATACAAAGGAGGCAGCATAGAGCAGTCACTTCAGCCCTGGGCCTTTGTCTATCAATGAACAGCTCGGTCTATAAGGTCTCTGTGTGGTGATTAGCATGCTGTGTGCTACCACAATGCTCTGTCTGATGATTTGTGTCTCTGCATTAGGGCAGCAAGATTTCTCTGGCTTCTTACACTGTATGTTCATTGGCTCCCCAGAGTGTCTATGGAGAGTCATCCCATTTTCTCAAATGTCTTATAAAACACATTTTGGTTCACACACTATTCACATACTCTACAAGAAGCTCATGTGGTCAAGGCCAGAATCAGGCTGGTGCTTGGAGGTACCAACACATCTGGCCTGAACAGAAAAATGGAGGTGGTTCAAATGCTGGTCTGAAATACCAGTAATTGATAGGAAGTGATATTTTATGGCAGCTAATAGGCCAAGCACTGTTCTGATGCCTATGTTCCTCAAGGTAGATCAGAAGCTCTATGAGAAAGGGACCACAGCAGTTCTAGCTTATGGATGAGGAAATGAGAGCAGGGGAGAGTTAAACTGGTAAATAGTTAACGGAAGAGCTGGGATTTGAGCGCAGACATTCAGGCACTACACTTACCTCTCCCCTCTCCTGGCTGCTGTGAAGACATATTATTGCACCTTTCTGAAACAAGGACAAGAGCCAGGACAGTGTGTACAACTCCTCTAGGAGTATGGGAGACACAGCTCGGCTTGGTGTGTGCCCCAGTACTGAAGTTCCTCTATACAGATGTTTAGTATACTTCTATGACAAACCCACCCTGGGCATAGTGAACCCCCTCCTGCAGTTCATGAAGGCAGAGCCCTCACAACCTGGGTAGCCCTTAAATACCCCACTTCTCAATAGTGTTACATTGGGGAGTAAGTGTACATCAAATGAACTTTGGGGCTACATTAAAACCACAGAATACTGAATGGAAAGAAAGAATGCCCTTCTGCCCAGACTGAAGGAATAAGACTTGGGAAAACAAGGACCTCAGACAGTGGAGGCAACCAAGCATGACTACCATCATACTACCAAAGTTTGAAATCTGGGCCACCCACTGACTGGTTACACAAGTTCAGTGTCTTGGTTACTCTGCTATGAAATTAAACACCTGCATATGCAATGAGCTGCCTTAAAACAAGGGGGCTGAATTTCAATGATGAGTGAAAGAAAGAGGTAAAAGAAAAAAAGCATTGAACAGAAAACCTTCATTGATAATATTGAATCATGAAACATCACTTCTATAACGTTCTCTTTGTTAGGAATTCAACAACAACAACAAATTACAGAGAAATGGCCTCCATGCTCAGTAGGAATGTGGCAGTATTCTGAATGGCCTATATTCTAGAGAAAGCATTTTGGAGTTTGAAGCCAAATGTACCAGTAGTCATACTTTGAAACTGCCATCTCCCATGCTTGATTATGTAAATGAAATCTGGGCCCTAAAAGGATTCTTTTCCCAAGAGAACTAGGGTAATACAAAGCTTGGAGATCAGATGTGCTACATGTTTGTATACAGTGGGTGCCCAGTATATATTCTCAGCTCAGATTTGGGGCTAGGCCTGAGAAAACAGAAATGGTTTTTTGCTACTCAGATGGCTACTGAACTTCTCAGCAGCACATCTTACATTGCAAAGGAACAGACCTTGTTAAAGCAAGCAGAAGTGTCAAGATAAAAGCCCTGTCCATCAGAATCTTCCTAATGACCCCAGGACTTCTCATGGGGTCCTTTCTTAAGATCGAATTTAGACAGTTCAATCCTGTCCAGAAATGACCAGTAATGAAAACCAATGCCAAACACAGGACTTAGTCTCTCTCACACACACACATTCATTCTCTCTCTCTCTCTCTCTCTCTCTCTCTCTCTCTCTCTCTCTCTCTCTCTCTCTCTCTCTCCTTCTCTGTTCTTTACTTGTGTGAGGAGGAAAATCTTTGTACAGATCCAGCCTAGGCCAGGCTCTGATTATGCCCAGGACCCAACATACTCTCTAAACAAATTCTGGGCTTCAAAGATGAGCAAAGATTCGCAGCAACCAGTTGAAAATATTTGAAACACAAGGATTTTACATAATAACCCTAATTCTTATGCACAATTTTCAGTGAGAAAATTCATTTATTTTAGAGGCTAATTCATGATCTTTGTGGGTAATTCCATATTAGTTCCCTGCAAGGTGTGATGAACACTGAATAGATGGGGTATCCTGGACAGGTCAGCCACTGTGGCATGGCCTCTGAAGTCAGTTTTTTCTATATGGTCTACAGAGGACTTTTCTCGCAGACCCAGACTTTGCCCTGCCTCTCTAAGTGGAAAACAGAATGGAAGCAAGACAAACAGGCCAAACTGAACACAGTCTCAAGATCCTACTCACGAGGAAAGCCCGACAAAGGGTGTCTTCAAAAGAGAGAGATGAAAGAGAGCTTGGCTTTTTGCTGGCATCTGAGCCTCAATTTGCTGCATTGCCATATGCCTTGGAGCAGGGCATGAGAAGCTCTTTGATTGCCACAGAACAGCGGCACCTCTGTCAGAGCCCCCCTCATGACTCCTGTGGTACAGCAGTAAAGAGAGAGAGAAGTGCAGATGTGAGGGGGGAGATCACAGCAGAAAGCCCCTTGAATGCCACTACACCCACTCCCAGAACAAAAGAAAGAAAGGAAGGAAGGAAGGAAGGAAGGAAGGAAGGAAGGAAGGAAGGAAGGAAGGAAGAGAGAGAAGAGGGCAGGACCAAGAAAAGAGAGGAACCCTCACAGGGCACCTGTTATCTTGGGGAGCTGGGGAGGGCTGACATTCTTTCTTGATTCTGGAACTGAACGAGCTGCATAAAATTGCTACGGGGCAACAAACACCTTCCTCTGATGGCCTCCTGGGAAGAGGAGTATGGAAACTAATTTACATAGTACAATTTTTAAATTAACACTTCAACATGTACCAGGTACTCTTCCCATGTTCTCTGCTAAACTCTGCTAAAATGGACTCATTTCATCCCCTTGGCAAGAAATGTCAGTAGGGTATGTGACATCTTTGTCTCTAGCAGTGACTCCCCGGACTGTCCCCAGCTCCATCCTTCCTCCACATTAGAAACTGATGTTTCAGCTTCCACTGCCCAAATAGCAGAGCTCAGTTCATGAAACAAGACTCAGAGAACTTTCCACAGGGGAGGCTGGGTCCCAAAGAACCTTTGAGGAGCTCTAAGAACCCAGAGTTCCTCTTGCCTTCAGCTTTTATTAGGAAGAACTACATGCAAAGGTACCATGTTTACAAGGAATAGATGGTTCTGTTTAATAGATCATCAAGGAGAGCAGAGACAAGGATGGATGGATAGAAAAGTGCATGGGAACATAACAAGGCTTAAGAAATAGCCTTCCATCTTAAGAAATAGCACATTTCAGCTTCCTGAGCTGGAAAGCCTGTACAGACTATTTGCTTCTGTCCTTAGTGTGTCAAGGGGTCAAGATGCTCTGAGATGTAGAATGTATTCCCTCTACAAACAAGGCTAACATCTTACTGGGCTACACCTTACTGAATATCAGATACTTCCCACACTGTCTTCCACACTCGGTCATTTTAGTCCCTTCAATAACCCTGTTGTGGGCCTAGTTCTGAATTTACATTTTTGAAAGAAACATAAATCTTGTTCAGCTTGTCCTCAAAGCTGGTGTCATGGCCCATCATTACCTCCAGTCTCCAACCTATAAGGCAACTAACATCTCATTGGCACTTTTGTGCTCTTGGTAAAATAAGAAACTCCAGAGTCAGAATTTCATCCAAACCGTGATGTGTCTAGGTGTACGTTCTTGGGGTATTTAGGGACTCAGCATTGCATCATTGAATATTAGAGTTTACATTCTCCAAAACATCCCTGAGATTCCCAGAATTAGGATTCCAATGTCCTGGCTTCAATTCCCTCCAAACTTCTCTCTCTAATGCAACTGCTGACTGGGAAATGATCCATATCCCCACAGGCCAAACTGATCTGGATGAAACTCCTTTCTCAGGTGACTCTACATTGTGACAAATTGACCATCCAAATTAAGCATCATATACATTTAACTTCATTCAGAATTATCAGAGATCTTTATCAACTATTTCCAGATAATAGACAGACACTGGGTTTTCTTCGGCTTTTATAGTCCTATATTTGGCCCTAATCAACTGACTGATTTCCTCTGAAGTATATATACATTTGTGCAAAAAATGGAAACAGCACAAACTGTGCATTGATTATGCCCTATTATAACAGACAGTGAGAGGCACACAAGGACACAGAGGTGTCCAGTCCCTAAGGAGCTACCACAGAGAAGGCAGCTATGTCTATAAGAAAACTCAGAAGGGCATCTGTACAGCAATTTAATACAAGATCATTAAACACACAAACCCCAAGAACAGCATCCAAACAACTATGGAGTCCAAAGATCTCTTTCTAACTCCCTCAGCTGAGTAATAATCAAATGACCATTTACCAAATGATTTGAAATTGCAGAATCCCCTGATCGGCCTTCAGAATTAATGCTTGAGATAATGAATGCCCAGCAACTTCAGAGATTTAATTACTGAAAGGACTTGCTTTCAGAAAGAGCAGCTAGACAAACTTAGAGAGTGAAAAAGAATATTAATGAGGTGGATCTTGAGATGTCCTAGGATCCAGACTCCATCTGCAGGCAAGACATCCATTTTATAAGGACTTCTGAGTGAGAAACTGGCACCTTTCTTTAGTGACAGTTCTGGGTACTTCAGATAGATCTGCAGTGGTAGCTCTTAAAATATGACCTTCCTTCACAGCCCCTACGATCACTCAAGGCAGTCACAAGAAAACATTCTGTGTTTACCTTCCATCTGGGGAGCCTGCAAGCCTGCAGGGTAGTCTGACTCTGTACCTAGAGGGACAGAAGAGGATGGGAACCAAAGCCAGGATGAAGGGCCATCATTTTTTCAGGAGGTATTCTAGAGTTGAGTATCGAGGGCAGGTGGTAGTAACTGTATCTTCATTGGACAATAACTAACATTTGTTTATTATACTCATCCATTTAATTTCATTGCCTAACATTATGTGGCTTCCACAGCGCATTGGAGTTATAGGTCTTGTAATGGAGGCTATTGTATTTACTGAAATTCAGAAGTTTGGAGTTACTAAATGCTGAAACTGGGATGGCCATTACTGTTCTATCCCACATCCTATGAACAGCAGCCATGGTAACAGACGTGTATTTGCACACAATCTTTCACAGAACCTCCCTAAGGATCCAGAAAGATCGTTTGTCTCTAACCCTAACCCCTCCCCCTTCTTAATAGAAGGTAAAGCTGGAATTCAGAAAGATTATTGAGTAATTTCCCTCTGGTCTCACAGGTGAAATGATGAAATGAAATTTCAACCTAGGTCATTTGAGACTTAAACCTGTGTTTTTATGCTTATTCATATTTTAGAAAATAACCACAATCTATTTCAGAAGAATTATAAACCCTAACAAATTCTCACCAAGGTCTTCCTGGCGTGCTTTGCAATGTGCCCAGACAGGAGCAGAGTCTCAGCATCCCCCTTCCTTCCTCATGCATTAAGACTGTGATAAGTTCACAGTGTTCTTCTCCTCCATCAGAATGGACTCAAAGAAACTAACTGTGGACTGGACAATAGTGTTCTCACCCTAAACAAGACCCTAATAGTTAATACGGAGGCCATTGGTGTCTTGCCAAAATGTTTTCCTGCCCAATTCCTTAAGATTTGTAGAAGTTGAGTCTCTTCCCTGATCTTCATGCCAGAAGAGACATGGAAACACTAAATACCTGCCTAAGTCACAAAGAAGTTAGAAGTTTGTTTGCTCTGCAACCCATGGCTAAAAAAGGTCATGAAACAGGTGCTCTGGGAAGTCCCTGGGTTAGATCCTTAGCATGGCAGGAAGAAAGAGAAGAGGAGGAAGAGAAGGAGTGGAAAGATGGAGAGAAAAAGATGAGAGAGGGAGGGAGGGAAGAAGGGAAGGAGGGAGGGAGAGCTACTATGATCTAGGTTTTGTGTTTAGTTCTATAAGTCTTAAAAGAAGATTCTTGTTCTTTTAGGAAATGGTTCCTGAGTATTCACCAGGCACTAGGTCCTGCCACAAGCACTAAAAACAACAACAGAAAAGATTCCACTGCCTTCATGAAGTTGATGAAAGAGAGATGATGGCATGTGAACAAGGAAATAAACTGTATGCTGTATGGTGTGGCAGACGTAGATATGTTTGTGGAGACAGCAAGTCAAGGTAATGGGAATGGTTGCCGTGGAGGATGGGAGGAGGCATTCTACTTTATGTAAGGTGATAACCCGAATACAGACAGAGGAGTTAGTCTTAACTTGAAGCAGCCTGAATTCAGGTATTTGGATGAAGAAATATGACTTACCTCACATCCCAAGTATTAGCCCTATCCAAATCCATCATTTTCCAGAGCCAGCCTGACCTGGTTTGCTCAATAATGTCCAGCCATAGAACAAGGCAAGAAAAAAAGAATTTGTATTTATATCCTGAAAAATCTGGACTCCTAATTACAAAGACCAGAGCTACAACAATATCCAACTGTAGTTTCACTGTGCATTAGTGTCTAGACATATCCAATAGCACTCTTGCCTTGCAGCTGCATCCTCAAACCTGGTTTGTCCTTTATTTATCAGTAGCTCCTTTTTATATAGTCATTATTGAGTGACCCATCTTCTATTTACAGCCTTCCCTTACTAAACTTTATGGCTCATTTATGGCCACTCACACACTAGCCAAGATGTTCATCTAAGCTGCCCAGTTTCTGAAGCAGTCTTTGGGAGGCTAACCTGAAGGCATTTGGAAGTCAACAAGTAGAGAGCGCATACAAGTCAGCACAAGAACTCAAAGGGATCTTCGAAAATCTCTGTTGACTAGAGATGGTCATGGTAGTTATCCTGTTCTCAACAAGAGATGGGTCCATTTCTCCTTTAGTAGATCTGAGTTGGACTGACCTCTGCTTTGACTGCTAGAACATGTGAAATGACCAGGTCCATCTATCTTTGCTGTCTAGATATTTTCCTTTCTCTTTCAAAGTCTTATAACAAATGGAAACAAGATTCAAATTAAATTGCTGAATAGTGAGAGGCATTGGAGAAGGACCCTCAGAGGACAAGATATCTCTTGCACCACCCAGATTAATCCAGCCACCTGAGCTGCCTTGGCTATACCAGGTAGACAGAAGAATCATACAGAGGATCTGTGCCAGCCCATGAGATTGTGAAAAAACACATCAGTGTGGCTGTAGAGTGCTAAGCATTTGTGAGGCTGGCTACATAGCAACAGAAAAGAATGCCATCCTTTATGTGGGTGCTCTCAGGAGAAATGGGGCAGGGAATAGTGAGGCTGGTTTAGCAAATGCACAGAAAGTGGCCTCTTAGTTATTAGTATTTTCTTTCACATATTACAAAGCCAACATTCTCTAACAGTGATCCTCAGATCAGAACTCAGTGAAGGAATTGTCTGGTAAATTGACTAAAATTAAAGTTTCATAGCCCTCTCCTTATCAATTTGGGTATAACAGGCCTGAGATGGCATTAGAAACCTGTCCTCTTGCAACTCTCTAAGCAATTTTGATGAACATCCATGCATCAGAATTTTTACCTATGAATTACTTGAGGACAGGAAGTAGCTTTATCTTTACACCTTTTGGGCCAGATATGGTCTCTGGCACACATAGGGGTGAAATTCATGGTCAACAGATCGACAAATAAGTGGATGGATGGATGGATGGATGGACGGACGGACGGGGTGGGTGGATGGATGGATGGATGGATGGATGGATGGATGGATGGATGGATGGATGAACGAACTGAAAAAGAACAGGGCCATTTAGGGCCATTGTGGTATCATAAGGCCTGCTCTATTTGAGAAGGCCTCTCACCCACTTTTGCAGCCACTGTGTCCATGGCAACACTATCACACGTGCCTCCTACTTCTTCTTCTTGGTTATATACTTAGGAATCCTAAAGAGGCAGAAGGAACATGGAAACAGATTCAGGAAAGGGACTGGGGATATGCAAAATAAAAACACAGCAACTTTGACACCACCTGTGAGCTATTTGCCTCTCTAAGTCAGTCCTGAAAATTAAAAACTGAAAGTCCCATTTTCTCTCCTTCCTAGGGAAGAGGTTTAAATTCAAGGGCAGGGAGAGTTCAAGGATCCTGGAGAGGAAACTCTGTGGAAGGACTTCAAGACACGAATTTTAAAAACCTGGATACCTGCAAAGTTTCCTCTCCTCCTCAGGCTCTCAGTTTTCCCCTGAATACAAAATACTGAAAAGAAAGTAAAGATCTGGAGAACTTATCCCAAAGCATTTCCTCAGCTAATTCATTCAGATCCACACCTACTCAGAATACATTGTGGCTTTGCTCCCTGCCTGCTGTACTCATCAAATGATACAGCAAGCCTTCTAGGTACAAGGAGCAAACACACCCAGAGGAGTCATGCTAAAAAGCAGCAAGAATGAAGCCAAAGGACCAGGTTGAAACACTTTTTATGGGAAATTTTAAATGCTGAACTAAAAGAGTAACTGTAGGCGACCATTTTTGCAAGCCTCTAGAATTACAGAAATCTGCTCAAAATCGGTACTAAGTTCCAAAATCTGCATGTGATAAGATGAGTTACACATGCTTATGATGGGAAAGGAGGACCTAAGGGTTAGTAAAGAGAAAAATCTTCATAACCCCACCGTCTAAAATTAACCACTTCTAACACTGTGGGATGGAAACCTCTGGGTTATTATATGTACAGCGCTGTGCATATCTTCCTTCCTCTGAGAAAATCTGAACCAGTTTCCCACAGGTTAATGTAGATGCCCGTGTTTATCAATAATGATTAGACAGTAGTTGAGATGTCTTCTTCTTATTTTCCTTTTTTTCAATTCTTTTTTTTTTCTAGACCGGATTTCACTGGGTAGCTCTGGCTGTCCTTGAACTCACTCTGTAAGTTAGCCTCAAACTCAGAGACTCACCTGCCTCTGCCTCCTGGGGGCTGGGATTAAATATGTGTACCACTACACCCAGCTCAAAATACCTTCTTCTTTAAGAGATATAATTTTGGTATTGCTCCAGATACACATGCATACACATGTCCATATACTTAGGCATTTGCACATACATGCATACACACACACAAATACATTCATATACATATACACACATATGAGTATGTATATGCACATGCAAACACATAAATACATGCACACACTTTTCTTAAGATGACTTTTTTATTAGTAACATATCTGGGTCAAAACTTTCAATAAAATATTGCCAAACCTTTAAAAAAAATTAGAAAATTTGATTCAGCTTTCTTACTAACTATGTGTGAGTAGCTATTTCTCCACATTCTTGCCATTCTAGTATAATTTTCTGTTGTAATCTTTGCTTAGGGGGTGCTGGAGATGGCTCAGTGGTTAAAAGCCTGTGCTGCTCTTGCAGAGGACCCAAGTTCAGTTCCCAGCATCAACACAGTGGCTGATAATCATTTATAACCCCTATTCAAGGAAATCTGATGCTTTCTTCTGGCATCAGGCACACATGTGGAGCACATACATACATTCAGACAAAATATTGATACCCACAAATGGAAATGAATCCATCTTTTCTGTGAGAACGCTTTCCTGGGCTGTTACTGTTGTTTACGTTTGTAGCATAGCCAGTTCTGAAACTGGCTCAGATCTGCAATTTCTATAGACCTTGAGTAAGGAACTTGAGTACTTGCTTGTTCTGGCTAGGCTTTGGCTTGCTTCTGTATGAAACAGAGATCATAACAGCACCTTAAAGCCAAACCCAGTTGTGTAACCCCAGCTACCCAGGAAGCTAAAGCAAGGGGATCGTCAGTTCAAGGCTAGCCAGGGCAATTTCATGAGCATCTGTCTCAAACATAAAAATAAATAAAAAAGAAAGAAGGAGGAGGAGGAGGAGGAAAGGAAGAAGAAGAGGAAGAGGGAGAAGAAAAGGAGGAGGAGGAGAAGGAGAAGGAGAAGAAGAAGGAAGAGAGCTAATGGATGGTTAGGGAGATAGTTCTGTCAGTAACCTGCTTGCTGCACAAGAATGAGGACCAGAATTTGATTCCTACAACCCACATAAAAATCCAAGCACACTGTGGTGCACTTATCATCCCAGTCCTGGGGAGGTGTAGACCAGTAGACACTGGGACTCCATGGTGGCCAGCCTAGCCTAACTGGCAACCCCAGGTCACAGTGAGAGCCTGTTTCAACAAGGTACATATGTCCTAAGGAATGACAACCAAGATTGCCTTTTGGTCTGCGCGCGCGCGCACACACACACACACACACACACACACACACACACACACACAGAGTGCACATGAATGCTAAAAAGGTTCTTGCAAAATGAATCTTAAAAGGTCTTATTAATAAAATCAAGTCTGAAGTCAGGTGTTGGGGTGAATGCTGGAAGATCAGAGAAGCAGAACAAGCCACAGCTTCCTCACCTCGCCAATTCCTCAGCTGATTCTCTTTCCTCAGACTGGAAGCCTCTCAGTCCTCAACCAGAATGGGTCTCAGCTGAACTGCTGCTAAAAGCCTAAAAGCTTAACCAGGCTCTAGTTCCTGGTCCTCACACCTTATATACCTTTCTGCTTCCTGCCACCACTTCCTGGGATTAAAGGCATGTGTCACCATGCCTGTCTGTTCCCAGTGTGGCCTTGAACTCACAGAGATCCATATGGATCTCTACCTCCAAAATGCTAGGACTAAAGGTGTATGTGCTATCATTTTCTGGCCTCTATGTCTATCTAGTTACTGTTCTGTTCTCTGACCCCAGATAAGTTTATTAATGTGCAATATATTGGGGAACACAGGTTCTCTAAAGGAACCTAATGTAGTTAGAGTTTTCCTGCCTGGCCCAGTCAGGACAAATCTCTCTTACCTGCCAGTCTCACAGTCGCTCAGACCCAACCAAGAAAGCACACAGAAACTTATATTGCTTATAAACTGTATGGCCGTGGCAGGCTGCTTGTTATTTACTTCTTCTATCTTAAATTAACCCATTTCTGTTAGTCTATACTTTGCCACATGGCTCGTGGCTTACCAGTGTCTTTACATCTTGTCATGGCGGCAGCTGGCGGTGTCTTTCTCCACCCAGCCTTGGTTTGTGGCTTACCAGTGTCTTTACACGTTGCTTCTCATGGTTGATAACAGGATAAGCCATTGTATGAGAGCCATTTGGAGATGTTACAACCTGTATCTGGGAGGTGGAAGGCTGGGTGGAGAAAGACACTGCCAGCTGCTGCCATGACAAGATGTAAAGACACTGGTAAGCCACGAGCCATGTGGCAAAGTATAGATTAACAGAAATGGGTTAATTTAAGATAGAAGAAGTAGATAACGAGCAGCCTGCCACGGCCATACAGTTTATAAGCAATATAAGTTTCTGTGTGCTTTCTTGGTTGGGTCTGAGCGACTATGGGACTGGTGGGTAAGAGAGATTTGTCCTGACTGGGCCAGGCAGGAAAACTCTAACTACAACCTAACTTATAGAATGACTAGATATTTTAAAAGGGAGTTTGTTAGATTGGATTATAAGATCTGGTCCAGGTAGTCCAGCAATGACTGTCTCACACTGGAGGGGTCAAGAATCCAGTAGTTGTTTTTTCCCATTGGTCTGGGTGTCTTAGCAGGCCTATTCCGGCACTGGAGACCTGGGGATTCTTGGAGAGCTGCTGGCCTTTAGTCTATGCTGGAATATACTGCAGAGGGAGTGATTAGGGATGCATCGTCTGCTGAGAACAGAGAAACTGCTTCCTCAGGTGAGAAAAACCCTTCAGAATTTAAGGGTGCAAAGGACCCAGCCTCATTTGGGTCCTATCACACATGTCCACCCCAAGTTACAGGATCTCACTCTCTACTTATCACTGCCATTACTTTCATTGCTAACACCCTCCAAGGCATAGATTTGAATTTTTTGCTATAGATTAGTCAATTTTATAATGAAGACTTGGGTTTGATATTCAGCAGCTTCCATTCTGGCAATTAATTAATTAATTAATTAATTAATAATAAATACTTGTTTCGGGATTAGATATAAAACCCTATCAAGGGGTTGGGGATTTAGCTCAGTGGTAGAGCGTTTGCTTTGCAATCGCAAAGGCCCTGGGTTCAATCCTCAGCTCAAAAAAAAAAAAAAAACCTATCAAGTTTTGATAACAGTATCTGGTATATAATAAGCTTCTTATCAATACTAGATTTATGAATTACTGTAGATTCACTGTAATTCTGAAATGCTAACCTCATTTTGGAGCTAATTTTTCTTAGTCCTTACACTCAGAAAGTCTCTTTCCTCCCTTATTATTACATATTTTAGTATTATTAGGCTTTCATTTTTACATTTAAAGTTTCAATTCAAAAGTTTAAGTTATGACCTAAGGAATTTGCTTTCATTTTTGTCCCAATGTTGTTTCTACCACACTGAGATGTGGCATGTCTTAGGAACTAGACAGTGGTTCTCATCGGGTCCAAAGGAAACTCCATTTCCTCAAATTCATAAAGACGGAAGTGACAGATTGCTGTCTGCGGTGCCTAGCAACACACAGAAGCACATGCTGGCCCACAGGCTCCCTCAGTATCACAAGTAACATTACATATTTCAAAATCCATACTGGCCCCATCTCACCGCCTCTCCTACCCAAAACTTTCCCAACTCATGGGCTTACTTCCCATCAGCTACTCATTCTCCTTATAACCCTGCTATTTCAGATATGCTCTCTGTGTGTGTCCATGTTCCTCATCTCTCTGCTCTCCCAGGTTTCTGCTTCTCTCCTGGCCAGGTCCAGTCTGCAGGCCATGTTCAGTCTTTGTCTCAGTCTTCACTACTTTCTCCCTCTGCTCTGGACTTTTCCTGATGTCTTAGGCTGTCTCTCTCTCTCTCTCTCTCTCTCTCTCTCTCTCTCTCTCTCTCTCATATCTCCAATAAAATGTTCCCCTTAACCATACCATGGAGGGTCATCTTGTCAGTTTATACACTTCTGGGCTTCCATTTCTCTTCCATCAGCCATCCTACCTATCCTTATGCAAGTCAGTCAATGTTGATAGTTACAGGCCACTCCCAGTGCATTACAATATCTCAAAGAAAATTTCACTTCATTCTTCTTGGGTAGAGCTGTATATTATACACTATTATTTTTAGTTTTGAGCTAGAAAGACAGAAATTGTATGCAGTTTTCTGTCTCTGGCCAATGCTGTGATGAGCTACCCAGGTCTTCATCCCAGAACATACACTTGTTCCCCAGATGCTGGATGTACTGCCAGAATATTGCTGCAGATGTACACTTGGCTGGAGAAGAGTACCTCCCCTGGATCAGGCCTCCTTCCAGAAACAGCATGCATTTGATGATTGCCTGTGGGTGAGGGGCCACACACGCCAGCCCTCTGTCCCAGCTCAGTGAAGTTCTAAGGATCTGAGCTAGTAACAGAACTGCCCATGAGCAAAGGGGAGCCCTCTTCCAACTGCTGTGCAGGCCCTTTCAGCTTGCACAAGCCGACATACCCCTTCCCCAGTCCACAGGAGTGTGAACCCAAAGCCCTGCAAGGAAACTGTAGACCAGTCAGCCTCACAGAAATTCCAACTCAAGCAAAACAATCAGTGCTCAAATAACTATAATCCAGCTAATGATGATTTTGCTAAAACTATGTTATTGAAATGTTTTTTGTTCTCATTTTGTTTCCGTTTTTCAATATTCCCAAAAATATTCTTTATATATATGTCTTAGACTTTCTCTTCTTTAAATTTACCCTAAGTATTGTCATTTGTCATTGATCTCTCTCTCTCTCTCTCTCTCTCTCTCTCTCTCTCTCTCTCTCTCTCAGTGTCTGTGTGTGTGTGTGTGTGTGTGTGTGTGTGTGTGTGTGTGTGTGTGAAAGAGAGAGGGGGTCTGGTGTTTTTATTACCCTCCAATAAAAAGTGAGTTTATAATTGCAGATTGTCTTGTAGAAGAAACCCCTTTCTTTTTATGAGGCTTCAAAGTCTGGAACTAGACAGTGAGAGTGGGTTCTACAAAGGCACACTTCAGGTCACTTTGCACACATCTCAAGAACAAGGGTGTCCTGTGTCCTACCCAGCACATCTCCAAGAAGGATACAGAGGGACTCTTTTTAAGAATTCAGTCCCAGGACACCTTAAATTGAAAGTCCACAGGAGGATCTAAATGACTCTTTCAGGGGCATGATCACTGGAGTCATGTGCAGTTGTGTGCAGCTGTGTGCTGGATAACCTTCAGTGATCCAAGATCCCACAGGCAGGCTGCAGTGAGGCCTCATGCTATTCTAAAATTCTCTCTTTCTATTCCCCTCAGCAGAGCCCTGCAAGCAAGCCATTGTTGCCATGAAAACTTTGACTTCCCCTTATCTGAGATACTACAAAGACAGACAAATATATTTTTTAAAAAACTGATTAGGAAAAAGAAACTCTTAATGAGAGCCATAGATTTGATTCAAAGCAATATGACTTCTTGAAATATGAATTAAGCTTTACCACTAGCTATGATGACCTGGAATGAACTCACAAAATAAGAGCAAAAGAAATACAGATCTCAACATACTGAAACTAAGGAATTAACCTAAAACTTAGAGGGATTGGTAAATGGCATCTCAAAACAGCCCAACTCACTACCTGCTCTCTATATAGCGCTTTATTGGAGCACAGCTAAGACACTGTGTCACAGGTGCTTTTGTGTTATAGGAAGAGTGCCACAGCTCTCGGAGAAACCTATGGCCTGTACACCTAACCTATTTACTAACTGGCCAATTGAAAAAAACAAAAAAGCAATTGGCAACCCCAAGATCAAAAGTAAAACAATTAGAATAATCTAGTGGCTAAGACATGAATTTTAGTTCCGTCTATTTGCCTGTAAATTTCATGATGTCATTGTCTTTTACTGCTGAGTTGTATATATGTGTACATGTATTGTATATATGTTTTGTATGTGTATATGTACCACATTTTCTTTATCCATTCTTCAGTTGAGGTGCATCTAGGTTGCTTCCAAGTTCTGGCAATTATGAATAATGCTACTATGAACACAGTTGAAAAAGTGTCCTTGTGGTATGGTTAAGCATCCTTTGGGTATATGCCCAAGAGTGTTATCCTTTGGTCTTGAGGTAGATTGATTCCCAGTTTTCTGAGAAACCGCTATATTGATTTCCAAAGGGGCTGTGTAAGTTTGCACTCCCACCAACAGTGGAGGAGTGCTCCCCTTGCTCCACATCTTCTCCAACATAAGCTGTCATGCTGAGCAATTCCTTAAATGTCTTTTGGCCATTTAGGGTTCTTCTGTTGAGAATTCTGTTAAGATCTGTAGCCCATTTTTTAATTGGATTGTTTGGCTTTTTGATACCTAGTTTCTTGAGTTCTTTATATATTTTAAAGATCAGACCTCTGTCAGATGTGGGGTTGTTGAAAAATCTTTCCCCATTCTATAGGCTGTTGTTTTGTCTTATTTACTGTGTCTTTTGCTTTGCAGAAGCTTCTCAGTTTCATCCTGAGAGAGGTAACTCAGACTCAGAAATATAAATATGGTATGTATCCATTCATAAGTGGATACTATCTCTAAAGCAAAAGATAATCAGACTACAACCCACAGCTCCAGAGAAGATAGGAAACAAGAAAGACCCTAAGAGGGACATACAGATCACCTCGGGAAGGGGAAACAGAGGAGATCTCCATTAGTAAATGGGGATGGGGGTAGCAATAGAGAGGAGTGGATGGGGAATGAGAACATGAGGGAATGGGATGGTGGAGCTAGAGGGGGGAAGAAGTGGAAGAACAATGAAAGATATTTTGAAAGAGGGAGGCATTTTGAAGAAAAACCTGGTACTAGGGAAATTCCCAGAAATCCATAAGGATAACTCCAGATTAGACTACTAGCAATAGTGGTGAGGGTGCCTGAACTGGCCTACCCTGGTAAGCAGATTGGTGAATACTCTGTCATCATAGAGCCTTCATCCAGTAACTGATGGAAACAGATGCAGAGATTCACAACCAAGCACAAGGCTGAGCTCTGGGAGTCCAGTCAAAAAGAGTAAAGAGGGATTATATGAACAAGGGGGAGGGTCAAGATCATGATGTAGAAATCTACAGAGACAACTGAACCAGTTCTTAGGAGCTCACGAACATTAGACTGACAGCTGTGGAACCTGCATGGGACTAGACTAGACCCTCTGCATATGAGAGAGATATTATGTAACTGGGTCTGTTTGAGGGGCCCCTGGCAGTGTGATCAGGCTCTCTCCCCAGTGCAGTGCATGAGCTGGCTTTCTGGAGCCCATTACCTATGGTCAGACACTTTGCTCACCCTTGATGCAGCAGGGGAGGGGCTTGGTCCTGCCTCAACTGAATGTACCAGGCTTAGCTGCCCCTCCATGGGAGAACATACCCTTTTGAAAGAGGGGGTGGGAGGCAGGGGGAGTGGGAAGAGGGATGTGAGGGGGAACTGTGGTTGTTATGTAAAATGAATAAAAAAAATATTTAAGAGACATGAATTTTAGAATCAGACTAAACTGCATTCTGAGTCTACTGTTTAGTTATAGAGTGATTTTAGCCAACACATATCATTTCAGCAATCCCCTCTATTAACTGTTGGAAACAGAGATAATCACAATATTTCAGGTTATTGAATAATACAGCATTTGGCAGATTGCTTAGAGCAGAGAGCACAATCAATCTCATAATATTTAAACTCAGTTTCTGACAGTACTGTGTGGCTAGTACTGCTATTGTTTTAAGACAGAACAATGTCAGTCTTTTGATTCATGTTTCTTGAAAACACTAAACAAAATAAAGCTGGAGTAAATAAGAAAACTTCAATAGCTATTAATATCAAGCCATGTAAACTTCATGTCAAGGGAAATAACAGGAATAAAAAGATATCTAATATTGATGAAAGAATCAACTTTCAACTTTTTAGAGACATAATAGCCCTAAATTAAGATTTTGCAAATATCACATAAGTCTGATTATACTAAAATGCTGATTGTTTATCTAAAATTCAAACACAAGAAGACATCTTGGATTTGGTGAGTCATATCCTGCCTAGATCTTCATACTCCTTTTAGAAGGAAGACTTGGCAGTGCTTCTTATTGGGAGAATGCTCTCAGCTATGAACCTTAGCTAAAGAGAATTATCTCCCTTCTGGGGTGCCCACATTTACTGACTGACTACAGATAAGGTGAGGGTTGTAGAAGCCAGCCCTGGGTCCCCCTCTGTGCAGCTATCAAGTAAGTATCTTGGGTTCAGTCAGTCACACCCTATCTGGATACTCATCCACAGCGATGGTTCTCAACCTGTGAGTCACAATCTCTTTGGGGGTTGTATATCAGATACTAACACTATGATTTGTAACAGAAGGAAAATTACAGTTGTAAAGTAGAAATGAAATAATTTATGGTTGGAGGTCAGCACAACATGAGGAGCTGTATTAAAGGGTCACACACAGCGTTAGGAAGGTGAGAACCACTGCTCTATGGACAAGGCATCAGACTGAATTCAACCACACAGAAATAAAAATAGAAGGAAAATGGGAAATGGCCAATTCTATAGTTGTGTTTAGAAACTTCTCACTTTTCTTTCAATAATTTACAGGAAGTATTCAAAAACAAACAAGAATATAGACATAAACAAAATCAATTCACTTGGCCTAATCAACACTTATAGAAGACACAATAGCAAGATGGTACATATTGTTTATAAAACACATGAAATACTCACCATGAGAAATCATATCCTAGGCAATAACTTATCAATAAGCTTAAGAAGAAGAAACATAACTATTAAATAAGTCATCTTTAAAGCCTTCAGAATGATCCCCAGGTCTAGGTGGCTTTGCATATGTAATCCTCAGCACTCAGAAGGCTGAGCTAGAAGCCCAGGCTAGGAACCTGGGGTTGAGGCCAGCCTGGACTACAGGGTGAGTTCCAGTTCAGCCTGGAATAGAGTGAGAACCTGCCTCAAACAAAATGAAGCAAAAAAAAAAAAAAAAAATCTGCAGTTAGCACCATAGCAGACTGAGAAAACTCAACGTTTTTCTCCTATTGGCCATGGTTCTCCAGAGGAACATACCAATATGATCGAGAGAGGGAGGGAGGGGGAGGAAGAAAGGGACAGGGAGGGAAGGGGTTGGGAGGGAGAAGAAAAGAAAGAAGGTGAGAGAAAAGAGGATTTTAGGCCAAAGCTAACTAAGAACCAGAAGCAGGAGAGCAGATGGGTGATGTTCTTCTGTTCAAGCAGTCAGGCGAGGGGGGCAGGGTGTCAATTCAATGCTCCTTTGGTTTTGGTTTGGTTTTTTTGGTTCTATTCAGGATCTTGATGGGTTGAATGATAATCCACTCACATTGCTGAGAGCCACCAGACACAGTTAGCCTACCAATTCAAATACTAATCACTTGCAGAAACACTTTTTAGACACACCCAGAACTGATATTTAGCCAGCTATCTGGGTATCCCACGTCCTAGTCAAGTTGATTCATTAAAAACCAACCGTCTCATCTCTGAAGACTCTACTCTCTCCACTCCCACCCAGCACCACGCCAGAACTTCCAGCCCGTTCTAAGTGACAAGAAAGAAAACACAGGGGGAAACACAAATGTATTCCCAGATGTCAGGACAGCTACTGAGAAAGTCGGAAAGAGCTTACTTTGCAAACACAGGGGCCTGAGGTTAATCCCAAGAATCTATGTGGCAAAGCCAGACCCAGGGTTGCACATTTATAATCCTAGAGCTGGGGAGTCAGAGATGAGCAGATCTGCCCACCCAGGCCAGCCTATTAAGTAGAGTCTGACCCAGTGAGAGACACTATATAAAACAATAATGATTAGTAATGTTTTATTACATATTATATATTTATTATATAAATATATATAGTAAATATACTGATGTTGTTATTTTAAGGCACCCAGGGAACAAGCCCCAAAGTTGTCCTCTCCCCACCCCTCCCCTGCACACTCCTGTGCATCCATTCACCCCTCCCCTGCACACTCCTGTGCACCCATCCACCCCTCCCCTGCACACTCTTGTGCACCCATCCACCCCTCCCCTGTACACACCTGTGCACCCACCAACCCCTCCCCTGCACACTTTTGTGCACCTGCCCACCCCTCACCTGCATACACCTGTGTACCAGGCCATCCATTACCCAAACACACCTATGCCCTTGCACACGCCTGTGCATACACACACACAAAGATAAATGACTCAGAAAGGAAACAAGAGCCTCTGGCCCCAGGAGAATTATTCCCAGACTCCCACACTTAGCCAAAGAATGTTTGAGTCTTTCAACTGGAGCTGAGATTGCTGTTTCTGAAGCACCGATGACTTCTTGTCTCCCCTTTTCTCCTTCCTGGGCAGGCATGCCCACGGTGGTCACTCTGTGTTTCCTGCACCATCCACGGGGTGAGGCAGCAGATGGAGAAGTGGATTTTCTCATTTCACAGGTGAGGAGGTGCTCTGCTTGAGTTGTGTTGAATATCTTTGAGAAAGGACACCTGAGGAACCACTTCTCCCCCTTGGTCTGGTTTCATACAAGCTGATATTTTAAAATAGTAAATGCTGGGGCCTCGGGTAAGAATGAAGGCGTGCGGCCTGTGACCCTGTGAGAAAATTAGATATCAGAGGGCTGGCTGTGATGTCCAGCCTCCACTGTGGCAGACTCAGTGTAGCCTTTCCCCCATGGCACTGGTAAGCTGAATGAGCACACTACAGAGGTGCCCTGCTTCTGCACCATGTTATACAATCAGTAGTGGCCATTTTCACGGATCTCTGCTCATGTAGAGGAAGCTAATCGGTTTCTGTGATTAACCTGTGGAGAAGCCACCATGGGAAGAGACTGAGGCCTCCAGCCAGTATCTAATCCGGTGACCTTGATGTATCTTCTACCTCTCAGACGACTGCTTTCCTGGGTGACATCTTACTTGCAGCATTCTGAGATCCTGAGTCCTTCTAACCCGAGGATCCCACTTCCAGTCTCTTGATCCACTGCAACTGAGATAAAAGATGCTTGTTGTTTCCGGCAGCTAAGTTTAGGGTCGTTTATTACACAGAAATTGGTAACCGAAACATTCACCCTCTCTACAATCCAAAGTCAGTCAAAAGCATCTCTGAAATGGAGGTGAACGAAGGGAGGAGGAGGAGGATGCTGAGTCAATAACAAATTAGTTAGCAACAGATCAGGAAGTAAGCAAGGGTAGAAGTCTCCCTGGAAACTGTGGATAAGGATCAATCTTCCTAAAGAATCATAACACATACCTTGTATCAGTCAGGCTGGAGATTTAAAACTGTTTTTTAGGGCAAAACAGTCGGATGAAAGGCACAAGCAAGCAGATGCCTGTCCAGCCCTCAAACTCGAGGCTAACTTAAGGCAGCAATGCATTTTTGAGAATGGGATCTCCATCACTGTCAGAGCAAGAACAGAATTCAATTCAGTGTGACAAGCATGTGGTGGCCATTGCCTGTGAGGCAGAAGGAATGACAGGTGATCTAGGTTAGAAAGCGGGTCAACAGTGGTTTGCTGCAGAATGTTGACTCACCCACTGCTGCTCACACTGATAACAAACTGGTGCCTGGGCACGTATGCTAGGTCATCATAAACAGGATTAATATACCAGAACACAGACAGGATAACAAAAGAATAGTTGACAGGGATTTGGAAAAAAAAAACTCTGAAAAGGACCTCAGGGTGTGGGAAGATACAAGTAAACTATCACAGTCCTTAAATAGTATTTGGGGTTGACTCTAGTATTTCTAAAGGAGAAAAGTCAAGATTATCACCATCTTCCTCGGCATCATCACCATGTTCATCATACCATCACCATGTTCATTATACCATCACCAGCATCACTACCAATACCATGTTCATCATACCATCACCAGTATCAACGCCATCACCATGTTCATCATACCATCACCAGAATCATCACCATCACCATGTTCATCATACCATCACCATGTTCATTATATCATCACCATGTTCATCATACCATCACCAGTATCAACGCCATCATTACTATTGTCATTGCAAGCGTTAAATATCCACCTGTGTGCCAGACATTCTAAATTGCTTTTACAGACTAATTTATTTAATCCTCACAATAACCCTGTGATAAAGCTGCTATTATTTCTTCTCATTTAAAAATCACCAGAGTGTGGAAGTAAGTAAATTTCCGTAAGTCACAAAGCTCTCAATGAGCCCTGGGCTTGATGCGGATGGGGGGAGGAAGAATGCCTTGAAGATGACTGATTAAAAGCCCTACTCTTTAACTCCATCTTATGTAGGATATCTTGACCAAACAGTGCTTTAATAACACACAGGAGACAGTGGGTAATAAAGCAGAACTTGTACTTGTATGTATAAACTAGAATCAAGAATAAGTTGAAATATTGTTGCTACTGCTTATAAAGTAAGTATACTACAGAATGCTCATTTCTTTATCTTGTTCCCTCCTGGATTCTTGTATAGGTGACAGCAAATAAAGAACTATAATTCTCAAGTCTCCTACATTGGTTATATTTTGTTCCAGGGAGCATCAGGAAAGCCTCCCACTCTGCTCCAGAAATACATTTGAGGACATCTTGACCTCCATGTTTTTGTGTAATCTTGTATTTCTTATGTCACCCCTTCTCTTGGCCCAGGGAAATGCAGACACTGAGTTTTCTAGCATGTGTGGCTTATGTAGTCTCTCTCCCCAAGGCAGCCTTACTGCGGTAACCCCAAGGAAGCCATGAACAGTGACACATGAGTGAATAAGCCTAGAGATATTCCCATAATATTTTATTCACAAATACTGAAATTTAAAGTTCGTATATTTTCATGTGTTGGATGTTACTCTTTCAGATTTTTCCTTTCCCACTTAGAAGTATAAAAGCCATTCCTTTTTTGTTTGTTTAGCTTTCTTCTTTTTTAAATTTATTCATTTATTTTATATCCTGATCTCAGTTTCCCCTCCCTCCTCTCCTCCACCCCCTTTTTTCCCACCCCCCAATCTACTCCTCCTCTGTTTCTGTTCAGGAAAGGGCAGGCCTCCCATGAATATCAACAAAACATGGCATATCAAGTTGCAGTAAGACTAAGCACCTCCCCATGTATTAAGGCTGGGCAAGGTGACCAGTATGAGGAGTAGGATCCCAAAAGTCAGTAGAGACAGAGACAGCCCCTGCTCCCACTGTTAGGAGTCCCACAAGAAGACCAAGCTACTAGAACTGTAACATATTTGCAGAGGGCCTAGGTCAGGCCCATGCTAGGGCTCTGGTTGGCACTTCAGCCTCTGTTAGCCCAGGTTAGTTGATTCTGTGAGTTTTCTCATGGTGCCCTTTGACCCCTCTGGCTGCTACAATCCTTTCTCCCTGTCTTCTCCAGGATTCCCTGAGCTCCACCTAATGTTTGGCTGTGGGTCTATATATGTTTCTATCAGTTGCTGGATGGCGTCTCTCAGATGACAATTGGGCCAGGCACCAGCCTATTCTTAGCTCACAGGACATGTGTAAAGAAGTGTTGGATTTGCTTTCCAGGACATACCTTTCTGTCACTTTCAGAAGAAGCTTCTGAAAGGCCAGTACTCCTGGGTCACTAGCGCCAAGCACACTGTTCCAGAGAAGTTCAATATTTGTGTATTGAATGGTAAACCACACGTTAGCTGTAATTCTCCATCCTGAAGATCTGAGTATAGATCGCTTAGTTCTTTGTCAGTTAATTTTATCTTTGCCACAAAACCCCATGTTTCTAATTACTGTACCCAGACTTCAACCTCATTTATTTCTCTGAGCCATATCACATTTGTATTTTGCCTTTGTGGTTGGTAGCTAGTTCATCTTTGCATTTCCTTGTGTAGAATGCTGGCTGTCTTCTCTGCCTTGAACTTCATTGGGCCTACTGGTTGTATTCCCAAGCCCACCAGACCCAAATTCCTCAGGTATAATCTGTTTTCCATCTATAATTGACATCTCCTTGCAAAAGAAAATTTAGTTTTCTCTGGTGAAGTTTCACTGGGTATATTAACCACATTTTGTGGTAGGTTCCATACTCAGTTATAGGTATCCAACACAAAACCAACTCACTGGTATTTTTGATGGCTTCTATGTCAGATTGCTTTGTTTGGGAAGTTTTTATTTATTAGTATTTTACTTAATATTATGTTTTTTGAACTTGTGTTTTTTTGTTTGTGTTTGTGTGTATGAGTACGTGTGTGTGTGTGTGTGTGTGTGTGTGTGTGTGTGTGTGTGTGTTTTGTTTCCTGTGCTTTTTCTTTTTGCTTTTAAATTCTGGTTTGTTTGCTAAGATAGAGAGAAAGAAGGCATGAGGTTGAGTGGGTAGAGAGGTGGGCAGGATCTGAGACGTGTTAGGGGAAGGTAACTATGATTAGACTATATTGTATGAAAAAGAATTTTATTTGCAATTTTAAAAAGTAAAACAAAGATACACACATGTATCAACCTAGTAGGTATAGATCTCAGGGGTCTTCAGTACGTGAAAAGAAGCCACTCTCCCCTCTCTGAACTGATATCCTTAGGTTGTGCAAGATGCCACCAGCATGGCATGTGAAAGTACTTTAGGAAGAGGCCATGGTCACAGGGAGAATAAAATAGCAAACTAGCTGAACACTGTGACCCAGCATGATCACAGCAATGGTATTGCCGGCCCCAGGTCACATAGCCACTCCAAGGACACCAACATCAAACTCAGATTAGAAGTGTTAATTCCTGGACTCCACTAGCTTGAGCCTGTGGTCATGGAGGCATCAGTGGAAATGAGAGCAACATTTCAGCCCGAATCTGTTACTTCTGTGCATTGGGACTTGAGTCCACAGAGCTCAAGCATAGTTAGTTCAGACACAAACAGCCAAGAAGGGTCAAGAGACTCATAGGAGACATCCAAGAAATCCCAGAAATACCCAGGGACAGTGCCAAGAACCATCTGAGTTCCCAAGTGGTTGCAATCACAAATGTTTGTGGCCAAGAAGTGACTGAACATCAACCACAGCCCGTACTTGGTCTGTAGAAGCCACTCGATAAGCACCTGTTGACAAAGTGATTGAATTCCATCTACAGACACTTACTTTATCTATGAGTTCTACATCCCATTGACCACTTTTTTTTGTTGAGTAAGAGTTTTGTGCTTTTTTTATTTTTCATGTTTTCTATAATATGATTTATTAACTAGGGATACCATTTAAGAGGCAAGTAAATCAACAAATAAGGGGAATTTTTTGTTTATTCCTGATTTATGTTTGAGAACATATGATCACTCTTCTTACTGCCATTCCTATGAGCTACCTTCCCTTTGAACCTACAGTTCCTCTGGCTTAGAAGCTTATAAATTAAAGACACTCTCTGGATAACAGCACTGACAATGTTTGAATAGCCACTTTATAGTGACTAGCGCAGACATTTTCTTCATGTGGTTTCTCTTGTAATCCTGACAGCTTTATGAATGCCCCGGTAACTTTCAACTAAGTCATCACAGAGTTTCAATTTGCATCGTCAAGCCCTGCAGACAGATCTGTAACCACACTATGCTAATAACTAACTGCATCTCAGGTGGATGGTGAAAATGTGGTAAACGGTAATAATGCGGGTTCCTCAGCCCAAACCAAACCTCACTTTCTCATTTCCTCTCCAGTGATCAATAGCACACTAGCCAATTAAAAATGAAATTGGTAAATGATGCTGACATGATTTCATTCTTGCCGTTTTACTCTAAAAGAGAGAGAACCTTGCAATTTCACTAGCTCCAACTCCAACAGTGCAGGAGAGTGAGCGGGACATGTGAGTGGCTCTTTTCTCAGATAGTGGAAGAAAACAGGGCTGCTTTGCAGTTATTGTTGAAGGAGCTGATTTTTCATTTATGATCCTAGCCAGTCTAGGATTTAATGTCCCCATCAGGAAAGAAAGAAGGAAAAGGAAAGAATTCTGACCTCCTTGGAACATCTCTAAGAACAAGTACAATATTTATTAGGATGTCTTAGGTTTGTTTTGGAGGACTTGCTTTAAAAGATATCTCTTTATTCCATAACAATTCGGTATTTCAAAGATTCCATGCTTTCAAATGGCCTACTAGACTAGTTCAACGTGTTGTGTATTTCCGAAGAAAACAAGAGTAGCTAGCGAGGGCTGTTTGGAGTGACCAAATGTCTCATGCAGATTACATCCCCTTGGTCAATCTAATTCTCAGTCTTGGAGTCTATTGAGAAAGTTGTTGATAAGATTTCAGAATACACTGTGCTTTGAAAAACAAATTTACAAACTCTCTCCAGTAAATTATATAACCCCCTTTGTTCCAAGGACTCTCAGGGACTCCTACAATTCGTCTACTCACACGGAATCCAGGACACGGCTCTGCTATCTATTGGACAAGTCCATCAACAAACATTGTTGAGTCTCAGAGGCACACCCTGTGCCAGAAGATGTACACCTTTAGTGTTGTATCCCAGTCCTAATCCATGGAGTCTGTGAGTGTGTAGTTACTTAGGAAAGGCTTCCTTTTCCAGTGAAAGGACTCTATGGGTAGGGCCAACAATCTCAGAGACTGACCATGATTCAGAGAAGGTTTCAGACACGGAGCCATGCAGAGAAGATAACCATGTGCTGGAGAGATGGTCGTTAGGGCTATACAACATTGCTGCACCAAAGCTCCTGAAGCCAGCAGGAGCAGGGGAAGGCGAGGGAGGATTATCCCCCAGAGATGATAGCAGGAATGCAGCCTTGGAAACACCTGAATTTGAACTTTGCTTTCCAATATTAGAAAAAGTGAATTTCTGTTATATAAGAAGCTTTCATTTGTGGCAAGTTGCTATATTGTCCCTGAGAGAACTACTGGAGCCAGACATCAAGTTCACTTTCTGCTTGGAGACATGTCTATGATTTGATTCTCCTGGCTTTATTAGAATCCTTTTTGTCCCGACAAGCAGCTTCCCAACTCCAACCACCCTCCCCCCAACCATGCCCTGCCAAAAAGAAAGAAAAGAAAAATCTATTCTCGTATTCACTTTAACCATATCAGTACATAACATTACCATGAGAACATAGTTAAGAATTATTGGCAATTTACTGTTGATGATTAAAATGGCTAATTGTTCCCTTTCCACTCGGGTGGCCCTTCTTGTCCTCTTATTGAAAACGAAAATGATACTATTTTGTCACAATACTTCCAGTTATTCTTTGATGCATCAACGGCTCTGAAAGAGAAAAGAGGTACATAAAGAAGAAGGAAAAGAATACAGAGACTGATTTTGTCCAGGTCCTGGCCTTGAGCATTGAGTTCCCGTAAATGTTTTTATGGAACTGGCTGATTTCCATCTGGCTCCTTACATACCCTGTCACCCACACATTTCAACACCCCTAAAAAGACACCATAAAGACAGTAATGGGATTTCCAACTCTTAGACTGTGCATGACCAGCATACTATCCCAAGGATATATTCTTACCAAAAATCAAAGCCCAGAACACATACTTCCTGGCTGGGATGGAGCAATCACTTAATCAAAGGCCTTGTAACAACTGTTTAACACACCAGGATGTCTTCTAGTCCCAGGAAGAGGCTCAGGACATTACACAACTGAGAACCACTAAAACCACAACTTCCAAAGCTCTTAATTAGATTTCCAACTGTTATTCTAAAATTCATTAACAAGACAAAACAAAGCACTAGCTGTAAACAGGCTGTGCTCAGCCCATATTCTGTTTAAACACAACGGTATAATATCTCCCAAGATGCTCCATGCTTCTGTTTTCCCCTAGGTATGTACTCCCTTCTTCATCGGGAACATGGACTACGGTTTGTTATATTATCCCTAGATGGCTTCCTCTCACATGAAATACACATTAGGACAATAATGGAAATGAACATTGGACTGAGGATCTTCCTAGCAATAGAAATCAGTGTACAGAAGCAGAAACTGCTTCCTTATACCTCACAGATCCTAGATATTCTTCATGCAACCAGAAACGGTCACCACTGAGTAATCCATTCCTGCACTATCTGCTTTCCCCAGGATTTTATGGCCACCAACCATCCCTCCCAAGCTGCAGCATTGAAATCTTCCTGACCTAGAATGTGAGACTCACCTTCCAAAACAGGATTTGGCTCAGTGTGGCACTCAGTCACATCAGAACTTACTGTGCGTGCCTGTGACATGGATCTGCCTGACCTGAGCTTCCCAGGCTTTCTCACTCACTCCTCTTCTCAGAAACCCCATGCTTCGCCCAAAGGAAACACTGTTTACTTTGCAAATATACCAGAACCTTCCCATCTCCTGCAGCTTAGGCTGACTCCACCTAAAGAGCTACCTCACCTATCTGTCTGGTTACAAGTCCACCTGACCTTCACGGCCGGCCACAGGGCTTCTCTGCCATGACGCTTCTCTTAGGTACAACAGCCGAGAAGGATTTTCTGAGCCTTTCTGAGCCGTAAGTTTGATTTGTAGTTCCTCCATTGCCTTTAATTCTAACAGTTCCCTAATTCTACTAAAGATCCATTCCCAGAGGTCTGCACTGTCACAGGCCTTGTGTAAGTCACAGGCTTGTCTCTGTCTTTCCCCTGCCCATCCCTGTCCCAAGGTCTCAAGCAGAATACATTCTGAGTAGGTTTGTCAAATGGAAGAATATGTGGAAGCGTAAGCCATATGTCTGTTCTTTCAGAAACTGTTGGCTTTGATGATTAGAGAAGAATCAAAGTGAAAAAAAAGGATAATAAATTTTCCCTGGGACAACATGTCACTGATGACTTCTCATTGTGCCCTTCCTTAGGAACAAAGCAATGTGGGAAGATAGATGACTTCCCCTAGTGGTAGGTCCATGCCTATGGGCTTCCTATGCCATGACAGGATGTGACCATCACACCCCCACCCCCATCCCTGCCACTCTCTTCCCACCCTGAACCCCTAGCAGCAAAGGACAGAGCGAGGGGAGGTCTGAAAGGGAAAAAGAATCTGGTGAGCGAGGAGAGTCAAATAAGCCTACAAGATGGAAGAGAGGACTACAGAAGCTGGGGAGCACCTGTCATTTGGCCGCCTTTGGTCTCTTTCCATATGTCCAGGAAAGGTTTATCATTGGAGACTCGGCTGTGTCCCCAGCCTTATCTCCGACCTCCTCACCACTGAAGAGTTTCCCAGTTCGGACTAAGAATTCTCTTTTACCCATTGCAAGGACCACAATGTTCACGTGACGGGATGAAGTCAACAGTCCTGGCTAAGCAGCCAGACCACAGATAGCGACCACTTCGGGCTACTTTCAACCATGGGGATAACCACAGGGAGGAGACTCACATCCTGTGTGGGCAGCAAAGTTGGTAGCACCAGCGGCAACAGAGTTGTTGGTGGGAATTCGGCCAGACACAATGCACAGGTCTGGAGCCAGGTGTGGTCTTGAACTGGTCCAGAGGAGAGGAAGTTTGCCCATGAGTGAAAAGTAGAAGAGTCAATGCAGAAGCAGCTGCTGAAGGAATAAGATGGCCTCCTCATCAACATCCCAACCACGGCTGGATAAAGGGGAAGAGGTGGAAAAGACGTCAGAAAACAAGGAAGTGCGTGCTCTGCATACAGTCAGACTGGAGAGAGCCCAGAGTGGACGAGCTGAGGAGGTGGGCATGGCTGAGGACACCAGGGTTCAGGGAAGGCCAGATGTGCTTGGAGGAAACAACTGTTCCCTCTAAAAAAAAAAAAAAAAAAGATGAGGAAATAGGCCTTGACAGCCACAGTGGACGGTGTGGCCAAAGAACAGGGTAGCTGAAGAGGGTAGAGTCGGACCACGGTATGGAACATTAGCTTAAATTGGCTCCAGGGCAGGTTGGAGAATTGGCTCCCTCAACAAGTTTGCATTATTGCCAAGGACATTTAATAAAATGCAAGTTCCCAGCCTCCAACCAGAGGCTATAACTGAGTAGATCTTGTATAGGGTCCAGGATCTATAAACAAAAGATGCTGGATAAAAAGGCAGACTAGAAAGCAAACAGTGAATTCAGCTGTAGTGGGAATTCCAATAATGCTCTCACTGACAGTGGCAAACACTGTTGTAAACAGTTTACTAATACTCTTTTCCCCCCTGACTAGTGACAAGATGAAGGCCCTTATTAATGTAGACCAGCAGCATCAGGTATAATATCTAAATCCACTATCCCCCCAGAAGATATCTCTTGAAAGCCCATACGTGGAGCTAATGTGCTTCTTGAGGCAGGAGTTCTCTGTGCTATGATCCACATATCATTGCCTTCACTCACCTCTGTAGTCACATTGCATTGTACAGCAGTCCATGCCATCCTCTCAATTCACGGTGCTTAACAGTTTATCTTGAATGCATCTGTGGAATGCAAGGGCAGCCTGAACTTAGGAACAAAAGACAATGCCAAACCTTATAAAGTAAAAAAGCTACTTCTCAATGCCACAAGGGTGACATGGGAATGGCATTGTGAAGGCTCAAGAACCAGACGAGTCATCTGCGTTCCTTCCAAGAACCAAAGAGCCATGTAAATATAAACTAGCATCTCCTGTAATTCAACCACCCTCATTGTAACTAAACCACTGCCAGCCCTGGATGCCGTGAACATTACAGCCACTATGCACCCGGTCAGAGCAGGACACTGGAGTCTAAGAGCAGGGGGTTCTCGTGAGGGCTCCTGCTGTCAGAAAGCAGGGCACAAAGTAAGCAGAGCAGCTGCTGGACTGCCTTCTGTTCACCTGTCCCCAGACAGCCAAGGAAGACTGCAATGTGTCACTCTGAACACAAACTAGAAGAGAGATACATTGCTAGAAAGATCTCAACCTTATCCCTTGAGACACAGAGAGAAGAATCAGCTGCCTTTGATCCCAGGGGCATTCAGGATGTCAGCCACAGTAGGAGTTAGAAAAAGGCTTGCCTGGCCACTGAACATCGGCAAGATGGCAAACGAGACAAGTGAGAAGGACCTGGGTGTGGATGAGGTTTTAAATGGTTATTAGGCCAGTCTAGGACTGTTGTTCGTTACCGACAAAGCAAGATGTCTCATGAAGTCCTCCACAATTGCACATGGGCTCAGAATATATTAAGGGATACAATGATACCCTTTCTCTACAACTTGATTTGTAGATTTTGTTTTTCTGCTTATAGGAACATTGATGTTAGCACTAGGTCTTTTCTGCATGTAAAGTACCTCTTTAAAATTTTCATTTGGAGTGAATAGTCCATTAGTGTTTTGTAGTATTTGGCTTTGTTCCTTGGTTGTTTTGCTTCACCACTTGGAGGAAGAAGCAGGGAAAGGGGTAGATGAAAGCCTCATGTAGCTATGGGGAAACAGTGTCTATACCACTGGGCTGCAAGAGAGGGTGGCACGGGGTGCTACAGGTACACATTCTTCTTCTGTTGAAGGCAAGTCCTGAGGGAGACTCTCTGTTCCCACAGTCCCTTATTACCACCATTAACTAATTTGTTGGTCATTTTCTGAGTGTGAACATACCCACAAAAACAGTGAACCTCAATGGGACCACATCTTCCCTGAAAGTGAGAAACCATGCTGAAGGGGACAAGAGTTCTCAGCTCCATAGTGTATAACACAACCCCTGCTTTACCACTGAGCCCTAGGAAAGTACATGGTTAAGCTCTGGTATGTCATAGCACACCACATTCCACAGCTTTGTGGACAGTTTCCTGGCTGCCACATTTGTACCAGAGCATATTTGGGGGTCACAGTAGAAGAACATTATCACTAAGCCTCAACCCAAGTATTTTCAGTTAGCATCAAAATTACTCTGCTCATGTCATAGAGATTTTATTCTGGGAATCAGGATGAGGATGAGCAGTCACAGGCCATGAGGCAGCCATTGCAGAAGAAATTTCCCTACTCTATGTGGCCACCTGAACCAGTAGTAGCATCCTCTGGCTAATAGAAATACCAAGGTTCCAGAAACCCTATAAGCACAATATGAACAAGCCAAGCATCTTGAGGGTGAGTGCTTGACTACTTTACTTCTGGAAAGTGACTTGGACCTTCCAAACATGTTGGGAGGTCCTACTGCAAAGCCTGCCCCGGCATTCACCAGGAAGTTCACCAAGGCACCAGTGAACAATTCCCATAAAAAGAAGGACTTGTCTGTGTTACTACTTGTGGTCAGATTCCCAGTGATAGCAGAATGTTCAGCACCTGGTGAAAGAATAAATGAGGATGAGGCCCAGAAGAAGAAATCTAGAAAACTACTTCTGTAAACCCTGGGTGCAAAGGAAAACTTCAAGCACTGGCTGATAGAAATCAAGAGATCTCTAACTCTCTAGGAACTGAAATAAATACCATGAGATAGCCCAGCCAGACTACCAGAGGATGCTTGAAATGGGGGAGGTAAGAGGAAAACCAGGTGATGTCATTGTGGAAGCACTCATGAGCCCATAGCCCCAGAATCTAGACATCAGAGACAACTGTCAGTTGCCAATGTCATCTCCTCCTGCCACCTCTCAATAACAGGTCTCCCATTCTATAGGATGCCTTACAGTAGAAGTAGACACAATGGAGCCACCTGATACTGTTTTAGGCTCAAAACTGGGTGCTAAGTGACTGCTTCTCCACCAAAATTCTCTCATTTAAGAGTAATCTCGGAGCTGGGCAGTGGTGGCACACACCTTTAATCCCAGCACTCAGGAGGCAGAGGTAGGCAGGTGGATCTTTGTGAGTTTGAGGCCAGCCTGGTCTACAGCATGAGATCCAGGAAATGCACAAAGCTACACAGAGAAACCCTCTCTCAAAAAACCAAAAAAAAAAAAAAAAAAAAAAAAAAAAAAAAAAGAATAATCTTGGAATGGCATTACTTGTATGGTAATAGAGTTCAACAAATCCTTACAGAGTCTAGATAGTCTGAACAGGAGTCTGGCCCAGGGCTGAATTCTAGGTCCAAGACAAGGCATTGCTTGTTTTGGAAAGCTCTTAACAGTTTACAAAGTGCTTTCACTCTGTTTTAGCATCTGGACACATTAGAAATTGCTAACACTCCTGAATGGACTTCTGAGGCAGGGGTAATAGAAAGTTGGCCCCTTCCAGGTTCCTAAAGTCCAACCACTCATTGGGCCTCCTCAAACTTGCCAACCACTGGGCTGTCATCATTAGTTATTAATCATAACCCCAAGCTCCTCTGTGTCATACTTCTCCAGATCAATACAATAATACTGCTCTAATTTAAAAGTCTTAAATTTTCTTATTCATGCTGGTTGCCAGTCAATTTTTAAAGTTTATTTTTAACTCAATGATTTTTTAGAGAGATTTTTCTGGTTCATTAGAGATTTTTAGTTTTATGATAGATTTAAAGAAACAAGAGAATATAATTTGCTTGATTTTCCTCTCTGGTTTACCAGTTGTCTTAGTTATTGTTCTATCGCTATGAAGAGACACCACAACCAAAGCAACGTTCACAAAAGAAAGAATTTAATTGAGGGGTTCTTTACAGTTTCAGAGGGTTAGTCCACCATCATCATGGCAGGGAGCTTGGTGGCACATAGGCAGTTATGGTGTTGGAGAAGTAGTTGAGTGCTTTACCTCCTGATATGTTGGCAGCAGTCAGAGAGATAGTAGACCTGGCATGAACTTTTGAAACCTCAAAGTCCACTCCCAGCGACACACCTCCTCCACCAAGGCCACACCTGTTCCAACACGGCTACACCTCCCAGTACTTCCAAACAGGTCCACTCACCGGAATCCAAACATTCAAACATGTGAGCCCACGGAAGCCGTTCTCATTCATACCACCACACCAGTCTTGATTTGACAGTGTTTTTCAAGGTGACCTTCTGCATTTCCATGAGTGTATAAGAGTTGTGTGAAGTAAGTTGAGAATTTGAGAAAATCTGAGTGATTCCAATAATAAATATGAAGATGGAATTAATTAGAAAGATCAAAGTCGGTGTGTTTGGAAGCCTAGGCACTGTGACCTAAGCAGGACATTTACCTTTTCTAGACTGAATTTCTCTCTTGCTGAATAAGAAATGATGCCTGCCTACTAAGGATGAGCTAGAATTCTTGGGAATACTCATGAATATGTGGTGTTCCACTACCAGTGGCTCTCATATAGGATAAGATGGTGTGTGTGAGCAAGGTGTACTAGCTGTAGGAAGGATGTAACAGGCTCCAGTCTGGGCTGGTAGGGTGCCCCATCTCTGCTTACATTTACATGAATAACTCTCTGGAATTTCGCAAAGACTGGAATGTAGGTATCAAGTCAAGATACCAGAGATTTATCTCAGTCTCAGAAAACTAAAAGAACCTTAAAATGAAAGAACTTATACTAGGTAAGTAATAGCAACAATAATAAAAATAAGAATTTGTATGTACGGACGTTTTGCCTGCATGTCTGTTCCACACACATGTACAATACCCTAGGAGACCAGAAGTGGGCTGGAGGTACATCAGGATGTGTGCTTGTCCCTGATTGGACCTGATGGGAAATGCAATGAATTATGGGTTTTCCTTCTTAAGCTGCTGCAAACCATGACTCGGGGCCATTTCCCAGGAACTTAGGTATGAACCCAGCCAGAGCCCATCCACCTGGCCAGTATTTAATTACAGCTTCCTTCAAATTTGGCTTTAAACTGTGGTAGTGGTCTTATTCCCCATGGATGGGATTTTTAAAAGCACCACACACACAGTGTTTTCCCTGAAGCTGCCATTGACTGCCTCCTATGGCTTCCATAAAGAAAATCAACCCCACTCCCCAGTTACAAAAGGTCTGACTACACTTTGAAGAGAGGTTTTTTATTTCCTTTTTGGTCCTCACTGTATCTTCAAACACCAGGAACACTCTCCTTCTAGAGTAGTAGTTCTCAACCTATGAGTTGCAACCCCTTTTGAGTCACCTAAGGCAATTAGAAAATACAGATGTTTACATTACAATTTACTACAGCAGCAAAATCACAGTTATGAAGCAGCAACGAAATAATTTTATGGTTGGGGGGGTCACCACAACATGAAGGGTCGCAGCATTAGAAAGGTTGAGAACCACTGCTCTAGAGGCTCTTACTGGTCTAGAACTTGATCAGCTCTTCTCTTCCTCATTCCCTGAAGTCTTTTCTAAAGCCATATGCTATGTTCTGTTCTTGTATGCAGTTCATAATCCATCTGACAGGCTAATGAAAACTGAACTAGGGAATTCCAAGTAGAAAGGCTTCCTTCCTCTCTCTTCATTCATTCATTTTTATTTGTTTTTAATACCACAGCAGTGTTCACTTATCCCCTGTTCCCATGATGCATCTTTCTGCCCTATGGCATCTTCACACCTAATGGGAAGTCAGTGCAGCCGACATAGGCAGGCACAAGGAACCACTTTAGCATGGAGAGTAGACACTGTAAGGGACAAACTCCAGACAACATAAAAGCAGACAAATTGCAGCTATTTATTACCTAAAAACAGAGACTTTGAGTCTATTGCATTTTTTTCCTACTTTTATCTCTACCTTCTCCCAGCCTGCCAGCTTCAATCTCCCTGTAGCCTCCCCCTACATGCACGTGCACTCCAGTCGGCACCCAGCATCTGTCAGGGGGTGGTGCAGGCCTCCATCTGCTTTCTTTGAACCTTATCATGGCACCAAGGCTAGGCCAGACAGCAAGTCACCTTGGCATTGGGAGGAGGGATACTCCCCTTGTGCTCTGCAGATCCATTCCTGGCTCCCTCTGCCTTCTCCTCCCCACCTTCTGAACCATTCCATATTGACTCTGGCAGACTCAGGCTTCTTTTGACCTAAGCCAGCCTTGATCTACTGTAACCATATCTGCATTGTTTAGCTTTCAGCTTCCAAGATCTCACCTCTGTTCTATGTGAAGAGAGTGCCTAACTCAAAAAGTCACCCCTTCGGGTAGGTGAAGTCTTGACAAAGAGGACACAGTCTGTATTTGAAGTCCTACATGTCCCAGAGCAGATGTTTAACCAACATATCTATACACAGAAAACCCATACATGACTCTGAGGTCTGAATGAGGACCACAGTAAAAAGTGGACTTGTTTTCCCACAGTCATACTTGAGTAAGGGGTTGTGAGAATTTTGCATTCACAAATCTCAGGGCTCTCTGTACCGTCCTGCAGACACAGGGAATCACTTCCTCCTTACATTGTCACTACATGAGGACTCACTAACCTTGGTCTCTGCTGCAGCCAGACAAATCAACAGGTAGAATTTCTAAAATTCCCAAGAGGAGCTTCCATCCATCACATATGTGGACCAGGCCACCCCGAGCTTGTGGGATAATAATAGGAAGAGTAGTTTTTATACTGAAGAAAGAAAGAAAGAAAGAAAGAAAGAAAGAAAGAAAGAAAGAAAGAAAGAAAGGAAGGAAGGAAGGAAGGAAGGAAGGAAGAAAGGAAGAAAGAAAGTGAGAAGCTTAGGAATAGATTGGATTTAGATTTTATTTCTTTGAGGGGGTCAGTTTTACTGTAAAATGTCTTTTAATTTGTTTTAATCCAGTTAAGTATGCATTTTGCTGTTAGCCTGTCAAATTTCTGAATTGCTATCTTTCATGTTTCTTTCCTAAGACAAAACATCTGCCTTTGTTTGGGAATTTGGGATATTTTTCTCCTTCTTTCACTTTCTCTCTTTCTTTTATCACCCTCAAGACAGCTACACCAACAGCACAGCATCATTAACCCAGCTGCAGCTTTGATCGCTGGCTCTTTACTGTGGACCACAGATGTTGCCTGCCTTTGTCCCACCCTGCAGAGAGGTCAGCGGAAGTCGTAACTCACAGGCTGGAGCATTTGAAGAGATACTAGGGAGTCATCATCCAGGCTTTCAAAACAGCAAGGAATCTACATTCTGAGAACATTACTGTGGCAAGAAATCAGGACAAAGTCTGCCTTTTGTTGACCTTGATGCTCAAGGAATCTTGCCGTCAACCGCCCACGAGACAGGAAGCCTGAAGTAGCTGGACAGCTGGAGAATTATGTTCTCTTCATGCCAACCATGGGGCATCCACTGGACATATGCACTGGTTGCTCTACCCGACTCATCCAGAGCTCTTTCCTGTGATGTTTTCAGATGAGGAAACTAAGCATCGAAATAGCTTGCCCCTTGCAACCAAAACTGTTCAGATGGACACTCTCCAGTGTTGCACCAGTGTATCAATTCCCTGTGCCCTTTTGCTCAGAGAGGAGGCAAACATCCACATGGAGGCTGAAGGTACCCAGCTGAAAGCTTTATTCCAGGTGAACCAGTAGCTGCTGGCCACCCAAAACAGAAACACTAAAGGCAGAATTTCAGCCCACCCAGACCAATGATTCACAGCAACAATATAGTTTCCTGGGTCTCCACTAAGAAACTGCTGAAAACAGCTCTGCTTCAGTAAGTAAACCCTTCGCAGAGAGACTAAGACGAACTTGACCCAAGAGCCTGTGTAACGATGGTATGTTCCCAACAGAGTCCAAGTTTGTCCCAAAAATACAAACAGGAATTAGAAAGGGAAATAAATCCATTTTTTTTTCTTTTTTTAGATTACAACTAAGTACTGCACGGTCAGGAATCAGAAGATTTCCACACAATCCAAGGATTCTGCCAGCACTGACTGACTGTGCTATACCCAGAAATCCATGATAAAAACATCAAAGATACAAATATGATGAATGCAAACGCTGAAGGGAAATTTGAAGAAAAACATTATCCCCATTATTGGTACTTCTCAGGGAGGGGTTTGTGTTTTGTTGTGTAGGCTTTTTACTCTCTTTGGAGAGAGTTTAGAGGAGAGGAGAGAAAGTCATCAGAAATGGCTCTGCCTGTGTTGATGTGTTTGCCAAGCTGTGTGGCTTCTGATGAGCGCTTACTTGCACTAAGTGCCTCCTAGCACTGAGGAACACTCTACCTCCTCACTGTGCTGAGAATTCCAGCTGTCTTCATGGGAGCAGTGCCTTGAAATGTTATGTTGGCTGAGGCTGTTAATGAAGCCAAGCCACATATGGACCAAAAGAATTAAATAGACACGTTTTCTGACTTCAGAAAACTCATGGTCTGCTAGCCTCTTGCCCCATATACAGAAAAGTTGTATGTTAACCTATGGAGGACCTTGATCTGTATCCATGTTAGCTACAAAGTCAAAGCCATTCAGAGTAGCAAAAGCTGACACAGGGCCAGTTTTACATTGCTAGTTTTACATTCGAAGCACTATCTCAACACTGTTTTTTATTGTCCATCTGGTAAAGCTGGGAGTGGAGAGGATGGAGAACAGGATAAAGATGTCTGGTTTGCACGTTCTTTGATATAATCTGAAAATATATGGTTGTAAAAGTAGCACAAGATAACTTACTGTAACTTGCAGATGGGGGAGACTTTTAAGCATCATACCAAACCAGAAATAATGAAGGAAGAGACTGTCTTATTTGGCTATGGTACACACATGCACACACACACTACATGCACCAAATCAGACAACATGTATCATGTACATAGTTGACTGTCAGTCATTCATTAGATATTTTAAGTTGGTTTAACCTTGCTTTGATTTTGTACTTGGATTCTCATTAAGCTCTGTCTTTTATCAACATGATAATAATTTATTTGCATATTTAATTAGGTGATAAATAAAACCTAAGACATTCTCATCAGTCAATGGAGACAACAAGCACAGGATAATGAAAATGCAGCATGGGATCTTTGACTACCTTCCGGAAAGAAAGAGATTACACACCTCAGTTAAAAAATGGCTGAAGGGTACACATAGGTTATTCAAGAGAAATAAGTGAAAATGAAAACAGTCAGGAAAATGCAGAAATATGTTCAACTTCAATCATTATCAAAAGAAGGAATATTTTATATATAATACTATAAATTTATATATTTATACTATATTATATATATATAATATATTGTAGACTGATACATATACCCGTTGACTGGCAAAAGCAAAAACTATCAAATATATTCATTTTTTTAAATCATAAAATCATCTGCTCTCCTGTACTTGCCCGTCTGTAACTCATATTAGTTTAAGCTATTTTCACTTGTCCTGTGGATTCCTGAAATGACCTCCTAACTTATCAACATGTCTTCCATCTTGCTTCTGCTACTCAGTTCTCTCTACTTAACCAAAACTGTCTTTCAAGATATAAAGATGACCTTCAGACCCTATTTAAATCTCTTCTTCCTGTTAAAAATACAGTGGGGGGCTGGAGAGATGGCTCAGTGGTTAAGAGCACTGGTTGCTCCTCCAGAGATCCTGAGTTCAATTCCCAGCAACCACATGCTGGCTCCATAACCATCTGTAGTGGGATCTGATACCCTCTTCTGTCTTAAAGTTGCACATACAGATAGAGCACTCATACACATAAAATAAATAAATAAATCTTTAAAAAAATAAAGTGGGATCCTTGTCATGACCTCTAAGCCCACTTGTGGTCAGTTCTTTTTCCTTACAACCTCGTCAGTCCACCCCTAACCTTTACCCATTTCCAAGCAAGCTTTCTTTACTTCCTGTCCAGGTGTGTTTACATGAGCCAGCTACAGAGCACTCACCTCCCTCTTTAACTGCTGCTTGTCCCTCAGGCCTTACCTGTAATTCCTCTTCCTTCTGGAAGTCCTCCTTGAACTTCCAACTGAGTCAATTCATCTCTACCAACTCAACAATACTATGAAACTTTCTTCAGCAACATACCAGACTCCACAAAGACCCAGCACATGGTTCTTGGCACATGCTGGGGTCTCAGTCAATGTTACTGAATAAATTATGAATCTTTCCAGAGATCAGTTAGATAACACATGCCAACTTTTGACATAAATATATTCTTTGCCTGAGAATTCTACTCAAAGAAATTAATTTTTCTTTTATCTTTTACATGCATAACACACACATCACAAACATGTACACATATGGGAGCCAGGTTTGATGTTTTCCATTTTTTTTAAATATGGGCATATTATTTATGCAATCAAAAAAGAACAAAGAAGATATTTTTGTCTTGGGTATAAAATGTAAGCTAATTTTGTCTAATGTATGTTCTATTGCATCAAAGGAAGAGCCTCAAGATGTCACCATTGTTAAAAAGGCTACCCCAAATTCCTGTGGCAAAAGATGATGTCAAATGTAAGAGCAGGGGCCAGTGAGATGGCTCACCAGGTAAAAGCACTTGCCATCAAGACTGATGACATTGGACCCACAAAGTGGAAGAAGAGAATAGATTCCCACAAGGAAGTTGTCTTCTGACTATTTGTAGCCCCTCCCCTGCCACACAAACACCAAATAAGTAAAAATGTGAAGTTCCTTATTTAAAAGGAAAGAGAGAGGGGGGAGGGAAGGAGGGAGGGAGGCGGGGAGGGAGGGAAGAAAGAAGGAAGGAAGGAAGGAAGGAAGGAAGGAAGGAAGGAAGGAAGGAAGGAAGGTGAGAACAGGTAGATTTGCAGCTGGGATGGGCAGCTGAGGAGGACCCAGTGATACCTTCAGAATGGTGACACATGGAGGCCAGATGAGGACCCAGCAGATGAGGGGCTGTGGGAAGGGGTCTTGTCAGCAATAAGACCAGCACAGAGAGGAACACAAGCTCGAATGGGAATGTGCAGGCAAACAACAAACCCAGAGGGGAAGGAGTATAGAGTGCAGAGGAGACACGAGACAGACAGATGCACACAAGTAGAATGTAGCACACAAGAATGTAGCCTCTGTGCTTTGTTTCTCTTTTTTACTTTACCTTTTCTTTTGTATTTTTAATGATAAAACATACTTCCATGTTCAATGTTACAGGAAATATATTTACATATTTATATATACATTCAGGCACCGGTCTATTTAATTGTGCAAGTCCGTGATGGTAAGAGACATTCCCAGTATGCAGTTGATAGGTAAAGGGCTTCACATAGTATAAATTTTCATAGAGATTCTGAAGCTCACCCTTCAGAGTTCTACTACTTTCCATCCTGGCATATAGTTCCCCACATGTGTGTCAAAGCAAGCTGGTCAAAAAATGCATTTATAAAATCTTGGACTATTCGTTTTAAAATGCTATCTTAATAATACATGCCAGTTGTGAAGGACCCAAGCATGTTTCCCAATACAGTGCTGATCTTTTTTGTATTGATTTCTAGAAGTGTGTTGTATTTTAACAGCTTTAGCCTTTCATCTGATTTGGTTGTTACAAATATTTTTTGCCTCCACATGAATTGTCTTTTGACTTTATTTAGTGTTTCCTACCATGGAGAAATGTTTGATTTTTATGACCAAATGTATTAATCTTTCCTTTTATGGCTCCTGAATTTTATCATGCTTCAAAAGGCCTTCTCAACTGCAAGGCCATTAAATAGCTTTTCAATGTTTTTCTAGACCCTTGATAGTTAAACTTCCGTGTTGATAGTCCATCTGGCACTCATTTTGTCAGGAAGAGTTGGAGAAATACAACTTTATTATTTTCCAGATGGCTACTCAATTGTCCCAGCATTATTTATTGAATTGTAAAACTATTCTGCACTGATGAAGACAGTCAATCTTTGTTAAGCACTAAATCCTCGCCAGTACCAAGGTCAGATTCACTTCTGTTGATCCTATGGTTCTGTGTATCCACACACAGATAGGAATCTATGTTTCTGACCATCACTGAGGGGTGGCTCCTCCCATTTCATTCCCCCTTTTCTGGATTTTCCTGGATACTTTGGTATGCTTGTTTCTCCACTAAAACTCTCATTCCAGTGTATCCAGTTTCAGGAAAATATTTAATAGCTCTGAGTATTTACACTCAGACTCTGTTGGGTTCATAGTTAATTCATGGAGAACGAGCAGCTTTGTAGTAACGTGTACCCTTGGCCTTCTCACTTGTGAAGTTTCATTTTGGAAACCTTTGTTAGCACTTGACAGTGCTCATGCTGGTCTCATGGTACTGTACTGGATGAGGGTTCCTTATTGTTGGAGAAGAGCAAGATGAGAGGTGGAGTGGGGCATGGTAGCTCATGAAGACTGAGGCAGGAGGATTACAAGTTCCAGAGGCCTACCTGGGATGCACAATGAGTTCAAAGCCTAATCGGGCAACTTATGAACACTTTGTCCTGTTGTTTTTTTCTTTTTTAAAGGAAACAATGGAGATGGAGATCAGTGGTGGAACACTGGGTTCCATTCTCTAGTATTGGAGGGAAGGAAGGAGGGAGACACGGAGGGAGGATGAGAGTAAGATGGGGAGGGAAAAGGGTGAAAGGTTATGGCTTTTAAGTGATATGTTTGTGTGTCAAGTTGACAAGGGCTGGAGCTGTGCTTAGATTTAATTGTCAACTTGAAACAACCTAGACGCCCCTGGGGAGAGAGCCTCAGTGAAGGACTGTCTGCATCAGGCTGGCCTGTGAGCGTGTCCATAAGAGATTGTCTCAATTGTTGTGACAAATTCCACACTGACTGCAGGCAGCACCTCGTGGTGACAGCCTGGATAAAAGCCCACAGAAGAAGGAGATCGTTCTGCTTTTTTGCCTGCTTGCCCTTCATTCTTGCTTCCAAGTTCATCTACTCTGTTGCTGCTGCTTCTGATTCATTCACTGATCTTAGAACCAGCACTGATCCTTCCAATGTGGACTGAAGACTCAGCTAATTTCTTTAGGGTAAATGTCAGTGGAGAGAATATGTCCCAGGCAAGCTATCTCTTGGGTTTCAACAGGATGAAATGTCCAACAGATGGGTGGAAATGAGTGTCTGAATATATCGGCACAGGCTTGGAAGGCAAACCCATTGGGTGAGTCAAATCTCTTCTGAGAAGATGAGAGGCAGGAACTAGAGAGAGGAGGTGGGGGCAGGGCCTTGCCTACACTCTTGTTTGAGAAGAAAATAGAGCCAGTAACAATGTGTGCACATGGGCATGGAGAGTGTGATAGAAACAAGCCAAAGCAGAGTTGAGGAGGACAGACAGCAGGAAGGGTGCGAAAGTGTTGCTGTGTGCCCCCCACCACACACACACAAAACATCACTTTAAACTTGCACTGGAGATAAACTATGTGGAGTTCAAATCTTGACACCAACACCTTGGACTCACATAAATTAAGACGCATGACTTCTCTGGGCCTCTACTTCTTCACTTGGAAAATGTAGATTATAGCATCTCTCCCACACAGCCACTCTAATATCTATGCAAAGACAGCAGGCAGGCGGAGAGCCCAGCTCTACCTCCAGCACCCTAAGCAGCAGAATTTTGGACTAGACTGGACTGGAGTTGCTTCATGCTGAAGGAGTGCATGGTCAACAGTAGACAGAGAAATCAAGGAAGCTTGGGGGTTGGGCATTGAGAATATGTCAGAGGTGAGCCAGGAGAGAAAGATTTCTTCAGAACGGAGGGTTTAAAGAGTGGATGCCAAGAGATGAAGAAATCCCCATCTTGTTGCTGCCTCTGTACCTTTCTTGAATCTTCTGAGCCTACTCACTTACACATCCTTCCAGAGAGTCTCTTCCTGAGCATAAGCAAACACTGTCTGGACACGGACACTCTGTTCTGTACCTGGCTTTCACTGGAATATGTCTTGAGGCTCGGTCCTCTGGGTATGGAGTCCATCATTGTTCTCTGCAGCTGCACTCCACTGTGTGGCTGTGCAGTAACTTTGGTCTCCATTGATGAGCACTTGGGTGGTTTCCAGTCTTCTGCCTGTGTAGAAGATGCTGGGATGGTTGGCCACGCACACCTGTCAGTTCACACGGCTGTTCTAGCCACACTGTAAACTCCCCAAAGTAAAGTTGATTCAGGACGAAAAATCTTAATCAGCCCTAAAAGGACAGTCAACTCCTGCAAATACATAAACCAAGGCTACAATTCTTTGTGAGGTGTCCAGGGAAGCACAGAAATAGATAACTCAAGATCCCCAAGGGAAAGATGTTTCTATTTCCTCTCTTCATAAAAACAGAAAACCAGCACAAGCATCCATGATGAATGTGAATTTTATTCCGTAGTTAATGTGCTCTCCCCCAGATGTTGCAGAAATCGTTGCATTTGACACGCTCTGCTGCAGTTTCATTCACGATGTTACTCTAAGACTTTCTAATAACGTTGGGAGACGGCTGAATTTTGTGGGAATTAATGTACAGAAACTTGGGTTGGGGTTGGTTAAGATGTCAATGATAGAGTCATTTTGTAATCACACAACTGCAGCAATGATACACTCCTGACTGAGCTGTTGAGTTGGTGGTTGACAGGTCTTTGGGCTTAAATTCACATGGCTCCCTCTCCTTTCTTGGCTGTTCCCAGCACCAAGCTCAAAAACAAGTGCATAACCCACACTTTAAAACAAGGAGCTTCTTCTCCCTGGAGGCCACAAGAATGAGGCCAGCCAGTCTGTCCGTGGCAGCTGAGGATGGAGTCTTGGCACTTCTGTGCACAGGACTGAAGAGCCAAAAAGAATAAAGAGCCAGAAGATGGCCTGGTCTCTTTATTCCTAACATCCATCATGTCCTCTTAGATGATTCTGACAAGAAAAGAGTGGCACTTTTCCAGGGAGTTCCCTCCCAGGTCACAACCTCATAAATCAGGAAGTGCTGCCCTTGCACATGTCCTGAGCAAGGACGAGCACTTCGGGTTGAATAGGAAGTCGTCCTGGGTACTCAGAAGGGGTGGCAAGAGCCTGGCACTGATGGAGGCATCAGAGACACTGTCCAGCAGGCAGAACACTGATGCCCCATGCCTTGGAGCATTTCCTATCAAATTGAAAAATCGTTGCAATAACAAAAAGTCTGACACTTCAGCCTTCAAGGAAGAAGCAGGAGAGAAACAGGTCGAGCTGGGGGTGGCTCACACATGGGACTGTGGTGATAAAGCTATCTGGGGTGATACAGGGAAACAGTACAAGATTAAAGGAGATTATCCAGGAACTCTGGCGAGCTGAGGAAGTCTGGAGGAGCAGCCTCAAGAATCAAAGCACGGATGCTCTTTTTTTTTTCCTGCTTAAATCATTATATATTAGCTACAAATTTAGTTTGTTGGCCAACACTCAAAAGTGACATATGGCCAATAAAAGGTTCGGAGTTTTCCATCTGCTGCTCAACTTTATCATGGCTTCCACACGTACAGCAGCATGTCAGGGCGGCCACACATCAGAATCCTTTCCCGAGCCTGCACAGCTTGCTCCATGGGCACTATTCTAAGTTAGCATATGCCACCAACGCAGCAGAACCCTTCACAGGTTGGTATGCACGTTCTTCGAAATCTGTTCCACTCTCAGATCCAACTGCCTGCCAGGAGCGACAGAACAAAAGTGGCTGAGTAGAAGCCTCTGCAGTGTCCCAGGCAGTCATGCAGTGGCTGCCACAGCACAGCACCCCGGAGGTATTGTCTAGATGCTCAGCAAAAAGCTTGTGAGACGACACTCTGGGTACTCGTTAAAACCCAAAGCCAAATGTGAAGGAATTGGCAAGCACCATGGCCAGGCTTTGGAAACTATATCCATTGGCATTAAAATGCAAAGAGAAGAAGTCTGTTTTCCTGGGCTCTGGATCTTTCATTTCCCCTACCTTGAGACTACAATCGTCTGCAGCTGAGCACACCAAAGGCTAGGTGGCCCCATTTGTGATGTGTTCACGCATCTGTCAGCCTGTTTGCTCCTTGTAAACGCTGTCCCTCTGCCACACACTTGGGGATGCAAGGCTGGTCCTACATGGTTTGTTTTTGGTTTTGTTTTTGTTTTTGTTTGTTTTTTTTTGTTTTTTGGGTTTTTTGTTTTGTTTTGTTTTGTTTTTAACTGAACTACCACAAGGACAAATTTTTACTGTGAAATCTTGTGATGAGAAGGATTCAGATACCCCAAATCATTCTAATCACTTCCTAACTGGTGTGTTCTTAAAAGCAGGGCACTGGAGAGGGACTGATAACCACAGTGATATCTCTGCTTAAGCAGAGGAGAAGACAATGGGGGAGATGGTGATTTTGCTGAACCCACAGGGACATGGTGGGAAGAAGGGCCCACTCCACAGTGTTCTGTGTGCTCCCATCCTCCATGATGATGTCATCTCACCTGCCTGCTCTGCACCTGTCACAAATAGACTGCTGGAGGCAGAGAGAAAGAGATTGGGGTGAGACTCAAAGCAAGTCCAGGGCTCCTGTTTCAAGTCTGTTGTCAAAGGTGGGGCAGAGGAATGGACAGCAGAGGACAGGAGAGGGAGACAGACTCATTGAAACACTATACGGGAACTGACGTAAAAAATAATAGAGTCCCTGAGACTGTGAGAGGTGGCACAGATCCCAACAGTGAATCTTTGCACAGAAATGGGCCCTCGGTTCTGACAGGCAGCAGGAATTTAGGAAGACAGATTCCTCCCGAGTTCAGCAAGGAGCTGTGGCAAAGAGGCCAACAGGGCTTGCTCGAGGTTTGGCTGAGACTCAGTCTTTCTCCGATGTGCTGACTTGGTGGAAATTGCCCACGGGAGCCAGCCTCTCTGGAAACTATATTTTTTAACTCATGAGTATGTGAGGGAAACTTTAATCTTTCTGCCTCTGATTCATTTATGCTTAAGTCGCTCAAGAGTTGCTTTGTTCTGTGTTACTAGATGAGTAGTTAGAGTTTCACTTAGAAACAGCCCCGGGCCGGAAAAACACCCAAACTGAGAACCATCCTTCAGGCCCGCTTTCCCATTGCCAAAAATTGGAGGCTCTCTCTCCTCTCTCTCTCTGGGAGCCACTTCAGGAAAATGGTCTATGTCATCATATTTCCCCCAACTCCCACACTCCCTACATCCTGTGCACACGCACTGACACACTCACTTAAGGGACTGACTGACAGACATCAGTGGAACGGGTTGCCTGGCTGGCTACGACGAACATGAACATCTACATAGCTGTGACTAAGACACATCAGTTTGAACCTATGGGGGGAGGGTGGGGGATGGGACACAGGTTAGGGTACCACTGCTGTCCTTTCTTTAGTATCACCTTTGACAAGTGATTTGATCTTTTTTAAATTTTATATTTGTTTCTTGTATATGGGTATTGTGTCTGCATGCATGTCTGTATACCATGTGCATGCCAGGCAGCCTGTGGAGGCCAGAAGAGGGTGTCAGATCTCCTGGAATTGGTGTTATAAATGGTTGTGAGCCACCATGTGAGGACTGGGAGTGGAATTCCATACCTATGTAAGGGCAGTTAGAATGCTTAAAAGTTGAATCATTTCTCCACTCCCCCCACGGGACTTAATCTTTGGAGGTTTTAAAGATACCATTTGACAGATGGTGAGACTTAAGGCCTTGGTAACATGTGACATTGTGTTTAGCATGGTCACTACAAAGGTAAATAGCCTGAGCTACTTAAGCTACTGAGCTATATTTTTTCACCCAGTGTGTATCGGATAGCTATTGGCTTTAATCCTCTCAGCCTCCCCTGACTGCTTGCCTCAGGTCTTTAGTGACCAGCTCTAGTGCCCTCAAGCAATTTTACATAGACATAACATTGTAGTACTCACCACGGGTCTGCACTGCCACAGTCTCACCTTCACAGCAGCCTCTCTGTTGTCTCAGGTTGGGCTCTCCCTGGATCGGGTGCTGAGTGTTTAGAGGTGAGTTTAGTAACGCTTTGCTGTTGTTTCCCATCGAGTCTCAATGCCCAGGCAGCCTGGGCTGCCCTCGACTCATTATGGTGCCAAGGATGACTTTGAACTGATCTACTTCTCAAGTGCTAGTACTACAGGTGTGTACCACAATGCCAGGTTACTCTGAATTTTGAATTAAATCTCTCTCTCTCCCTCCCTCACTCCCTCCCTAGCCACCATGAGCATGTGGTGTGCGTGCTTGAATGTGTGTGTGTGTGTGTGTGTGTGTGTGTGTGTGAGAGAGAGAGAGAGAGAGAGAGAGAGAGAGAGAGAGAGAGAGAGAGACATTGAATCCAGGGTCTCACATCTGCTAGGCAGTGCTCTACCACCTCTGCCACTGAGTTGCACCCCCAGGAACCCTACAGGGAAGGAACAGCTATAGGGACCATGGATGAAGGAAAAGCGAGATGAGAGAGGAGCCAGAGACAGCAGATGAAGAATGTATTGGTGCATAAGTTGCTGCAGGAGCCAACTTAGACTCTACTCTACCCAAAGTCTCAGAACTCCACACAGCACATACTTTATAATGGGCTTATCCAGTGAACAAGGTAGCAAAGTATTCGCCCATCACCTCGTGGCTCCCAAGGATATTAGCACCCTAGCCCGTGGACTTATCACACTTCTCTACTCAGAGAGAGCCACAGATAGCTGCCGAGCCAGCACTTATGCAGAATCAGGGAGTTCTGAGAGCCAGAGGCAGACACAGATGAAGCAGCTGTGCCTGCCCCACTCTGCTCTGGGACTTTGCAAGGCTCAGGGCCTGTGCATACAGCTAAGAATCCACAGGCAATGAAGAATGCATGGCAGAACTCTTCCAGAGCTGATGGGGGAAACAGGAAGTGGTAGATAGTACCCCATTGATCTCCTCAGGATAGAGATCATCCTGAAATCAAGTTGACACTTTTTCTTTCAAGTTATTTTATGAAATCCAGCAAAATATCTCACTTGGGGGACACTAGTTCTACAAACATCCTTCTCGCCCCTTCTTCCCATCTCACTCCCTCAGCCTTGCTCCCTAAAATGAAGCTGTACTGACAAGCTTGAGCCTTAACTTTTACTTTCTAGGGAACCCAGGCTAACATGAGCTAACATCTTCTCAGTTGCAAATTTCCATTGTTGTACCAACTTCACAGAGACCAGAGGCACAAAGTAAGTCACAAAGTCACATGAGCACCTATTGAGTGGCTAAGACCACCCAAAGCATCCAGGAGAAAATATGAAATCCTAAGCCCCAGCTAGGGAAATTCTGACCCTGTGGATTATGCTCCACCATTGTAAAGTTCCTGGTTCTGCATATTAATCAGTGGAATGTGGAGAGGAGCTGAGGATTCATCTTTAATGGCTTCCCAGAATGGAGCTCAAAGCTATAATAAACCCTTTTCCTCTTAATTTGCTTTGCCAGGGTATTTTTAATCAAAGCAATAGGAAACAGAACCAAGACAGATATTTAAAATGTAAACTTATACTTTGCACTTCTGAAAGCTGACTCTGGAGCCCTGCTAGGGAGACACTCTGCCAAAGAACTAAATCCACACCCTGAATATAAAACTTTTGATTTTACAGAAAGAATACAGATAGCACAGAGAGTATTGGTCACATACCCCATACCCAGTCTCTCTTGCCATTAACATTTGCCTAACTATGAAAATTCGGGGAGGGGCTTCCTCTCTATTTTCTTTCGCTCAACATTTGACTTCAGATATTTACCTCCTGTTGGTAATGTTCAATGTCTGTCTTCATTGCTGAGTGGTGCTTCATTAAGGGAATGCTCTCTAATTATTTATCCATACTACTATGGATGTGCATTTGGATAGCTCCCAATTGGAGTCTTTACAAATGGTGCTGCTGTGAACGGTCTAGTAGGCATGGTGTGTTTTTTAAAGCTCTTCAGGGATTCTAATGTCCAGTCCTATACCATGCTTTCTTTTTTTTTTTTTCCTTTTGGGCCACTAGCCAGCTCCCAAATCATGACATGGGGTCTTTTTATTAGTTGTGCATGCTTGGCCTTCTCTTATGCTTGTCTCACTAGCTCTTATAACTTAGCCTGTTTCTCTTCATCTACGTTTTCCCTTGGGGCTTATTACCTTTCTTTCCTTCTATAGATCTTACTTTCACTGCTTCTCCTGTTTGGCTGGCTGGCGGCTGCCTGGCTTCCGGCCCTGGGTCGGTCTCTCTCTCTCTCCCTCTCTCTCTCTCTCTCCCTCATTCTCTTCATTCTTTGCTTCTCGTTCTTCTTGAGCCTAGATTTCTCCCCCTATTTATTCTCTCTGCCTGCCAGCCCTGCCTATCCCTCTTTTGCCTAGCAATTGGTCGTTCAGCTTTTTATTAGACCAATCAGGTGCCTTAGACAGACAAGGTGAAACAGCAACACATCTTCTCACAATTAAACAGATGCAGCATAAACAAATGTAGCACATCTTTACACAGCTGAAGTAATACTCTGCAGCTTAAACAAATGTAGCACATGTTTATATAGTTAAATATTCTACAACACAGCCCCAAGTTGAAAGCACTGATATAACCTGAACCAAAGAGTTCACTCCAGCACAAACTATTGCTCTCCAGCCTCCAGTGTTTCCCCCTCCCTGGAATTCTTACATTCTTCTAGAACATGCCACTGTGCTGAGGGTGAAGTGGGCTTCAATAGAGACATGGCTTTTCTTTAGTTGACTGGTTGTTCCCATTTCCGCATAACTCTACTCTAGCTTTGCATCAGCTTCTCCCACTAAGAGAATGAGCCACACAGTGCACACTTTGCTGGCTCTGGCTCAGTGAAGGCCTTCCCTCTAGTCTCTGGTAATGGATCTTAACAGGCATCAGTGGGATGTACTCAAAAAATCAAATCCTGAACGTGATTCTAGGCAGCCAGCATTCCAATGAGCTGGGCCGGCCACATGTTTGTCTACTGGTCATTCATCATTTTTTTTTATATGTATATACTGACTGTTTCCCAATTATGCCTTTCAAAGGACATGTTTTTCTTATTGACTTTGAAACACAGCTTCCTATTTAGGGAAGTTGACCCTGTTTTTCTGGTATATCCGTTGCCATTCTTTTTAGGATGGCTTGCTTTTGAATTGTGTGTGTGGTAGACCCTGAGAACTCCACATCAAAGCTAATCTTTACCCTCCCTGGTTCTTCCCAGCTCCACACTAAGCTCTGTGCCTGGCATTGGGAACTTCCCAGTCCATTCTCAGCAGTGCCCTAGACTGATTCTGACAGGGAAGCAGCCATGCCTCTAATGAGTTTATCTGCATATTGTTTCCCCAGGTTTTACACCAACAAACTGCCAGCAACCTGGTAGCTTACAGCAGAAGTGCATTTATTCACAGTTCTGGATGCCAGCTCTTCAAAATGAAAACATGGAGAGTAGATTTCTTAGAAGTCCTGAGGGAGAAAACATCCTGCCTCTCGGGCCCTTCCTCCTCCTCCGTGGTACCCACCCTTCTAATATCTGCTTCAGTCCTCACACTGTCTTCACCTGTTGGTGTGTCTCTGTGACGATCAACTTTTGTGTCACCTTGACTGAGCCATGTTCCCCAGATGTTTAGTCAAGTGTTATTCTGGATGACTCTATGAGAGTGTTGGGGAGAAGACCAGTACTTGTGCCAGTGGACTTTGAGTAAAGCAGGTTGCCCCTTCTAATGTAGGTGGGCCACATCTAATTAACAGGAAGCTTGAACAGAACAAAAGACTGATTCCTGAAACCTGAAGGAATTATGCTGCCGAAAGCTTTTCAGGATGAACTGTGACACCAGCTCCTCTCCTCTCTGGGTCTGAAGCTTGCTCCTTGACCTGTAGATTTGAGCCTTGCCAGCCTCCATAGCCACATGAGCCTATTCCTTGAAATGAGCCTATCTGTGCTCACACACATCCTGTTGGTTCTGTCTCTCTGAAGCACTCAGGTAAAGGTCACCTTTTCTCAGAAATCTGCCACCATTAGATGCAGAGCCTACCCAAATCCATGAGGACCCTCTCCTAACTGCCACATCTGAGAAGTGCTTGCAACAGCTCTCCTCTGTCCTTCACTTCACTTCCATGGCTTCAGACAGCCTCTGTCCTCATCGCGGAAACTTCTCTTTGCAAGAGAAGGAGACCATTGCAGAAAACCACCAGCAATCACAATGCAGAGCTGTGGAGCCCAGTGCCAATGGAAATCTCTACAAAACAACCCCCACACTCAGGGAGCATTGTGAAGGGGTTCGGAAAGATTGTAAGAGCCGGAGGATCAGGAAACGCACTGTGAGACTGTCTTCTAACAGGGTCAGAAGTTACGCCCATAGAGTCTCCCCAACATGAGAAGAAGGAAAAGAGCAATGGACATGCTAAAGTGGAGAAGAGAAAGGCCACTAGGCCTCAATCCTACTCAAAGAACTTCGGAAATGCTGAAAGTGGGGGAAATCGTCTTCTCCAGGAACAAGTACACCGACTGGTTTATCCATTATCAAATGGGTCAGCCCTGAAAACATACATACAGGTAACGCTGTACAGATGGAGCAGGCTGTTTTTAGGAATATACTTATATATACATATACATATCTGCATGCAATAACAATTAGTGAAAAGAGAATTTGAAAAAGAGCAAAGAGGGTCTATGAAAGGATTTGGAGGAAAGAAAGGAGAGGAGGAGATGATGTAATTATATGATAATCAAAAATAAAAGAAAAATGTTTTTACAAAATAATACTAAAATAAAGAAAAATCCAGAAAAAAAATGAGTTGGCACCGTGCAACTCATGACCCTCCCTATCCTTGCCTGTGCCTGTGCCTGAGCCTAAGATTTCCTCTTTAAGTGGGCAAGGAGCCAAGTCTTAGTAAGGAAGTATCTCAGGGGTGCAGTGGGCGCTGCTGGAAAGTAATTTGATACCCTATCAGGTCAAAGTACTGCAATATCAACTTATCTGAATCCAGATACCAGGTCACACCAGCAAAGACCGCTTGGAGATGAGGTGGGAAAGGCATGGAAGCATTACTTTTCAGGACGTAGGATTAATACCGTTAGAGCTCTGGACTGCCATGCATGTGCTGCTTTTTATCAAAATATAAGTATGTTTTCTTTAAAGCCAAGACTGGAGTCATGGTGTCATAGGAAGCAATTCATTACAGTGCATTTGCTCATAGCTTCTCTGTCAATAGTGTTTCTCCTTCTGGTAGCTACGAACTTATAAATAGCAACTGAACACAGGGTGTGAATTCAGCATTACTCCTCCTATGAGAAGTCAAAGACTTCTCGAAATATGTGCCTGGAAAGCAAAAGCACATTAAGAATGCGAGCTCATGTTTCCTGACTGCTGAATAATAGTCCCGACAACCAACAAGCTTGCACTAGGAGTTTATTGGCTTATTTATTTTCTAATAACCAGGTCAGCAAAGGACCCCATGCTGAAAATTTTTATTTCCTTTGCTCTCTTGAGTCAACTGCAGACAAGGTACAAGGATGTGGTTCTTTTAGAGGCTATCAATAATTTTTTTTCCACCAGAAAGCAATTTTAACTCATTATTGATGCTTTTTTAAAATGTCACCATCTAGTCAACACACTACTGATAACAAAGGACAAAAGAAAGTGTCTCGGGAAATGCAAGGCATGAATCCTTCGAATATAATCATTGCTTCATCCTAATGGCAGTCATTAAATTATCTTCCTTTGCAAGTAAACCAAGCAACTGGGAGAAATTCCCTGTAAACATTCCTACTCTTCTCTCCTAGCATCAGGTTGATTCCAGAATGATGCTTGTGGTTCTGGGATGAGACTTTTAATATTATACTGATTACTAGCTAACAACCTTGGCCAATTTCCTTAACTCTTCTAAGTTTCTCTTTGGAAAATGCAGACTATGGGGTGTTCTTTAGTGGAATGGGTACTTGGAGTAACAAGATAACATGTTGCAGAATTCTGGCAGCAGGAGAGCTGCAGCATCAGCCATGTATTGGAGGTGTTGTGCAACACGATCTTGTAAGAGCCTGGTTAGCTGGCAGGCACCTTAGGCCCCTTCTCGATTTACCAATGGCTTTGTTGCTGATCCATGGACAGCAAGTTCCTGATGATTCCCATGCCTTTCACATTCCATGGCCTCAGTCTGCCTTGTAGCCTAATATTAATTTGCACTTCTTTAAAAAAAAAAAAAAAAACCTGACACTGGGCACTTTTAAGAACAAAAACTTACTCCTTACAGTTGGGAAGGTTAGAAGGGCCAAGATCAAACTGCTGACAAATCCAACATCTGGTAGGACCTGCTCTCCACTTTCAAGATGGAGCTTTGGGCAGAAGGAAAGGACACTGTCCTCATATAGCAAAAAATGGAAAGGCAAAGCCCTTTTATAAGGCTACTAACTTGCTGGTGGCGCCAATGGTGACTGAATGTCCTCACTGAAGTCTCCATCTCTATACACCACCATTACATCGCTGGTATCCAGGATCTTATAGCAGACAGCATGGACCATGGCTCTGTGTGGTGTCCTCCTTTTCCTTTGCCTCACGCTATACTGTTCTTTGTGGCATTGCTCTGTGCTGTGCCCTCCTCTTCCCTGCTGGCATTGCTCTTCTGCACAGGCAGACTAGGAAAACCAGTGTTGTCTGAAGCATGAGCTGACCCCTCATCTCTGAAGAAGGCTCAGACTTACAGCACTGGGTCTGTTAAATCTTCCATTAAAGGGAATGAAAGAGAAAGTATATGAAACTAAGTCTCTGCTCAACAACAATAAAATGAAGACAAGATTTTACCTTGTCCACACTACCTTGAACAAAGGCTTACAGTGTGGTGGAAAAATATCATGGATTGGGCTACATATGAGATATCATAAAGTATCAAATTAACTGCCTTTAATTTCAGTACTAATGGGTTGTGTTTTCCCCCTTCCTCTCTACTCAAACCTCACTCATCATTCTTGGTTATGTTATGAATATTCCTTCAAAGAATGAACACACATAATGATGCCCTCCCTGTACTTCGCACTTGTCCTTGTTAATTGCAGATGAGCTGAAGTTACTCGGACGGGTACTCTGGAAGTTGCTGGTGGTGTTCTAGCTGACCCAGCGTGAAGCCAGAGTCCCTGCTTTCATTACTTATCCACAGTATACAATCCATGTTTCTTTTCACACTGTGTCATCCTTGGGGCTCCAGCACACACTAATAGCCCCATTTGCTATATGAACAGCAACTACTGAGAAAGACCCAGACCTATAGTGACTCATCCAAAATGGCATTATAGTGCCACAGCCATGGTATCAACCAAGGAATAAGCAATGGCATCGTTTTTCAATAATGCAGCTAAGGATAAGGAAAAAGTAATGCTGGAGCTGTTATGGTGGCATGCACACAGGGTGGAGGGGTGTTCTATTAATGTGATATGAGAAATCTCATGATGCCTCAAAATGGATTAGCTATTCTTAGTTCCAACCTGAAAGTGACTTTACTCACACATAAGAATTGCAGACATCATCAATAACTCCAGTCTTTTAAATTTTTTGCTTCTGGCTCCCAAATTACTAATCCTCACAGAGGGAATGCAGCTGCCTAATCAATCTCTCTTTGGAGCCACAAAAGATGGAAATCTATATGCCATAGGCAGCATGTTGGGGCAATATTGATGAGAAACAAAGTCTAAAAAGTTTATTTGAGGGACTCAGAGCTAATGACACAGGAGACAGAAAAATCATTTTGTTTTCATCAACTTAAAACAACTCAACACTCAAGTCATTCGGGGGTAGGTTTATTCCAGACTTTATTCCATCTGCCTCCCTCTCCAGAAGCTATGGGATTTATAAGAAATCTTTAAAGGAGAGCCAGGCCAGATCTCCTCTCTCTCTCTCTCTCTCTCTCTCTCTCTCTCTCTCTCTCTCTCTCTCTCTCTTTTCTCTCTCTGATCTAACACAATTCTCAGAGTCTGACTGTCCGCCAACAGATCATTCAGCCCATCTTTCCCAGCTGCCCTGGCAGCCTTTTCCTTAGAAGCAACACACACACACACACACACACACACACACACACACACACACACACCGCCAAGCATTAGATCTCAGTGCTGTGCTGTCTGGACTGTGGCCTCAGTCTCTTCTTAGAACCTGGAAGTCTGCCACTCTCACCTGACCTCCAACATTCTGCTCCACTCAACACTGCCTTTGATCAGTTCATAATTTTCTAAAACACTAGGAGACTTTGGCCTTCCTGCAGTTTCTCCTATGTGCCTTATAAAACTTTCCAGGAAAGAAATATCTTTCTAAGAAATACAAATAACTTTATATGCCATGAAACTGGAAGACAAAATCTGGGGAAAGGTGCACAACAATTAATATTTCAATATCTTATTCCACAATGGAGATATAAATAGAATGTGGGTGTCCAAGGGCAGATCAAATCTTTTCAGATAAGAGCGACCTGAGACATGCAGAGAAGAAATCAATGTGTACCAGAATTAGTCTAGAAAAAGATGATCTCTAAGTTTTTTTGGGGGGGAGGAGGGGAGAAGAAAAGAGGGCAGAGGGCTGAATACCATCTCTTCTCAGTCTGAGGTCTACACTTTTAGGAGTGTCCTGAAACTCAAGTTACAGAGTGCTTACTACACATTAGACACTAGGTCTGTGTTACCAAGCACTAGACACTGGGTTTGCGTGATGCCCACTTCATCATCAAGTCAAATAGGAGGCAAGTCAGATATAAAGCTCTTGAGAGGACTATCTCATCCAAAACTACTGCCATCTGTATGAACAGAATGGGAAAACCATATCACTTTTAAAGGACATCCAGATGTTGGGTACAACTTTTACATAGCATGGGTGATTTGAAAAGCAGTCCACCCTTTGTCCAACTTATTATGGTCCTCAGTTACTTGAGAGACAACAATTTTGGAAATCAGCCTTCTATATTTAATGCAAAGATTATCACTTGCCAGAGGGAGATAAACCCAGTTTGCCATGCCCATCACACACTCAGTCAGCACAAGGCACAAATCTTCCAACTGTAGTATACGGTCTCAAGACTTTAATATTTTCCCATGCAATTATTTGCAAAATAGCCCTGAGTGGAAGAACAGAAGAATCTTAAATAGGCTTGGTGAGCAGGCAACCAGCCAGACTCCACACACGTGGGAAATGATGCAGCGGAGCTTCTCATTGTACAAGTAACCCATTAGTCCATGTTTATTGTTAAACAAAGAATCCTAGAAATGATGTAGATTAGCTAATAACAGAAGTGAAGGACTGCCTCTTATCCTCTCACCTGGTAATAACTATGATTAATAACTTGGTATGTATTTTTACATGCACACAGAACACATTTTTAATTTTTGCAGGAACAGTACCATTGTGTATATTAACTGTTTTAGCTTACTTTTAAATGCAAGAATATATTTTTATGTAAACAAACAAACTCCTGTCTAACAACTTTTCTGTTTACAGGGCTTTCAGATGTAGCAGGAATCTTAAAGAATCTTGTTAATGAGATCAAACATGAGCCAGGTAGTGGGGTGAACGCTGGAAGATCAGAGAAGCAGAACAAGCCAGCTTCCTCACCTTGCCAGTTCCTCAGTTGATCCTGTTTCCTCAGACTGGATGCTTCTGAGTCCTCATCCAAATGGGTCTCAGCTGAACTGTTGCTCGAAAGCCTGAAAGCTTAACCAGCCAAATGCTGAACCAGCCAAATGCTTCTAGTTTCTGGTCTTCACACCTTATATATCTTTCTACTTTCTGCCATCACTCCCTGGGATTAAAGGCTGGATTTCTGGGATGAAGGCATGTGTCACCATGCCTGGCTGTTTCTAATGTGGCCTTGAACTCAGAGATCCAGAGGTATTTCTGTTTCTGGAATGCTAGGACTAAAGGCATGTGCTACAACTGCCTATCCTCATGTTTAATATTGTGGTCATCCTGTTCTCTGACCCCAGATAAGTTTATTAGCCTGCACAATATTTCAGGGAACACAATACCACCACATTACATCATCTTAGAAAATGCAGAGTCCCCAGTTTTTAATATTGTTAACAACACTACAATGAATGAATACACTATGGATGCACTTGTGATCACTCCTTTGAAACAAATTCTTTCAAAAGGAAGTTATGGTGAAAGCTATTCAGATTTCAAAAGCTGTTTTGATCCAGGCTGCAGAATTGCCCTTCAGAAGAGTCATTCCAATTTACACTCCCATGTTGTCTGGGTGAGGGTCCAAAACATAAATCTTAATGCTGGGTAGCCAACTCACTGACAGACCGAACTTGTGATTTAAGGATCTGAAGCCTTTACAACACACTGTCCATCATGCACATGAGCACACCCATGAATAAACTGATCACGTTAATAAACTATATACACATATATCTATGTATACATATATCAACTAAAACAGAAACCCTTAGCAAAGGAGTTGGCATTTGCCATTAACGCCAACATCATAGTCTGTTTTCTAAAATCTTGTTTCAAGTCACCATCTGAGTCTCAGGTTCTTTATCAACTGGATCTGCTCTGACACCCTTCTGTTACAAAGTCAGGAGGCCATCCTACAAAGGAAGGCAAGGGGCCCAGCTCTCCATCTGTCCCAATCTCCTCTTTAGCTCCACCCTCTCCTTCTCCACAGGGAATCTTGAAGCCACTGTGCTGCTTCCTGAATGAACTTGGTCAGTTCTGAATTCTAAGTCCTGAGTATGTTCCTTCTGTATCTAAGCATTGCTGTCCTTGCTAGCACCCCTGACAGTTCCTCTCCTCTGTGAAAGTCCACTTATTACAACATCATATTCCTGAAGCTTTTTTTTTCATTCTCCAGCAGTCACTCTGTTCCCTGCCACACACATTGCTCTGTTTACGCCTATTTTGCAATATTTATCATGCTGAAAATATTATTCATGCCAGTCTCTTCCTTATTACAATGAATTCTCAATATTTTCTGGATTTAGAATTTTATTATGCTATAAGAGATGTTTAATATGGAGTTGGTAAATGTGCAACAGGCAAAAGAATGAATAGGTTATGCATTTTCTTGCTTCATCTGTGATTTCTTTAAAAACCTCAGAGACTTACTCAAAATCACTAGAAGAGCATCATTTTTTTTTAATCTAAGGGTCAGAGTCTCTTCTGGGGCTCATCAAAATCTAGTCACCCTCAATAGCATGTCCTTCTCTTCGTGTGCCAGGTGCCTGATGACAGTTCTGACAAGGGGAGCGGTTGACAAAAGTCCTAGTACAGTCCCAGACACCTAGTACAGTGGCATCAGCCAGGTTCTAGCCCCCATCCTTGGAGCAAGTGGAGAAAAGGTTACAGGAACTCTGGATGAACAAGGGTGGGCTCATAAGCATACAGGGAATAGGGTCTTTGCATTCCCTTCCAACAGTGACTACACCATGACAAGGAAATAAACAAGATTACGTGGGGACCCTGTTTCCACTGTAGTTACTTTATCCTGTAGAGCTCAGGCTAAGAAATAACACAAAATGTTCTCATGCCATGTGAGCAAGTTTCAGCTTGGGTGGTGCTTTAGATGGGCTGATACTACACAGCACCATATCCCAAGGTGCACCCCATCCACTGTTTTCACAGCAGAACATACTCCCTGCTACTCTACAACTTAGCTCAAATCATAGACGTACGCACCGATTTTCCATGACATTGAAGCCGAGCGCCCTGCAACAGCCATGGCAGTCCTACCACTGAACATCTGCAGACAGCAAGGAGTTTGGAATTCTGAGATCAGGATTCTGCATTCCCAGCTGCATTCTAGGCCAGTGGTAGAATTAGCCCAAGAGGTGGAGGCAGGGATGATTCCAGAGTCCAACATCCATGAGCTTAAATTTCAGCTCTGCCATTTTCTATTGTGTAACCCTGGGCAAATAATATGTCTCTTTTATGAAATGCCAGTTGCTCAGGTGTTTTCCCCTCAGAGAGGCACTTGCAGTCCGCCCTGTGTGAAGTGGTCCTTTTTGTCACGCTCCATCATCGCCATGGCATTTGACATTCCTTCTGGCACTTGGGACTATCAGGATTCTGTAAGATGGCTCAGTTTTTGTCCTCTGCTAATAGGAAAGCACCAAGAGAGATAGCCAGGTCTTGTCTCACTTAACACTTCATAGAAACTTGAAAATTTGTTGGATAAATAAATGGGGATAGTGGCAGCATCAACCATCAGATGGCTATAGGAACGGGAAAGTAAGAACAGGGAAAGCTTGGGAAGTTGCCTAGAGTGCTAGAAGCATGCACTGTGCACTAGTCAACAATCCTAATAATACCAACAAATGTTCCATTACCTATCATTCAAAATCCAATAGTGAAAGACTGGCTTTATATTGTTATATTTTATATTTCCTAATAAATGTCCCAGATTCTTGCAAGAAAGGCCTTTCAGCTTACAAAAATATATAAGATTACCCGCACCCACATAACTTACTAGTCCTAAAGATTTGTATAGTTGTTAATAAAATTTCAATGCATTCTTCTTTGTTCATTAATCTATTTCATGATAAACACAGAGAAGAATCTTGTTCTTTCCATGTGAAGCACTTCGCGCTTCTAGTGAACAAAGTCGGGAGAAAGGAGCACACGGCCATCCCTCACCACACTGCAGGCTGGTCTGGTGACAGGTCGCACGTGTGCTGGTGCCCTGCTGAGCTGCACTTCCATGGCATGGTCTGTCCCTGAAGGAGTCACACCTGTAACCTGAAGCAACACTCATGAATGTAGTAGATGCCTTGCCTAGTGTGCTGGAAGAACACACACACAAACACACACACACACACACACACACACACACACACACACACACACACAGATACACCTTAAAACACTGCTCAGTCAGTGTATTCAGTGACTCCCCAGCACCGGGGACTGTAGAACTCACGCGGTAATGCAGTTCGCCTGTCTTTTCCCTTTGTTTTCCGTGGAGATTTTGTACTTGGTCCTGTAGAATTTTGGTTGCTTCCTCTCATGCTCCGTCTTCACTGCCGTGGCCTCCGCTCACATCCGCTCTTGATTTCTGTGTCCTTTTGCATTTGTACTCCTTTAAGGGCTTTTCAGTCTTTGTTTCTACACACTCGTGAAATGACCTAAGCAAACACATGCTCCAAAATTTATGAATGCCCTGATTAGCTCCGTGGGGTCTCTGACAGGGGCCTCTGACTTAATCAACCAGTATGGAAGTGCTTTTTCTTCTGGTGATCCCCGAAACATGGGTAACACGGCCAATATTCTGAGCTGTAGAAATTTGAAGTTCTCCTTGAGAAAAGTGGCTGGTCAAATCCTCTGAAACGTGAGTTGGTTTAACTGGTTCTACTCTAGATCTGCAGTTATCATTCCTGATCATGGCCCAGGAGTCACATGACCACTAGACAGTTGAGCAGGTGAAGCCAGGCTCGGGAGAATATGCCGCCATCCATCCTAGCAAAATATGCTTCACATTTAACTTTAGAGAAAGACTACAGAACAGGAAAAGAAACACAAGACAAAAACATCAAAGATTAAAAGGTCAAAAAATATAATTAGCTAAGCAAGGGATAAAATTAGGTCTTACAAAAACACAGGCCCCACCCCCAGACAAGAACAGGCAAATAATGGCTACTGGGAATGGGAGAAATAGTGTGTTCAAGGGCTGGGCCCCCGAATTAGCCATTCCAAGTGGTCAACCCTGAAATCATACACACATCAGCAACACTAAACAGACTCAGCAGGTTGTATTTTTATTTTTATGTATTTATATGTAGCTAACAATAATAATAAAAAAGAGGCCATCAATTGAAGGGAGTGGGGGAAAAGTGGGAAGGGTTGGACACAGGGGTCATGGGAGTGACTGGAAGGAAGGAAGGGAAGGGGGAAAGTGATGTAATTAAATTTGATAGAAATATCTAAAAATTAAATTAAATGAATAATCTAAAATAAAATGCAAATTTGTTAATAAACAGTTTTCAAGGAAGCCTCAGTGATACCCAGGTTATCTCATTGGAAAAAAAAAAAATACTTGCTATGTTTTTCCAGATATTGGTTAAAATTTAATCTGGAACATATAGCTGGTTCTAAAGCAAAAAGGGAACTTAATTTAAAAGATTCACGAAGATGTATCTGCTTATATATAGGGTGAAGGGGAGGAGAGATGGCTCAGCAGTTCTGAGCACTTGCTGCTCTTCCAGAGGACCTGAGAGCTATTCCTAGCTCGTGTGTCAGGCAGCTCACAACTACCTGAAATTCCAGCTCCTAGGATCTAAAACTTTTCCCCCATCCTATGTTTATAGAACCCAAATACATGTACACACACACACACACACCTATACACAAAAAATAAATAACTTTTTAAAGGATGTGTCGCTTATATAGGAGAAGCGTGGGTCTTTCTACCGTCCGAACCCTAGAACAGTGCCCAGCCCCCAGCTGAGGCTGACAGCTGATGGCCGCTAGAGGAGGAAAGGTACATTCCTTAGAGTTGTGCTCTCTGGTAGGTGCTCCAGAGAGCGACCACATCTAAGCATAGTTGGGTGCACTAGCCAGACTCAGTATTGCACAAAATAAACACAAAAAAGAGAACATTGCATTGGAACATTACATTGCATTGTGACATTAAAGAAGAGCTGGAAGAGTTGGGGGGTATATGACTGAAATACATTGTTCAGATAGATAAAATTCCCAAATTATACATATGCGTGTATATAACTTTAAAGCAGTTATATATTTCTAAAATAAATAATATTTCTCTTACAAAACTTTTGCCTTGCCCTGTGGAAGGACCAAATGATTTTCTGGGAATTTCTGAAGAAAAAAAAACCCCAAAAACAAAAAACAAACAAACAAAAACAGCACAAGTCTTCAGGGAATAAGACTTCTAAGACCTGCCTAGAAACCCTACATTTTACTCTGGTCTTCCCAAAAGGATAGTGGAGAGCCTCACCCTCCTGGCAGCCCTGAGTGTGACTTCCCACAGCAGAAGCTGAGCTTGCTCGGAGTGACTGGCTGTGTGGATGTTAGATGGGGTGCAGATAAGTCACTCTCCTTCAATGGGAAACCCAAATGATGGTAGTTCAAGGTTCACCTCTAGCCACATATCCAGGGACATGAGTGTGAGTCTGCAGGCAGGCAGGCTGATGGCTGAACTGTCACACTCAAAAGTAAGCACAGAAGGGGCTTAAGGAGAGGCTGTCTTTTAACTTGAACCTCTTGTTCCTTCTGTATCCCATTGGACAATCTGCCAATCTCAGAATTGGAAGGATCCCCAAGAGCCACAAAAACAATTGTGTGGATTGGAGGGAAGACAGGAAACAGCAAGCAAAAGAGAGCTGGAACAAGACTGTAACCACACTACAACCACCATCATGGATGTTGGCACTTCCCATCCATGCATATTAGCCTTCCGTGATACCTAGGACAATATGGACAAAGAAACAATGAGGCCAGCTGGGCTACAACCAGGCCAAAGAGCAGCTCCCATTTGGTTCCAACAACCAGAGCTGGCCTGGTACCCAAGAGTTCGTAAGTTACTAATACAAACACATTGGGAATAATGTTTTTAATCACATTCTGACTTTGTCTTCATTTCCTTTCACCCTATGGCTACCACCCATTGAATCAATAGCATCTCTGGCTTCCAAAATTCATTGCTTATATGCCACAAGAGAAATCTAGAGTTCTGAGTGCTGACTCCACAGAACTCAGGAAGGTCAGTGCTCATCAATTGAAATGTCTCTTCAAAAGTTGTCACTGGGGTACATTGGAGGATGGGGCACTCGTGAAATGAAAGCAAAATAGAAGAAGCCCAAGTCTCAGGAAAGTTTCAGCCTCAGCCAAGCCAGCAGGGAGTTCTCATGTCTCACCCACCATGGTCATCTATTTTAGGCTGAAATGGCCAAACGTTATGTCCCTGCCCTGGCTACAGCTGCTTGTGCTGGTCTGATCTCAGGTGAGGTAGCCTTCTGTAGCTGAGGCCTTACCTGAAAGGCTTGGATGCTGGAGTCCATGTGTTGCCTGTAGATACAGCTGCTGGGATAGCATTCCTTCAAGGGGTCAGGGAAGCTCTTGTTCATGAATATTCTCCAAACCCTTCCCGTTTGAAGAAGAAGACAAGGGATGGGGGTTGGGGGTCACTGAGTGAAGGTATGTGTGTCTTCAAGTTCTAACAAAAAGGAGTTTAGTTCTCATCTGGGTAGCCAGATGGAACACCAGCAGCATGGAATGCAAGGTTTCCTCTCCTATATTTCTTCAGATACTGACTGCATTCAGGAGGTTGGTTTAGTAGCTAGTGTTGGCCTGCAAGGTTTAGTGCACTGGTCATGGAGTGTTTGCAATCAGTTCCCTTCTCCTCCAGCTCCTTGCCCCTACCCCCCAAACAAGAGGCACGAGGCCCACCTCGTGATTGTGAAGGAAGGCCTGGAGGGTGGGGGAGTTTGGGGGGATTAAGAATTTGCAGAGCCTGAGCAGCATGGAGAGAATTACAAAGCCTATATTGGGTTTCTCTTTTCAGAACCAGAATCTCTCCTGTTCAGCCTGGATGAGCTCTGTGACTTTTGATTGCCAAGCCTAGAGGAGAACTTCCAAGCCCAGAAAATCCTGAAGAATCCCTGCCGAACTCCTTCATCCCAAGCAGAGGAGCATCAATCTCCTCTCGTCGGGATGGCAGCCTTCACACAGCAGCCAGAGGAAAAAACGATTATGCTAACTTAGACCCTGAGGGCGTTATTATATTAAAGCAAAGAAAATAAATCTCTACACCCCAGCACGCTCGACTCAGGGTCTTTGGCTTCTTTGTGCCCTCAACCCCTCCTCTGGATTCACAATGAAGTAGAGATGGGGAAGAAAATGATAAAGCCAGGCTGGAGACAGGCCGTTTTCCAGATCACTCATTAAACCACAAAATAGAGAAGCTCTGGGAGGGCATTGTTTGAGCCCCGAGAGCTAAGATTGAGTGAGATGGGCCCAGATGAACTGAGAGTAACAAGTATCAAAAATGTCCAATTTCACTGAATTTAAATACAGCCAACAAAAATCTGTTGAATTTTCCCCAGCTGAAGTTTTCTACCCAGCACATTCAGTTTCCCTGGGAGCCAGGCTACCAGCCAGCTCCCAGGAATCACCGAGTGCAAAATGTACTATCTTCATGCACTGCCTCAGAAGGGATGGAAGAGGGGCATTTAACCCAGGTTCTCCTAATTCTAAAGTTGTTTCAGCCCTAAAATGCTCATTTTTTTTAAAATGTGCGTGTGTGTGTGTGTGTGTGTGTGTGTGTGTGTGTGTGTCTGTGTGTGTGTCTGTGTGTGTGTGTGTGTATTGTCTGCATGTATGTCTGTGCACCATGTGTGTAATGCTGATAGAGGCCAAAAGGGGATATCAGAACCCCAGAACCTGAAGTTACAGGTAACTGTGAGCTGTGACATCAGTGCTGGGAACTGAATCCCAATCCTCAGAAGAACAGTCAGTGCTCTTAACCACTGAACCACCTCTCCAGAACTGAGTTGTATATTTTAAATAATACCTGATACACAAAATTGGAAGAGTTCCCAGTGATTCAGAGGACTGGGATGTACCCTACACTTCCACTGGGGTGTGGAAGAAAAGGGAAAAGTACAAGCTTAACCAGGCACTGGTAACTCACACTTTTAATCTCAGCACTTGGGAGGCAGAGGCAGTTAGAGGCCAGTGTGGTCTACTGAGCAAGTTCCAGGACAGACAGGGCTACACAGGGAAACTATCTTGAGGTTGGGGAGGTGGGAGGGGAAGGTACAAGTTTTGAGAAGGCCTAAAAGCCTAAGAGTTGTTGGTTTTGTTTACCTGCGGGTTTTTGTTTTATCTTTTATTGAATTTTTTGACAATTCCATACCTGTATATAGTACATTCTGATTACTGTACCTCCCAGACCCTGTATCCCTCCTATCCTTATTAATCCTCCCTTTTCCCTACAATTCCCTTCACTTTTTAGTATTTCTACTAATTAATGAGCATTTTATACAATGCACTTTGGTCAACTTCACCCTTCCCACTGCTCCTTCTGACTCCTGCCAGACACACCCTCCTCTGCCCTCCTCCTCTACTTTGGGTCCCCCTTTTTGGTTCTCTCTCCATTGAGTCCAATGTGTGCTGCCTGTCTACTCTTGGGTGTGAGGCCATCCATTGCAGGAAGAAGAAGAAAACGGACTCTTCTCTTCCCCAAGAAACCATCAACTGTCTGCAACTCCTCAGTCATGGGAGTTTGTGAACCTCTTCCAACTCCATTCTAGAAGGTTGACTGATTTGATCCTCTTGCGGGAAACCATGGCTTGTGTGAGTTCAAGAGTGTAATCCTCCTGCTGTGCTGGCATGTCCAGAAGACGCTGTTTGGTTTCAGCGCCCCCTGACCTCCAGCTCTGCAGTCCTTTCTTCTCCCTCCTGTGTGATGGTCCCTATACCTCGGGAGTGGTACAGGTGTCCCATTAATGGCCGAGCAGTCCGCTGACACTGTAGCCAGATGGAGTTTCTGAGTTAACTACTATCACTGCACAAAGACACAACAATGAAACCCTGTGGTGATACTGTGTTCCCCAATATATTGCTCACCCTAAGTAACTTATCTGGGGTCAGAGAACAGAACAGCCACTAGATATAGAGGCCAGAAATGGTGGCACACACACCTTTAATCCTAGCATTCCGAAGGGAATTCATCTGGATCTCTGTGAGTTCAAAGCCACACTGGAAACAGCCAGGCATGGTGACACATGCCTTTAATCCCAGGAAGTGATGACAGGAAGCAAAAAGGTATATAAGGCATGAGGACCAGGAACTAGAGCTGGTTAAGCTTTTAGGCTTTTAGCAGCAGTTCAGCTGACATTCATTCTAGATGAGGACTCAGAGGCTTCCAATTTGAGGAAACAGGATCTGCTGAGAAGTTGGCAAGGTGAGGTTAGCTGTGGCCTCTTCTGTCTCTCTGATCTTTCAGTGTTCACCCCCAGTACCTGGCTCTGGGTTTGTTTTTATTAAGACCTTTTAAGATTCATGTTACAAAACCCATTTTGACTGAGTTGCTAACTGCAGCTGCTCACTCATGCCCAACGTCAGGGCTCAGTCTTGGTTTTGATGCTCTATGTTAATGGGTTTTCTGGGTATCTCACTAAGGATGGGGGTCTGCAGAAGGTAACAGGGATCATGCAAATATATGAAACATTAAGTAGAAATGCTGGCTCACTCCCAGCTTTGGCTGGGGCTTGAGTAAGCAATGCCACAAAAATCAAAGACTGAGGGGTCGGACCTCAAGCTCCTATTCATGCTGAACCCCAAACTGCTTCCTAGTGACGAGTACAAGAAAAAGGAGGTTCAGGAAAGCAGCTGTGGAGATAGTGAGGACTCCAGGGAGTGATGCACTCACACTTGGTATTTACTCCACATCTGTCTCATTCATGACATGGTGACAGTCACTCAACACATTAAATGCTATCTGTGAGACTTGAATCTATGTATTTAAATAGCAAGTGACAATTACAAAAAAAATTACATGTGCCCTTTTACATAAATGCATTATCTGTACTAACCAGGAGTTGGGAAGTAAAAAGGAGTCATTAACAAGCTGAGTCACACATAGGCATAGGCATGGCCTCCCCTTTGCCTTGCTCAGCCCTCGTTGTCATAGGGCAGCCTATGAGAGCCTTCATTTCAGAGACTAGTGTGCAGGTAATAAAAGTAGGGTGACCAACGGACTGACTTTCCTCCGCATGTGTCTGCTCTTCATCACAAAGCCCAGCACCTACTCAATGCATCAGCAGGTGGAGCTGGAGAGCTGTCTGAGCCACTGAGTTGGGGGACACCACAGACAACTGTTTGGAGACTGTGCTGATGGCATTTTATATCAGATAAATGTCAGGAAAGACCTGATGTTTTCTTGCGGGTCCCGGGGATGTTTTCTAGAGAACTCCAGTGAGAAATGAATGCATCACCCACTTCATTCCTTTGTCCTTTCGCTTGCTCACCCACAGTTGCAGGGTGCCATGCTGACCACTGAAGAGCTGGAGGAAGGCAAGGAGAGCCCTGCTCTGGTGAAATGCGTCACTAAGGAGCTCAACAAAGTTTTCTTTCATGTACTCTGGCATCAGACAGGCCTTGTTCAAGTCATATCTTTACTGTCTCATCATCACATATGAAGCAAGAACTGGTAAAGCCACCACAGTAGTTTGCCATCTTCTAGTGTGACCTGAAGATCTTACTTTAAGCTTCCTGCCTGGGCCCCTTACAGATTTTGATTCAGTTGGCCTAGGTAAAGTCCAAGTCACCAGTAATTTTCAAAGTCACGGGTACTTCTACTGAGGAGCCAGTGAGAAAGCCTTCCTTCTTTAGAGTTGGGTGTTGAGCAACACACACCAACACTGCCTGCTTAATGAGCATGCAACCATTGGCTTTGCTGCCCAAGAACAAAGACTGGTTGTCTGCACCAGTAAATGTGAAGTGCCCAGAGCCTTTATCTGAAACTGACAAATGAGCAGAGAACACTGAATTCTGGCAGCTTGCTTTCAAAGAAAAAAATGGCTTCCTCTTTACAACCTGACCAAAATGCACTAACATCCTGCATTATTCATTTCTGTTGCTGTGATAAAATGCCCTAATGGATGCAACTTTAAGAGACAGGGGTTTTGCTGTGGATTATAGTTGCAGGGAAGGGGTGGCAGAAACAGATGTCAGCTGGTCACACAGCATGCACACACAGGAAGCAGAGACGGAAGATGGGAAGAGGATCCAGGCTATAAAACTCAAAGCTCATGCCCAATGATGCTCATCCTCCAGCAAGGCTCTACATCCCTAGAGATTGTATAACCTTTCCAAACAGAACCACCAGTGGAGACCAAGCATCTGGACGCACACCAAGAGTGGTGGCTCCTGCCTGTAATCCTAGCACTTGGGAGGCAGAGGCAGAAGAAGCAAAAGTCCAAAGTCATCCTCTGCTCCACACCAGGACAGCCTGGGCTCCAGGAGACGTCATCTCTAAACAAGATAAACATGCTAAGAAAACAAGGAAAGAGGGAGTTCCATGAATTAAGAAAAGCCAGGATGAGCAAGAACATTCTTCTGTGAGTTCAGAAAAAAAGCTAATTTTCTGTAAAAACCAAAACAGGTGAAATCCCACACAACGTGATGAGAAGAGGAGCTACACAATGTCCCTTCAAAGACGCCTGAGACACGCCCTGGAACAGTCGGAGCTGGGGCGTCTGCACTCCAAGACACACAGGAAATCAGAAGACACAAGTATCAGCCAGAATGAGAGAAGGAAAAACTCAGAAATGAGGTGGTACAAAATGGGGAGAGGCTTCAAAAATGAATCTTAAGCTAGAAGGAACTAAAGAGCAATAGACACAACGGATGATATCACAAGACACCCTAAGAAAAGTGGAAAGGAAAAAGTAAGTAGACAAAATGAGTGTAGTGATAAAACAGGACTGTAACACTGGGGAAACTGAGGCAGAGACAGAAGGGGAGGAACATGGGAGAACTCATCTGAAAGGAAAGTGTGGAAGGGAGTGTAGGAAAGAGAAAAGGGAAAGAGGTCAAAAGCATTGATGAGCAAGCTGGAATGCTGGATATTCAACATCTATGATAGGAATCATAGAAATTGTTCAAGTCTGTGCGAGAAGAAATCCGAAGAAAGGAGAATAGAAAAAGACTTTTAACAAACACTCTTGAGATACTCTCAAACTGATACAGAAAAAGAACACATTGCACACTGAAGAAATGAGCTCAGAACATTCAATGCTTGAAAGGTCAAGAAAATAATCCCTTGAGTATGCAAAAAAGGGGGCACATGGCCCATAAAGGAAAGAAAGATACTATCAACTTCTCAACAACAATGCTTTCTGATGGAAGAAAACAAGGTAACATATTTAAGATAACCTAGGGAGCAGTGTGAGCGAACAGTTTCTATCTAGCAGCTCTTGGGACCCTTCCTCCTATTGGGTTGCCTTGTCCAGCCTTGATGGGCAGTCACCTTGTCTTATTGTATCTTGTTCTGTTCTGTCCTCTCTTGGAGGCCTGCTCTTTTCCGAAGAGAAAACAGAGGAAGAGTGGATCTGGGGGAGAGGGGAGGTGTGGGAGAGCTAGGAGGAGTGAAGGGGGCAAATTGTGGTGGAGATGCATTGTGTGAGAGAAGAATCTTCAATTTAAAAAAAAAAAAAGGAATCCCTTAAAAATTTCTCAGCATGGTAGAACTCAAACATTATCATTCCATTTGTCCTTCCTAGAAATCGAGAAAGTAAGTTTCTGGTACTAGATATTTAAAGGAACGTCAGCCCGAGGACTAGGTGAACATCTAACATGCACACTTGTGAGTTCAAGGCCAATATGGAGCTACCTCAAAAGACAGAGCTAAGGCTGCATGCTCATGCTGGACTATGCAGGTGAAGAGTGGTGCTCAAACGGAACAGAGGGAGAGCAGAGGGTGCCCGCAGAATGCTGGACTCCCTGGAAGTTCCACTGGTGTCCCTTCTGGATGTATTCATCAAGCAGAGACTTTCTCACGGTAGCATGAGGCCAGCCTAATCCCATTATTCCCCATGTTTCATCTGCTCCTTGCAGATGAAAGAAGAGGCATCAGACAAGAGCAGGAAAGGCTTGATTTACAGTCTTAGTTGTGAACTGAAGCGAGGTGTCATGGGGAGTCTCAAGTTACTTTATTAGGAAGTGGAGTTGTCAGAACCATACCTGTGAAGTCAGATAAGGCAGGAGGGTCATCGATGCCAGGCCAGCTGGGTTACATGACGAATGACGGCCAGGCTAGACTACATAGCGAAAGCCTGTGTTCCCAAAACCAACACTTTTGTCCGACATCTCCCCAGCCCCCGGCCCTGAAATGCTTTCAATTTAAAGAGTAAATAAGCAATTTAGAAGATAATGCTAATCTCTAGGGTAAGTTCTAGGTAGGAACATCTTTTTCTACCAGTTGATAAGGAAGCTACTGAACGCAGTTGAGACCATGTCAGGACTCTCACGAGGTGTGATGAAGAGGTTCCCCTTAGCTGAGACAACTCAGCCTTCAAAGGGAGTAACCAATGCAGTCGATCAGAGCCCAGTCAAATCTAAACGGATTAGTTAACTCAAATCATTTTCAGTCTAATTAGCTACTTTTGGAGGAAGATAAAGGCTTGAGAACTAGTGGCTGGTGGGAAAAACTTGAGCATGCTTTATCTTTAAGTGCTCACCTTGGGGTACAAAGAGGAGGTGGTGGGAAGCAGCACCTCAGAAAATGATGCAGCACCTTGACAATCTCTCCTCTCCCACACTCCAAAGAGTCCAAGCGTCTAACAAATGAGCATGAATAGGACACTGCAGAGAAAGCCAGCAGACGGGGTATGGTTCCTGAGAGCATGCCACCTGCACTCGGCCAGGACCATCGGAGTGAGTGTGAGAAAGCCTTGGCACGCAACTGCCTGCCTGCAGCGAAAGGGCAAACCCGGGAGCAGCCTGAAGGATGACACATGGAGAAAGGAGTCAGGACAGTGGCTGAGAAGTAAGGAAGTGGGGGAAGTAAAGGAGACCAGCCAGCATCCCAAACCCCACATAGAGGGCGTCAATGGAGACAGGACTAGACTGTGGCTTCCTGCAGGTGTCCCCAGTGAGGGGCATTATACTGCTGACCAGATACACACAACACACACCAAAGTAACCAGTGCACAGGACAGGAGAGTGGTTTCCTTAGCAAAGCCCATGCTGAGGTGCATGAAGGGTAGGTACTAGGGGTGGCTAGAAAGTTCTATTTCTTAACTTAGGGTGTTTACAAGGATCTTCAAAATATCTGTAATACTATAACAAAAGCTGTACACTTAACTTACGTGGCTTTATCTAATTTTGTTTCACAGATTTTTAAGACTAATGCAAAGAGAGTAAGAAATATTTAAAGCAAATCTAACCTCCAATGCCTTTTTCTTGGTAAATTCATGTTTAATAGGTTACTTTATTTAGACTGGGCACTTGCGTGTTTCTGGGACTTTTTCCAAGAATCATTACTCTTTAGTCAACTAACTAATATTCCCTGTGTGCCTACTATGTGCCATGAATTTCTGCTCTGTGTCATGCCTGAGCTTGGACCTTCTGGCACTCACTTCCTTTCCTAGCTTGGTGACATGTGTTGGAAGGTCTCACTGTGTCTGGGCTTCTGCTGTTGCTGACACTCCAGTTGTGAATGATGCTTTGTTATATGAACTGCTTTGTGTATTGAGAAGGACATCCAGTCAGCAGCGGTGAGCAGCTTGCCTCCCTGTCCCCGCCCCATCATTACCTGGCGCTGCTCCCACTTGCTGAGAACAGACTCTTCTTGTCTGTATTTGGATATCTAGGTGTCCCAGCCTGAGCACCACATGGCACATCCAGAGAGCTGAGAGTCTGGGAGTTTACACCAGGAAGCTTCCCAGTAAAGCCCCAGTGTTCCAGGTTCATGAGCAGCGGGAAGCAGCTTGCTCTTTTCACCACATGAAGCAGTTTGAAAGTTTTTCAGTTAACTTATTATTTGATAATTGCATACATGTACATAATTCACTCTCACCACACCAATGTTATGTACAAAGCAAAGGTACCATAACAGTTGCAAAGCTATAGAATTTGTCTGTGGAAGCTTTTATCTCAACCCAAGAAATAATGATAGATAGACAGACAGACAGTGATAAGATGACAGAGCACTGGACACATGAAAGAGACTGTTCTCAACAGGTTACATGCATCTGTTACGTAGTACTCACCCACCCCAAATGTTGGTAATCCCTATTTTACAGATAGTGAGGAGGAACAGAGAGGTTAAGTTTCTTGCCCTAGGTCACACAGCAAATACACATTGCTAGAACTCAACCTGTACGGTCTCCTTCAGACCCTGTGCCATCAGCCACACCACTGCCACAGGTGTTCCAGGATCTTGGCAAGCTACAGAGTGTATCTGAACGCTGGCTGCCTTGTCCAATTAGCATTTTATACAGCTCCTTCTGGCAAAAAGCACAGCTGATCTATGATCAAACAGCACCCATCCTGCCTCCTTGATAGTTCATGGCGTGTGGGCTTCTCTCCATGCCCATTGCTGTTGCCTTCATTCATGCAGCGCTCATTTCCTAAGTTCCACTGTTACAGTCACCTCCTTATTGGCCTTTCTAACTGGAGATGAAGATGAGTGATCCAAATAAAAATACTAAAGGTGCCCTGGTAGCCAAGCAGTACATACACACCAGCCCAAGCAATTCCTAGAAGCAAGGGCTGGAGAGAAAGCAAGGGCAACATCAAGCAATCCCAGGTCCTCATCAATCTAGAGGAAGTCAGAGGCAGTGTCAGTATGAAGACATTCAATAGATCCTGCATGAGCACAGATGCAGGCTGCCTGGACCTACCCTCAGAGACCCGGTGTGGAAACAGCTGGTGATGCTTATCTGCGCCCCTCCCTAACTCCTCCAACCTCCCTGGAGCTTGGGTCTTCTGATCAGAGGAGCTAGGCTCCTGTGTGTTGGCCTCCTAAGCTGTGCCCCCCGGCAGGCACTGGGCAGGAAGGAGACTCCTCACATGATTCAGCATAAGCCTCGGTTGCTCCCTTCCTGAACTACACACTGCAAAGAGCATGCCTGAAATGCAGACAAAATGGGGCCCAGCTTGGACAAGAAGGGTCGTGCTGTTCGCGATCTTCTGGGTCTCTGCATACCTGCCTGTCCGTGGTGTCTCCCTACCCCAGCGCCTCCCAAGGGCCACAGGTAGGTGGACAGTGGGTCCAGACACCCCAGTCTCACATCTAAACATGGGACAGAGGGGAATGCCACCCCACCCCGCCACACGACTCCTGCTGCGTCTGTTCTGTGTCTCTGCTTCTTGATGAGTCAGTGTGTTCTCAAATGTTCTGCAGTTCACAGAGACTAGGGTGGACTGGAATGCACTTTTGTTGGAGAAATTATCAGAGCATTCTTCCCTCCTAGAAACTCTGCAGCAGGGAATGATTCTCTGAACGTCCGAGGACAGCTTGGGCTCTGACAACAGAAAATGACATTGGACAGTGGCCAGAAACCTTTACTCATTGGGGCTATGGTTTCTTCTTGGGCAGTTTCAGAAATACCATTTAGAAGCAACACACAGAAGTGCTGTAGTAATTCTTTAATTCTCCATCAGCTTATTTCATGAAATAATCTCTTTCAAAGACTATGTAAGGCTTTTTATCATACTCATACTTCACATTTCCACTGATTTTTCCATATTCCATCCAAATAACCCAGTTTTGTCTTTGTGGACTTGAGATGTGTAACTCCAACATTTTGTGATCTCCTTTTCCCTAGCAGGAAATAGCACTCAATGTGTTGCCTCTCCAGCCTCAGAGTTTCCCGAAGGGTTCTTCACGAAGCAGGAGAGCACAGACGGAGGCATAGTAATCTACTTCCTCATTATCCTCTACATGTTCATGGCAGTGTCTATCGTCTGTGACAAGTACTTCTTGCCCTCCCTGGAAATCATCAGTGACTGTAAGTTCCTGGGAAGCTCTCCCTTGACCTTCTAGAAGCGCTGTCACACAGATTGGGTTGAAACAGCTCAGTAACAGCTCTGTTCATCTCAGCTGGTGGCAGAATGCCAATGTCTGTGCTGGGGTCCTGTGTGGTTCATCCTGGGAGCTCAGGCAGGAGCACAGCTGGCAGTTATTATTACACATTGCTTACTTCCAGAAGCTTCTTGTCTGTTCTAGTACCTAGGTGGCTGTTAGAGCCCCTGGTGTGCTCCTGATACACTGGATGCCTGGGACTCGATTTCCAATTTCAAAACCTTATTTATTCATTTGTATTCTGAGTAGGTTATAAGCAGATGTGACTCCTTTGTCTCTACCCCATTATTAGCATCCTGCCATTATGAAAACTGGTATTCAGGGGTTGGAGATTTAGCTCAGTGGTAGAGCACTTGCCTAGCAAGCACAAGGCCCTGGGTTCAGTCCTCAGCTAAAAAAAGAAGAAAACTGATATTCACGAACCAAAAAATAAGTAAATCCTAAACTCCATATAAAGTGACCTCAGCTATCAGATAATGATAAATTTAGATATTAAGCATTAAGTGTTGGTATTTTTTGGAAACAAGATCAGATAGTCGAGGCCTCTTGCACTGTAGAGTTCCCAGAACTCTGATATAGGCCTTTCTGGGTGCACTGATTCCTAAAACAAGGGGAAGGGATGGTTACCCCATCTACACAGAAGGGTCAGTGTCTGTAGTCTGTCTCAAAGTTGGTTAAATAGTTGAGTATCTTCATTTCACAGAAAAGTCAAAGTTAAGGGCTGTGTGTCCTATTGCAAGACCACAGGGAACAGCATCCTCCTTGGCTCCATCCCACACATGTGCTGTCCATTCCAGTATGCACGTGCGCGCACGCGCGCACGCGCACACACACACACACACACACACACACACACACACACACACACACACACACACACAAGAATTGAATGTCAATTCTCTTTTCTCCATCATCCCACCCTCCACCCTTGCTGGAATGCTAGGCAAGTTATCTTTCCCTTTCACCTACAGAAGCAGCAGCATTATTTAAGTGGGCGCAAGTGTAGTTTTTTTTATATCAGTAGTGTATTTTATGTCGATAATACAGTTATTTTAATGTTGGCTTATTTTAGCAATTATTTTTACTTAATGAAATGCAGGAACAAGGCTAAACCCACCTACATTTGCACCTCTTGAAGATCCCTAAACATCCCTAAACCTACCATTTTGCAGAGTACTTTCTGTCAGCCTTGAGTATTGCTATTACATACGTATCCATCCATCCATCCATCCATCCATCCATCCATCCATCCATCTATCCAAGGGTCTTTACTTTTTCCATATATTTTAGTGTATATATTTTCCCATATTGCATATCTTCAGAATCATGATTTTTTTTAATGACAGCATGACAGTCCATGATCCTATGACCAATTTGTGAACCTAACACTAGATTTTACTTATTATAGTGTCCAGTGGAAATTTATCATTTTAAGCTATTAATCTCATAGGATTGCTTTAAGTAATATGGCCATATTGTATACATTCTTTGCACACTTCTCTGATTATTTTCTGATTAAAGGACAAAGCCATGCATATTTAAGCCTTTTGATAAATATTCCACGAAGGGTGTGCCAATTCTAACCTCCATAGCAGACAGCAGTGTCCATTCCTGGAAATGAGTATCACTTTTAATAGCTTTATCAATTATGTTAAACTCAAACTTCATGCTATAGAGTTCATATTTCTCTGATTTGTAAAGTTAGCTGTGTTCATGGAAAATCAAAGCTTTACTTTTGTGCTTTCTTGCCTGCACTTGGTTAAGTAGTGTTTGTCTTATTTTTCTTACTAACTTTTTCAAGACATTAAAAAGTTCACACAGAGCTGGGTGGTGGTGGTGCACGCCTTTAATCCCAGCACTCGGGAGCCAGAGGCAGGCAGATCTCTGTGAGTTCCAGGCCAGCCTGGGCTACAGAACGAGATCCAGGACAAGCACCAAGACTACACAGAGAAACTCTGTCTCAACCATCCCCCAAAAAGAAGTTCACACAGATACTAACATAATTTTTATATTTTTTCATGGTTTGTCACTTCCTTTTATATTGTGCACATTCATAGTGTTGAAGCTGAAATATTTTAAAGTAAGGAAGTCTTTTCAGCTTTCCTTTGGTCTTATATTTGGAAAGATTTCTTTAACTGTAGCCTCCAAAAGCCGCTGTTTCTTCTTGGTTTTCTTCTACATTAGTTCTCCCACCCAAACTCATCTTCGTAGAATATACCATTTTTGCAAACTTGGTCAATTCTCACATACTAAGTACATACATATGTCTGTCTCCATAATCCTAACTGTAGTGATCTTTTCATGCTATGTCAGTACTGCACATTTAGTCAGAAAATGTGAAAAACTGAAAATCTAAGAATTATAAAGTTCAATGACTCAGCTGAGCTGACGGAATAAATCTAGCAAGATTTTTGTTTATAAAAGTTGCTTGTAAAAGGCAAAATAAAAAAAAAAACTTCCATTCCTACAGAGGACATAACTTACTGCATTAAGAATCACACGCCCTCCATATTTTCTTCATTACGTGACTTCCTCCATCTCTCCTAACAGCTCCACCTTAACACTCACACAATCCTGTGAATCATTGGCAAATATGCATTTCTCAAGAAAAATCACTGTTGTCAACATAACACAGTAGCTTTTAGGAATGTGTGACCAATGGATGCCCTCATGACATGACACAAAAGCCAATCCTCCTCAGCTGTAATATTTGACGCAGCTCTTCTTGAGTATCAAAATGAGTGCCAACCACAGGAGCTACCCACTTGTTAAAATCTTATCATTCATCTTTCAAGGTCTGCTTTGAAATGTCAAAGGACAACATCAGCAATAAGAAACAATCCCCACAGTTTGTTTCCATCCACAGGAACTGGCTGCCAGCATCTGCAAGCCTTTCCTCCATGCTCCTTAACAAGCACAGATGTACACTTCTACTCATTCCGTTAGCTAATGAGTAATAACATAATCCTCAGAATATCCCAGGAGTATTATTTATTCCACATTCTACCAGAGCAGTCCCTTACTCAGATACCTATCATGATGCAATCATGGAAACCCAACCACATCATGCATTTGCATATGTGTATGTGCATATACACACATATATACATATATATATGTGTGTGTAGATTTTTATATTCATATATATGACTTCATCTACATAAAAACCTTATAAAATAGGGACTGATACATTGGTTTTACTGAGGAGGAATGTGAAGCTAAGACCACACAGCCAATCCAAAGAGAGGCCTCCTCTCCCTGGTGTTCCACAACCCAAGCATGATGGATGTCACCTGCTATGTGCTGTAATTTTACACATCCTCTTTTGAGATTAGTTACCATCGGGTGGTTGTTTCAGAAGGCCAGTTCTATTTTGACAATCTTAGAAGCAATTTTCTGCCCAAGGGCACAGAAAATTTTGACAAAAACATATATGAGACATTCACTGTAACTATGAAGCATACTGCAAGAGTTGTTTACTGAAATAGGTTAGACTCTCAGAACCTATTGAGGGATATAAATTAATTTTATAAACATTTCCAAAATGTCTGGGTTTTCAGTCTAGCATTTTGCCTAATATACAGATGGGATTACTCTACAGAAGTATAGAACTCAATGGTCACATATAATGCTGTAGCTTCCTGATGGCATATATGCTCTAGCTCAAGTGAGGCTGTGATGGGAGAGCTGACAGGCCCCTGTCCCAGTACAGTGTCATCCACCACCCCCATGCTCCCTCCTCTAATCATCAGTGGCTTATTGGGTCAGCAACAGGGTGAAAGTCTAGGGACCTCAAGACTACAGTCTTTGTGTGGGTTAGGGAAGGGTTAGAAGCAGTGGGAAACAGCGCCTCATACTGACAACATGGCAGGACCCCAGCTAGGTCAACAGGTGTTAACACCCTGCTCATTCTGCCTGTCTCTGGTATGCTGGCAATTTCTCCTAGAGAAAGGAGGGTCATAAAAGTCGCACAGCCTCATCCATAGCCATCAACCCTGGAAAAGCATGCATCTGTCTCTACTGCACAGCCAGAGACAGTCTGCCAGTATCTCAGCTGTGTGAAACCACTGTAAGAAAGTCATGCTGCCCCTACCCCTTTCCTCTGATTCTGCCATCATCGCCCTCCTTCTCTGCCCATTCTGATTCTCGGATTCCAATTCTCTCTCTTCTCCTTTTCATTTAGGTTGAGTATACGGGGAGTTACAGGAGATTCTCTGAACACAGAGGTCTAAATTATTATACAGGGAGAATAGCTGTCCCTAGTGTCTTAACTGGAGAAGATCTGGCTTCTGTGGTGAGAAACAGAATGTAGACTCTGCAAAGGGAGGTGAAAGATCAGTTCAGCTAGAGCCAGGGCGACTAGGATTTGAGGTCATAAACCCAAAGACTTTCCTCATCCCCACAAGTTGTGCTCACTAGACCCTGACTTGGAGGATGCTAAGGAATAGGTGGAGGTGCAAGAGACGGAGATGAGGTGAAGGATTCGAAATGACAAGGAAGAATGGGGCCTTGGTGGTGTGTGGTCATTTCAGTATGACTGGCTCAAGAAGCTATGTCAACGACTGTCATGCTTGGTGTGTGAAGTCGGTCATACTCACCGGTAGCTGTGTCTTACTTGCTTGGGGCATTTTCCCCCTATATCTTTTCCTCCTATATGTTCATGTGCTCAGTGAAAAGTCTATGACATTGCTGAGCTTATAGGAGGGCTGGAGGGGGAGACATGGCAACCACATGCGGTGCTGGCATAATTGCCAGAGTGAAACTATTATAAGTGTCCATCCTAGAGACAGACATGCCTGGGTTCAACTCCCAGCTCTGCAAGCTGCTACCTCTTGGGCAAATGTTTAACATCTGTATGCCTCAGGTATGTCAGCTGTGGAACAGCTTTACTTACAGTTTAGTTCAAAGACCTCTGTCCTACGTACATGAGAAAATAGCAGTAAGGTGTGCAAAGGAGAGAGCCACTGAGCACTATCACAGAATACATTTAGACAGCTACTGACACTCCTTTTCCAAGGAAAAATTGAAGTGTAGAAGGGAAATAAGTCAATAAAAATGTGCTTCGAGCAAATACCAAATCTATGGTGCATCTATGACAGCTTGAAGCCAATCTTAGGGTAAAAAATAGACAGTCTCACAAGGTAAAATGTAAGCTTCCAAGACCTTTCCCTAACAATCTATGTTGCAACTTGACACTATTTAGAGTTCTTTTGGTTGGTTTTTTTTTTTTTTTTGAATCAACATTCTTATCATATTATTGTATTTAGCAATCTTTGTTCAAAAAGCAATCTCTAAATATAAACTAATGTACATCTTTATAGTACACATATGAACACACAGCTTAACTAAGATCCCCTCTCCTGCCCACACAGAGATGGGATATGCATCTCTGTAGAAACAGAATACAGTATAAAAGTGATATCCTCTTGCTGTATTGTGGGTATCTCGGGTACATGGAATCACTCTCGAACAACTTTTTACTTTTTAAAATATCTACATAGAAATACAGTGAAGCTCTTAACAGACACTTGCTTCAGCCCAAATTCCAGTGAGCTAGCTAGCTATAAAATCTTTTATTTAAATGTTATTCCAATATGCTATTCAATTACAGCATCTAATCTTTCCACCATGCTAACACATTTTAAGTGAACATTCTTCCTATGTTTTAGAAAAACACTTCAAATATTTACTTTTTGTTTTTAAAAATGACTTTCACTACCTCTGCCTTGAACCAGTGTTTGCCTATGTTCTACACTGTGTGTCAGAGGTAGATGATTTTTTTAAAAAGGTAAGTTTTAATTCCAGGTAGAGTCAACTCTAACTGGTGAAGTTAGGATTTAGTAATTCTGAGTCTGACATTTGGATGGCCTACAGTTTGCGGGGATTATCTGACTCTTAAGCCTCATGAAATTTACAGAGGCAAAAGCTGTCTCAAAGGACAAAGCTACAGAATAGCGCCCCTTCCTCTTCCCTGCTGTGCGAGCAAGCGCAGCTCCTGAGAACCTGGCAGCAGGCCCTCTGGTGCTTTTTCCCTCTGGCCTGAACTGTGGTATCCTTGCACTGCATCAGCATCTATAATAGAAGCTAAGCACTCTGTGTACTTCCAAGATGCCAGTGCAGGAGCAGGCAAAATGATAGAAGTCGGGCTGTGTACTAATTGGTTCTCAGTGGGTGGTCAAAAGGGCCATTTCTTTGGCAGCAGAAAGATATTGGTCCCATCCCACCTCTGACCTTGGGCAACAGTAACCACGAGGTTCGAAGGACATGTGAATGTGCTGTAATGAAACAGCTGGTGGTTTAGGGCAAATCCCTCTTCAGTAGAATCAAGATTCAGCATTATAAAGATATTTCAGAATTCACTCAGTTTAAAATATGAGGTGGTGAAATAAGGCTTCTCTAAGTGACCTCTCTAAAGTCTCCCCTCAAATTATCTGACAGTGCCAGAATTTGGGTCTCCATTTTAGCTTAGTTCTTTCTACTACATGATATGGAAGGGTATTCCCAAAAACTATTGCAAAATTTCCAACTGGGCATTACAGAAAATAATACACTTAGGAGAAAATCTGGTGGATTTTAAAATCATTATATAAAAATATAATGCTGTACATTATATAAACAATATGTTGACACCTGAACCTATAAAGCAAGCATACCTTGGACATCTACATCTACTATATCTTGAAGTAAATATGGTTGTTTTTTCAGAAAAATAGAGAAAAAGAATAATAGCAATAGGGGGAAACAGAAAAATTTATCTTTAATAATAAACTACAGCAGAGGAAAATGTTACTCAAAGGTCAAGAAAGACAATGCCAATCTACTGTAAAGTTCAGAGGTACAAACCATTTTACAAAACATTCTTACAATACAATAGGATTTGTAAAAAACCCCTTGAAGTTGTATTCAGCCATCTAATGGAATCTTTCCTTTCACAACTATGATTAGAGACCAGCAACAATGCCTTTTGAGAGCCAAAGAATTCCCAGGGGCCACTGCTTTTCCCACCTGCTGCAGCCCCTCCACCCCAGTCTCTCTCTGGAACAGTTTGTGTACTGAAGCAGTCTTCAGGCAGCACTAAGGGAAGATGGGTCACTGAGTGTGCACCATCCCTGGAAGATGAAACAGTCTTCTTTCCAATGTCTTCCCTCACTGACTTTGGAAGGCAAAGCCTAAGAATTTGTAATGCTAACTTTTTTAATAATATTTTTATTTAAAAAATTTTTTCCTTTTACATACCAACCCCTGTTCCCCGTCCCTTCCCTTTTCCCACTCCCCCTCCCCCTAGCCCACCTTCATCCCCTCCTTATAGAAAGTAAGGCTTCCCTTGAGTAGTCAACACAGGCTGGCATACCAAGTTGGGGCCGGACCTAGCCCCTCCCCCTGCATCAAGGCTGAGTAAGGCATGGCACCATAAGAAAGGGGCTCTAAAAAGCTAGTTTGTATACCTGGGTAAGTCCTGGTCCCATTGCCAGGGGACCCACAAACACATCAAGTCACTCAACGTTCACCCAAATTCAGAGGGCCTACTGTGGACCCACGCAGGCTCCCCAGCTGTCAGTCCGGAATCCGTTGAGATCCCACTAGCTCAGGTTAGCAGTCTCTGAGGATTTTCCCATCATGATCCTGAACCCCACCTTGCTCCTATAATCCTCCCTCCCTCTCTTCAACTGAACTCTAGGATCTTGGTCAAGTGCTTGGCTGTGGTTCTCAGCACCTACGTCATCAGTCACTGGATGTAGGTTCTATGAAAATTAGGGTAGACACCAGTGTCAGTTCAGGGAAAGGCTAGTTCAAGCACCTTCTCCACCATTGCTATGAGTCTTAGCTGGGGACATCCTTGTGAGTTCCTGGGGTTTTCCCTAACTGCAGATTTCTCCCCATCCCCTTAATGGTACACTCTGTCAAGATATCTCTTTCGTTGCTTTCCCTCCCTGTCTCTCCCTGAACTGGGCCATCTCAAGTATTCATGTTCCCACCTCTCATCCCCTCCTATTCCCCACTCCCAGTTTAGTCAGGAGATCTTAACCTTTACCCTTTCCTGGGGCGATCCACGTGTGTTCCTCTTAATGTCCTCCTCTTTACCTAACTTCTCTGCGGTTGTGGATTATAGCTTGGTTATCCTTTGTATCTAATATTCACTTATGAGTGAGTATACACCGTGTTTCTCTTTCTGGGTCTCAGTACCTCATTCAGGATGATTCTTTCTAGTTCCATCCATTTGCCTACAAATTTCACTATGTCATTGTTTTTTACTGCTGTATAATACTCCAATGTGTGTATGTACCACATTTTCTTTATCCATTCTTCAGTTGAAGGGCATCTAGGTTATTTCCAGTTTCTAGATAATACAAATAATGCTGCTATGAACAATAGTTGAGCAAAAAATGTCCTCGTGGTGTGGTTGAGCATCTTTTGGATATATGCCCAGGAGTGGTATGGCTGGGTCTTGAGGTAGGTTGATTATCAATTTTCTGAGATACTACCATACTGATTTCCAGAGTGGCTATACAAGATTACATTCCCACCAGCAGTGGAGGAGTGTTCCCCTTGTTCCACATCCTCTCCAGCATAGGCTGTCATCAGTGTTTTTGATCTTAGCCATTCTGACAGGTGTAAGATAGTATCTCAGAGTCATTTTGATTTGCACTTCCCTGATGACTAAGGATGTTGAACAATTCCTTAAATGTCTTAAGGCCATTTGAGATTCTTCTGTTGAGAATTCTGTTTAGCTCTGTAGCCCATTTTTAGTTGGATTATTTGATATTTTGCTGTCTAGTTTCTTGAGTTCTAACTTTTAAGTTCTTGGAAATGTGCTAGAAAACTGTCAAGGATTCTTGGCTCCCAATAACTATTTGTTTTCCTACTTAAGAACAGAATAGGGGACTGAAGATTGGCTCAGTTGGTAGAGTACTTACCTCACCTGCACAAAACCCTGGGTTCAATCCCCAGCACTGCACAATCTGGGGCTGCTGGCACAACTGCAATCCAAGCATTTGGGAGGCAGAGGCAGGGCTATCAGAGGTTAAAGGTCATCTTTGGCAATACAGTGAATTCAACACCAACCTGGGATACACGAGACCATTCCAAAAATGGAAAGAAAAAAAAAAAAGGTCAAAAAAAAAAAGCATCAAATATAGTTATGGTACCAACAGCATGAAGCCATGGCAATGCTATACTCCACATAGATCTGCACCTATAATTCCTATATTTACAAGTTTTACAATCCACAAGACTAGACTTTGTTTCTTCACTCCCAGGTTCTGATTTGTTTGTTTGGATGTGCTAGGTATTAATGTTAAAGCTAGGGACTTGTGCACAGTGGGCAAATGCTGTTTCTTTGTAAAATATAAATTTCAAAACTCACATCTGAGAGTTGACATTATGAATGTGAAAGTAAGTTGAATGGCATATGATAAGATAGTGCCTTCGTTTCTAAAATGAAACAATGAATTATAGAGCAATCTGCTTTGCCTTTTTGTTCAATTTTAAAATTCTACAGCAAGTTAGTAATACATGTACATCTATAAATGTACATACCAGTTACACTGTATACATTAAGACCAACAAACATAATTCAGTACCCCTGGAGGTTTGGTTCTGGGACATCTCCAAGAACATCAAATTCTGAGGACACTCAGGTCTGGCATATAAAATTACCTATTGTGTGCACAGTATTCACCACCCTCTGAAGTACTTGAAATTATTATTATTATTTCTAAGTGGTTTATAACTAATATAACAAGCACTGTGTGCAAATAGCTCTACACTGTATTCAGTATTCAGGGGAAGTCTTGTCCATATTCAGAATGAAGGTAATTTTTTCTTTGAATATTTTTGATGCATGGGTAGTTGGATCTGAGGTATGGAACCTGTGGAGACAGGGTATGTAAGATTTATATCTGTCCCATATGTATGGCAGTCTTAAGTATTAAAAGAAATACTACGAAAGCCCACAAGTCATTTCTTTTTCTCTCCCTTCATTGTTCACTGAAGTCAAATATAATCGACACAAAGGCAAATAGGAATAGACGAAGCCTGGACAGGATTCTCTCATTCCAGCTGTTCTCAACCCTGTTCACAGTTATCAGGGGGCAGAAGACTCAGTAGAGCTGTTCAGAGAAAATTCCAAAGGATAAACATGGTAGCCAGGGCCTTTCCACTAACTTTTTCTGTGTTTCAGAAGAAAAGCCAAAGCTCCTAGTTTGTAGGGTCCCCAAGTCCATACATGATGTACCTTCAATTTCACCAACTATTGTTTTCCCTTGGTGCTCAGGTCCATTTCGAATATACAGGCTTTATAGATGGCTGTAGGCACTTAATCTGCCTATAATACTTGTACCCACATGCATGGGGTAACACCTTCATTTCAAAGCCTCCCCTCTGAAGTTACTTCTTATTCCATGACATTTTAGATCTTTTCTATTTTTACACTTTGCTGCTTCTAAAACCCACATACTTTGCTTGTCTGCCCCTCCCCCACACTATAAAGCCACAGCGTAGGAGCCTTTGTCTCTTTACTGTCATGTCTTGGCACACAAGTAGCTGGAATAGTTGGCATTGGTACTCAGCAATGAAAGGCAGGTGATGACAGCTGCTTAACAAACTGCCTCCCAAACATCGTTTTTATTGTCCCTCATAGTCTGAGGGGCTCTACTGAGCTCAGCTAGCACGTTCTTGCTTAGGGTCCCTACTGCAGTCATAGTGAGGATTGATAAGGAATTATTGAAGGCTTGCTCTACCACATGTCTGGTACCTAAGTCTGGAAGATTCAAAATCTGGAGGCTGAGAAAGCAAGGATGTTGGGGTTTATCTTTCAATATGGGTTCATGAGGTCTCTCCTGTATGGAGATTTCAAGATATCAGGACTTACATGGTGTCTAGGGCACTGAAACAAATGTCCCAAGAGAGGACACTTGAGGAAATTCTATCATTTTTTGGTGTCCTGGTCTTGCAAACATTCTTACTCTGCCATGGCCCTCAATTAGTCAAAGCAGTCACAAAGGCTCATCTGTGTTCACACGTGCTAGCCAGGTGCTCTACTGCTGAACCATATGCTCAGAACCCTTCTTTAATGAGAGACAGAAAAATTATTGGAAAGGATGTGAAATAAAAATATTGTAGTGAATTTTTGGAAATTCAATCTGCTACACCCCAAACAAGGAATTTCTAAGGCCAAAAATCAATGTTCCAGCAGAAACAAAACAAGTACTTAAGAGTAAGCAAGAACAGTCTTCATAGACAAGCCTAAGGAAACACCGCCACCCATGACAGAGACTGACCCAAGTATACCAGAGTCTGAGAACCAAAACACTAGCCACAAGGCAGTAGGAACGGTAAAAGTAGTACTCATCAAGAAAGGACTGCCATTCAGTCTTAAAAACCTGAACTCTAGTGTCTGGGGATGATATATGGTTGGCACATAAGCTTGAGGAGGAGTTCAGATCCCCAGGACCAAATATGAAAAGCCAGGGGAGGCAGAAACAGGGTTCTTGAGGTTGCCTGACCAGTCTCGTCAGGTTCAGTGAGACTGCCCTCAAAGTGATGAAAAGTAAGGAAATGACACTCAACACTGACATTGGCCTCCACATTCATACACACATAAACACGCGCGCACACGCGCGCACACACACACACACACACACACACACACACACACACACACACGAGTTCTAGTTGAGTAATTTACCATCTAGCATACTACCTCCACCTTAAACTTTACCAGTGCCTGGAGATTTCTGAAAGAAAATACCGAGTTGTTTCTTCATTATGGCTTTTTTTTCCTTCCTTAAATAGACCTCTCAGCTTTAACACTGAAAAAGCCACACAAGACTCTTCCACATCAGTTATGTGAATGGATTTGCATGCTAGGCCTGGAAGATACCCACAAACTACTCAAATAGTAACACAGGACTTTCTCATGTTTTAGTGTATAACTTTTATAATGCTAGATTGCTCTTTATTGACTCCCTCTTATTTCCCATTAGATAATGTTGGTATTAATAAGTGTGTAAACTCAATCCAGCCTCACCTACAGATGGAAGCCATCAACTTTGAATTGGCTAGTTTTACATTTATTTATTTGGGAGTGAAGGCATGCTGTGGCACGTGTTGAGGTCAGAGGACAACTTTCTCATTCAGTTATCTCCTGCTATGTGGATTCTAGGAATAGAACTCAGGCCATCAGGCTTAGTGGCAAGCACCCTTACCCCAAGCCATCTCTGGCCTTTAAGTTTTTATTATCTTGTACGTGTACATATGCATGTACATATGTCATGATGCACCTGTTGAGGCCAAATGACAAGTTTGTGGAGTCAGATTTCTCATTCCACCTTTCCATGGGAATTGAACTCGGGTTGCCAGGCTTAAGTGGCAAGCATCTTCACCCACTGAGCCATCTCGCCAGCCCTCCTCTCCTTTCTGTAAAAATGTTAAGTAATGAATTCATAAGACAGCAAGACACAAGATTCCTCTATTTTCTAACCTGAATGTTTCACTTTCTAGCTTCAGGTATAATGTAAAGGCATAATTTCTGAGTATCTTTAATGCAGCTCTATTGTATACACTTGCCATTCTATCTGTCATAGTAATCATTTCCTTTATTTTTAGCCCTTGGATTGTCACAGGATGTTGCAGGTGCAACTTTCATGGCAGCAGGTAGCTCCGCCCCTGAACTAGTTACCGCCTTCTTGGGTAAATATTCCTTCGACTTGCTGATTATTTGGTGTGCTTTTAGTTTCTTCAAGTCAGCTTTAACTTAGCTACTAATACCTTGCTTCTAGGTGTATTTCTCACAAAGGGAGATATTGGTATCAGCACCATTCTAGGATCTGCCATTTACAATCTTCTTGGCATCTGTGCTGCATGTGGCTTGTTATCAAACATGGTAAGAAATCTATTCAATGAGATGTATTTTCTTGACAGATTCTAAAATTAAACAGCCTTGATGAACAATGTAGCACTGGAAATGCATTCAATCAAATTTTATAACCAGTAGAAAAACATTTATTCAATTTATTTAAGCCACAAATACCTTTCATTAATCAAATTTTTAAAAATCAGTACAGGTCTTGAACAATTTTTTGTTAAATCATTTTTCTCTATGTAAAACATAACAATCTTTTCCCCACAAATACACAAGCAATTTCGGTATTATACTAAGCACTGTTCTTGAATGACTTAGGCTGTAATGCAGACAGTAAATCAAACCACCCTTTTCCAGGTTTCAACACTCTCATGCTGGCCCCTGTTCCGAGACTGTGCAGTGTACACAGTTAGTGTAGGAGCGGTTTTTGGCATAATATTTGACAACCAAGTTTACTGGTAAGCTTTAAATAATTGTTGCTCGTATGTAAAACATAATTACAGAGAGAATTTTTGCAGTCTAATGGCTTAGTAGTGTAGTTTTTCTAAAACGTTACTTCAACTCACTTCTCAAGGACCTGTCACTTCAGCAGCTACTCCAGTCTCAGCTGATTTCTTCACACAACTACTGATGGCTTCTTCTTCCTTTCCATCATCAGCCGGCTTCCCTCTTCCTTTTTACCATGGCCTCCTTGTTCAGAACTTTCCCAGTTTGTTGTCACTTAAAGCTCCGACTACTAGTGCTGTCTTCTACGAGGTTGCTGATTGCCTGGCCTTGGTTAGAAGTGGTCACAGTCACAAAAGCTTGGAGAACAAGCAGAAGCCCCTTCATTTCTACAGTTTCTCCCATCTTTCCAGAACAGAAGGAACTGCAGCCTTCTCTAACAACCAATGTTACATGTCAATATTAGAAACCTGTTGCTTTCCCATAATCTCTCCACACCTAGCTGGCCCAAGAAAATGAAGAAGCAAGGGACTCTGTGGGTAGATATAAACTTCCCAAATCAGCCTCAGCATCTCCTAGGCCAATGATCCTCAACCTTCCTAACGCTGTGATCCCTTAATACATTTCATGTTATGGTGATCCCCAAACACAACATTTTCATTGCTACTTCAGAACTGTAACTTTGCTACTGTGATGAATCCTAATGTAAATATCTGATATGCAGATAGTCTGACCCTTGAGATAGAGCTGTTCGACCTCAAAAGGGTTGCAATCCACAAGTTGAGAATCACTGTCCTACGTGTTTAGCATTATGCTGGGCACCACAAAATAAAGAAAAATAAATCATATGGCCACACATGTATGTGTCCAGATGAGGCCCAAATAGGGAGAAAAACAAAATGAAAATGAAAAGCCAGGCTGCTACTGAGCAAAGAACCCTGGGATTCAGCTGTCATCTGTGACAGGAAGCATGACAATATCCAAGCACATATAAATAGATTCCCTCATTAGGGAAATCAGAAACTATTATTATTATTAGCTATAGCAGAAAAGTGATTCAATGGCTATGAAATAAAATAAAAATATTCAAACGTGATGAAATTAGCTAATAATTACATTAAAGTGGTGGGAAACCAAATTCTTGTGCCTTAAGTTGGAAGTTCATTTTTTAAGAATATCTTTGATCTCTTGTGAGTATAAACCAAATTTAGTTACAATAAAATAGTCAAAGGGGGAAATAAAGCAGACCTGAAACCCCAAAACTCAAGTAGAAGAGGTAGGAGAACTGTGAATTTGAATATTTGAGGCCAATCAAGGGTATATAGTGTTCAAGACCAGCCTGGGCTACACAGTGAAACCCTATCTCAAGAGCCAGTAAATTCCTACCTCCAAATTTCTTCAAAATCTCTGTAAAGCAAATCGCAAACTTCTATATAAATCTAACATATTTGGAATATTTCACACAAAGTTCCTATACCAGAAAAATCTAACAGTATGCTCTTTTCTCATTATTAATTTGGGGAATGTAGTAAGTATGTCAATGAAATAAGTTGGAAAGTGTCCATTACTAGTTTTAGTTAGAAAAATCTCTATAACCAAGGCTGGGCAAGAAAAGTGTTTCAGAATAGTTCCTTGACTTTTTGAATGCTGCTTGTTAGAAAACATTGTTTACAAATTATTCTAGATTGGCTCAATTACACACACTTCTCATTTCCAGGTATGAAGGTACACTGCTGCTGCTCATTTACGGGCTGTATGTTTTACTGCTGTGTTTTGACACTAAGATCAGCCAATATGTCATGGAGAAATGCAGCCCCTGCTGCCCCTGCCTTGCCAGAGTTATGGAAAGAGGTGAACAGCAGACACTGCTGGGATGGGAAGATGAGAGCCAGCTCTTCACTCGCCGCCAATCAAGGACAGACAGTGGAATATTTCAGGAAGACTCTGGTCACTCCCAACTTTCTCTAGGTTTACACGGTCTTAGTCATATTTCTGAAGGTAATGACAACACCCGGCCCACTATTCCATCTAACCATGAGAAACAGTCCTCATTTCAAGTCAGTAATTAGCACATGCTTATGAAACACACTATGGAGGCAGAGATGATGAAGTGCAAGTTCTGGCCTTTTAAGAGCTTCCAATAAAACACTTTTAAAATTAAAAGTGTGGGGCGAGGGGGATATACAAAGACATGGAGGACAGAGGTCAGCACCGGGTGCTGTTCCTCCATCCCTCACCATCTCATTGAGACCAGCCTTTCATTGAACTTGTAGCTCACTTATTAGTTTAGACCAGCTGGCCAGTGAGCTCTAAGGATCTGTCTGTCTCTGCCTTCATAGACTTCATAGACTGGGATTACACAGATGGGCTGCCATGCTTTTTCACATGGATTCTGGGGATGTGAACTCACATGCCTATGCACCAAGCATTTTACCCACTGAACCATCTCCTCAGACCCAAAATCAGCTAAAATTTCAAAGTGTAAGTTCCATAAAAATAAATACACTGTTACTACTATGGTTCATACATTAGGCAGACTGAAATCTTAGAGGACACTCAAATGAGAGATGTAAATGGAGAAAAGAACATTTGAACTGGGTCTTGTGGGATAGAAAAGGCTTTAACTCAATAATCTGCTATTGCAGTTAGGAAGCAACAACTGACACATTGATTGTACAGATGATCCAGAGATGTGAGCACACTCTATGGATTGAGGCCAGGGGACTACCAAAGGCTTGCTCACATGGTGGTGCACAGACAGAGTGAAGACCACACATGCACAGTGAGGAAGCGGAGGAACAGGTAGACAGGAAGGAAGTGCAGAAGAGTCTTACAAGGCAGGTTATGAGGGGGAAGCCATAGAGCTGCACACAGCGTTCACAGGAGACTGAACCAAGACAACAGGACATGGACAAAGCAGGGAAGGCAGTGGGGCTAACGGGAGCCCAGGTGAGACCACGGAGAGGAAGCATCACCAAACATTGGCACAGGAGGGCCATGCAGAACCAGAAGCAGAGATAAAGCTGGGGCTGGAGTCTTCACTGGGAAGAAATGAGAACATCTCTGTAACAAGTGGAAGTTGAGGGAAAGGGGGTGGTTTGGGGGAATAGAAAGAAAAGAAGCAGGTGAGACTGAAACGTGTGAAGCAGAAACTAACCATGAGCTTGGGATGTTCAATATGACAATGTCATTTCTGACCAGAAAACTTTATCGAAGCGATTCTAATTTCAGTTAAGCGATTAGGAAGCTTCTAGTTTAATACTTTTTAAAAAAGTGACATGACCTTTTTTATCATTACAAAACATACTTTGTAGTCTTTAAGATAGAAGAGATTTATAACAATAAAAAAACCCTCAAAAGCTTATCAGTCAAAATAGCCATGTTAAAATTATATCTAAATTAATCTTCAAATTCATTGTTTGAGTTTTGGTAAATTTCTATGAATTACAATATTTGTGATTTGATCCAATCTTTGCCTAAGTGTCATAAAATTAGTCCACAGCTTGGCCCACTTTTATCCAATCTACTTGTCATCCCTGTCCCCTGAGCACACACTCCAGAGCTAGACCAGGAGGCCACTAGGCCCAACTTTCTCTAGATGCCTTCTAGCAACTGTGAAGCATTTATTTAGTAAATGATGAGACAATGAGAACTGGATGGAACATTCCCAAGCCTCATCAATTTTGGAAAAGGCAGGGAGTGAAACAGCTTGGGGAGGTGGGTAGCCAAGTTAATCCTAAAAGCACAAAATCCCTAATGATCCATACTGCAGTGAAGCAAGTTTCGCCCCTATTACTCTGTAAACACTGTCACCAGAACATCCAGGAAACAGTTCAAGACATTTGAGTCAAGCCCTCGGTGAGGGGAAGCTGACCATCACCGAGTTTCCATTCAGTTTCTTTTGACCATCAATAGCAGTAATGAAGTATTCAAATATTCTAGGATCAGTGGTTCTTAACCTTCCTGATGCTGTAACCCTCTTCATGTTGTGTTGACCCCACAACCATAAAATTATTTTCCTTGCTACTTCATAGTTGTAACTTTGCTACTTTTGTGAATCTTAATGTAAATAACTATGTTTTCCAATAGTCCCAGGTGAACCCTGTGAAAGGGTAGTTCATCCTCCAAAGTGGATCATGATGCACAGGTTGAGAAGCACTGTTGTAGATAGTCTTTCAAAAATGTATAAAGTAACATATTTCAACACAGCATTCTAAATGGGCCTTTCTAGCATAACTGGTCATTTAAGAAAACTCAAAATTGTTTAATTCTTCCACAACAGATCCACCAAGTATTTTCAGCATGCCTGAAGCAGACTTAAAAAGAATTTTTTGGGTACTCTCTCTTCCTATTATTACATTACTTTTTCTGACAACACCAGATTGCAGAAGAAAGTTTTGGAAAAAATACTTCGTGATAACCTTTTTCATGTCTGCACTATGGATATCTGCATTCACTTACATCCTGGTTTGGATGGTCACAGTAACAGGTATGTAGTTTAAGTATAATAGCACAACAAGAAAATTATTTCATGTAAGAAGAAACTGCAAATATTAAAGTAGTCTCGGGAGCATACATCATTTCAGCAAGACTAAAAACTAATGTTGTTTACAAAAGATGAAAGCTTAATATCATAGCCCAACAAGCTCAGGTTTTGTGAGTTATATGCCAAGGGCATTTCCCACTATTACACAGCCTGGGGTCTATTCATAAGCTATCTTTATAATTACACAGGATTCATGAGAACTCTTCATACTGAATTCTAATCCACAGTGAAAAATAAAGAAAAGAACTGACTAGGGTTTGGGATAAGAAATAGGTGCTTGCTGTTTAACTAGACGGTGTTTTCTTTTGCTTTACAATATGGCAATGAAAACACAATGCAGATGACTAAGTGAGTATAAGAGTTTAGTTTTAGGCTTCTAGTATCTTCTCAAGTAAGTTTTACTGCTTAGCCATAATATGCTCTGCCACCCAAGGAAAAACTGACTATAAATAGAAATGAAAATTAAGATTTTCTCAAACAGCAACCTGAACTTACATTAGAAATGAATAATCAATCACCTTCTGATATGCAGAAGTCATCCAACCTGTTTCATTTGTATCAGTGAAACTCACTGACCACAGTTGGGTCCAGTCATCTCCTTACATGTCTATATTGCTGTTTTCACACTGGTGGGACTAAAGAATTACAACAGAAACCACAAAGACTGCAAAATTGAAATAATCACTACTTGGCCCCTTCTCGAAACTAGCTAACTCCAACTTCTCCCAGATAACTAACTTTATTATAATTGTATGCTAGCAAACAAACAAAAATAATAGTTTTCTTTTTTATGAAGATGGTAAGAATGTCCAGGTAGCTTGCATATTCACTGTATCCAATTTTTCCCAGTCCAAATAGCTGACATTAATAGGAAGAGCAGAATCAAATACAAGATCAAGGATGAGTAACTAAGACGACCAACAGCACTACACTTACTCTAACCATGTTTGCAATGACAACAGTAAAAGAAGTTACCTGTCCCTACCCTTTTGAACAGCCCTCCAGTTCTTTCTCAAAATGAACCCATGTCTGCTATCAATTTGACACAAGTATTAAGAAATTGGTGCTGTATGTTAGACTCAAGCAGGAAAGGAGGTCCCTGTCTACCTCAGAGATCTATGCACTTCCTTAAAACCAAACAAAACAAAGAAACAAAAACAACCCCCAGTAAACAAAGTAGCCTTTCAAAGTCCTCATTTCAATCTAACAATGGAGAAAATATCTCTAGGGTGCCTAACGCTCAACTACTTGAATAAACATCAAGAAAAGAGAAAGTAAGTAAAGGATCAGTTCACCATACAGCAAGCAACAGTGACACCCACAGCTTCCCCAAGATGCCAAATATGAGGAATTCTCATTACAAGAATTTTGGTTGCTCGTTATCTTCAGATATCTGTCATTAAAAATGGGTGCTGTCCTGTTATCCAAACTATCAACCTGTCTTAAATATTTTGCCATCTAGAAACCACATAAGCATATATTGGTTCAAAAATCTCAATCTACTTAAATATTTTTCATGAATAGGGAGGAAGCATTCAAGCTGTCTTAAAACCGATTTTATGTAAGATCTGTGATTTGTAACCTGTAGTCTCTGTCTATGACAGGGGAACTACTAGGGATCCCAGACACGGTAATGGGCCTTACTTTATTGGCAGCAGGTACAAGCATACCAGACACAGTCGCCAGCGTGTTAGTTGCCAGAAAAGGTAAGACTGGAGGTCTCCCAGATGCACTGGCTGACCTTTGAGCTTGAGTATTATAAAGCAAGTGAAATTACAGGTAATAATACTTCCTCAGTAACATACTTTGAAGAAAAAAAGAAGTGACTCACAGGAAGCATTTAGTTTTTAATTAAGGTTAATTCCCTCAACCCAATCCCCCAAAGACTGTTTATCTGAAATGTGCGTTAGATGGTAATTCACTGTCAAATGAAAATGAAAAGCAACAAGTAAGCTGCATACCTTATTAAAAATGGTTTAATAAATAAAGGTAATTATTAAATAAATGTTAAGACTTTAAATACTAACTCAAGGAAATACAAATTCAATAAGACTCTTGCTCTAACAATAACAGTTTTCTAAAACTAACCAACAAAAAGTATCCAGTGTTTTTCTTATGAAGATTATTAATAAAATATAATATCAGTGTGCACATTTTAACAACATGCTGTTCTTTTGCAGGTAAAGGAGACATGGCTATATCTAACATCGTGGGATCCAATGTGTTTGATATGCTATGCCTAGGTCTTCCCTGGTTTATTAAGACTGCATTTACCAATGCATCTGCTCCTGTGGAAGTGAATAGCAAGGGCCTCACTTACATAACCATCTCTCTCAACACTTCGATTATTTTTTTGTTCTTAGCAGTTCATTTTAATGGCTGGAAACTAGACCGAAAGTTGGGGGTGGTCTGCCTAGTGTTATACTTAGGACTTGCTACCTTATCAGTTCTATATGAACTTGGAATTATTGGAAGTAACCGAATAAGGGGCTGTGGAGTTTGATACTTTTAATAGTGTTATGTGGGAAAGGTGGAAATGGTAGAGGGACAAAAAAGGAAAAACAAAACAAACAAAAAAGAAAAACCAGGTCTTCATTTAGGTCAAATAAGAAACATCTTCAACTTTAGAATGTAATACTTAATTACTATTCTTTATAAGCAGAGAAAAGTAATTTAAACCAAACCAAAATCATATCCTAATTTGTCTGAGCCCTTTCTTTTCATTAACAATTAGATACAAAGCAGAGATTTTTTTTGGGGGGGTGGGGGGACGTCAACTTACAGTAAGATTGGGGAAATTAAAACAAACCCTACTACTGGAAACAACAAAATGCCTGCTTATTTCATTAAAAATGGTGTGTCCATCCACTGAAACTCAATGACCAGACTTGCCAACTTTAGAAACGCAAACTTGAGATAACGAAAATCACAGTATATTTTTCAACATTATACTGTTAAAAGCTGGTGGGAATTTTAAAAGTTCATTTTTACAGCATTTGTAAGCATACAACATTACTAAAAAAATGACTTTTACTAGGAGATTTAATAAACAGACGAAGGAATGTTCCAACCATGCTTGAAATTATGCATTACGATCCAAGCGAACATCGATTTCCCTGCCACTGATTTTGATGCCGTTCATTATTCTGCAGGCCTTTTCAGCTGACTCTGGGGATTCAAACCTAACTGTCCCACAGCCTTTTGACTTGCCATTCTCCATCTTTATTTCTGCAAACATAACATGACCTGTAAAAGGAGAGTTACATAATTACTAGTCCATTTAAATGGGTTCCATTTCACTAGATATGTTTTGAACTCCTCAAAGCAATGGAGATCATAGGTAATTTGGTTAAATATATTAATAATATAAAATACATATATATGAGCATTCTCGATTTATAGTCTGAATACAATTCCTATATAATGACTACATATACATACATACTAGCCTACATAAAATTGGAACTGGACATTGAGTTTGGTTTTAAATCCCCAATTTCTGTAGTGGATGTTATAGCAATAAGGCTAGCTGGCACAAATACCACCAACTCATCATGACCCCTAACAAGATAACACCTTTAATCAAAATTATACAGTTGTTCACTGTTCACTTTCCTCAATCTTCTTCCTTCTCTTTTACCTTCATTTCACACTTATCCTTACAAGAACAAAGGTCCATAAATCTAAGGTCTGCCAGGTCACAAAAGGCCCAGCAATTCTACTTTTCAACTACCATGACAAAGCCATCTATCTATTCACATCACGATTTGGACTCAAAATCTTAAGGATGACATCCAATAAGGAAATGGTTATAAAAGACAGCAGATTTAGAACAGTAAAGATAAAAAACAATGATGTTAAACGAAAATCTCAGAGAGGCTTCTGGAAAGGACAACGAAACCTGACAACTGTTTTTATACAATTAATCAGTTACCTCTAGAGTAAATCTATAGTTACTGTTCGATCAGTGACATCAAAACACAAAGCAGCCTTAAAATCCATCAGTAAAACCAGAGTACTTCTGAGAGTTACAGAGGAGTGATAATCATGTGTAAATAAAGACAGACCAGTAAGACTACAGCCCAGGAAACTAGGATGCATGATAACCAATCCAAATAATCCATAACTTAAGGGTACAACTACATATGTAATACTTCCCACACACAGGATGTACCTGTCATCAGATCATGCTAGACTTTGAATACTACAGCAGCTAGATTACTATGTGTTAATTTCAGTCAGTCAGCAAAACCAGACAGTCAGACACATTTAGTTTTACAAAGGGACAAAAAAGGAAGAAAGAGAAAAGTAAAAGGCAAGGGTCTGTCAAGTGAAACCCTTTCCAGGTGAAGGTAATGAATATTACTCTTAATGAATAAGCAAGACTGTTGCCCTGTTAAGAGCATGAGCAGAGCACCTCGTATCTACAACATCCCTGGCTACTTTTGTGCTTCTATCCACTTTCTGCTATTGCATTTCTTTTCAGAGCTCACTGATAACCAACCCTTCACCTTCTCAACACTAATTAAATACTTAAAGACAATGTTAGACTGATTCAGAACCATGTCTTATACAGCAAACCAAGAAATTGAGTGTGTCCCCAAGAGTTATAAAACATACTAATCCCCCCCCCCAAAAATTACATAATTAAAGTAGACTGAAATAGTATTTAGCCCACAACTAGTAAAATAGCAAAGAAAAACAGTAATTGTATTTTCTAGTAGAAAACCTCACAGAATGACATTGAGATATATATATGCTAAAAAATATTAGTGGTTGGTTGTCTTAAGTCAGGGTTACTAGTGCTATGATGAAACACATGACCAAATCAAGTTGCAAAGGAAAGGGTTTATTCAGCTTACACTTCCAAATCACTGTTCATCATCAAAGGAAGTCAGAATAGGAACTCAAGCAGGGCAGGGAACTGGAGTCAGGAGCTGATGTAGAGGACATGGAGGGGTGCTGCTTACTGGTTTGTTCCTCTCAGCTTGCTCAGCCTGCTTTCTTATAGAACCCAGGACCAGCAGCTCAGGGATGATACCATACATAATGGGCTGGGCCCTCCCCTACTAGTCACCAAGAAAATGCCCTACAGGGCTGCCTACAGGCCAGTCTTACAGAGGCACTTTTCAACTGAGGCTCCTTCCTCTCAGATGACTAGCTTGTGTCAAGTTGACAAAAATTAGCCAGTGCAGTGGTAAACAAAACAGTGTGCAATTTCCAAAACCCTCCATCATGTTGGGAACTGGCACTAAAGAAGGAGCAACTCCATTAAGGCAACATGCTTGGGCACAAGGTGGCACTTACAGTGATCTCCAAGGCTGTGAAGAATTTTACAGGCTTTGAAGTTGGAGGGTCTTCCCTTATTCTAGTTTTACCTAAAAACTTAGGTTTTTCTAAGTTCCACAGCCTAGGGTTATAAGCAACAATGGGGTTTACTTGAGCTAGAATCTTGAAAACATGTTATTACTTCTTGCATAAACCATCTTTCAATATTTCAGACGAGATTCTCTTTCCAACTTCCTCTTAAATTGTTCCTATCAGTTTAGGGAGTCATCACTTAGACATCCAAACTCCTAACCTCACAGTGGTCTCTTCTTCCCCTTACGACCTCTCAGCTAAGATACCACAACCTTCTCAGTTGGGATATTTACACTCTAGAGATCAGCCCCCATATACGTTTCCACAGTTAGATTACCCTAAGTAAGAAAAGAATCCTAAGTTGCTAGCTGGCTTGGTTATTTCTAGAACTTGGGGACTGAGCCCAGGACCTTTGCATGCACCAGGCAAGTGTTTTAATGCTGAGCTATATGACACTATCATCTTTGTGGTTTGTTTTAATTTACTTTAAACTTTTTGAGACAGTCTCATGAACTTGCCCAGGGTAGCCTGTAATTTCCCAGCTAGCCCAAGCAGCCTTCCTGCCTCAGCCACTCTGAGTGCTAAGACTACAGGCATTCACCACCACACTGAGGTGAATAATACATTTCCTAACCCTATGAAACCACAAATTAAGGTGTTTTCTTTCTAAAATAATTTAGGAGGAAAAGTTTCAAATAATTCAATCTGCCTAACGTTTTACACGCTGAAAAAGTCTTCAAATGGCCTACTGTCTTATAGGATTTCAAGAAACTAAAAACAAGACTGGCATTTTATCAATTGTACAGGACTAAGCTCTGCCATAAGGAGATTTAGATACATTGCAAGTCACAGAGCAGGTTTAAGAACTACTTAGCACACAATAAAAAAAGCTTTCCACTTTATTTAGTTCAGGCTTTTGGAAATGGTATACATTTGGGGAAATGCTGGCATAGACCATAACTAATAATAAGCCAAATTAATACATTTGTAAATAAATAACAAAATCTGCCTAAATAAAGCAGATTACTATCCGGAGTTCAAAAATGTTGCCTTTGGGGCTTATATTAGCAAGGCACCTGCCAGTGATTAATTTCCTGGCAGACATTGTGTCTAGAGTACCACTAGATTCTTGCTGAGCAAGAAAGAACATTTACTTAGCTAGCTTGGGCTCAGGAAAACAAAACACAGCAAATAAACAATAAAATAAACCCACTTTTGTGGCTAGGGGTCATTATTTGTTTGTCAGGTTAAAAGAACACTTAAAACAGAAAAACCCTGAGATTTATAAATAATGTGGTATGGCAGGAAACAAAGGGTTCAGTCCAAACATGTCAGATAATACTCTGGCAATAATAGAGATTTATTTTCTGTGCCATCAATGTAAACTCCTGGTAAAAAAAAAAGGGGGGGGGATGATATGGAGTTATGTAAGTATGGTATTAAATATAAAATCGAAAAGCAGCTTTCATAGCTAATTTGGAAGTAAAAAAACAAACTCATTAACCTTTTAACTATCAGCTAATTCAAAAGGAGAAGAGAGGAAAATACGAGTCCCATATAATTAAGCCGCTATTTTAAAATGCAGATTTGGATACTTTCTCTTCTCACAAAATGCCTTCCTATCACTATCTGTCAATGCTACCCCAGCCCTAGCTTTGGCAGTTAAGTGTTATTCCTATCTGACCTCAAAAGAGCACCTGCTTACACAGTGTATATACTTACACTACACAGGCTACCAATACCCTTACAAATAATGCACTAAGTGTTGTCTGAGTGGTGAACAATTGCTAACTCACTTGCATTTGACAAGGTTTTTCTAAGAACTGCCTCTTCTTCGAATTTCAAATTAATGTAAAATAAGAGGCCCATCAACAGAACACCTTGACAGATTCATAGTGTAGGTTCTTTAAAAACTTCAATATCCGATTTTGTTCATCTCCAAAGGTCTACCAGAGTACCAAAATGCCAGTGATCATGATTTACTGAGTAAATGAGTAAGTGAATGAAGATTTACTCAGAGTACTTAAGAACATTTTATAACCTGTGTTACAAAAATAATAAAAGGTACTAGCTTAAACAGGTAAGAATTACCCTAAAGTGCCCCATCTGGGGTGAAAGAAAATTAGTAAGTCATTACAATAAAAGCTAAGAGGAAATGGAGTATGAAGAGCTATGGAGCCCAGCAGATAATAACATTACTCCTGACAGTAGTCCACAAAGGCCCTTTCTTTTGCCTCCTGTACTAGGAACTGCCTTGAGCCTCTTGCATGATAGGCAAGCACCCTACCACTTACCAACATCCAGTCTCTCTTGGTTTATTTTATTTTTTATTCTGAATAACTTTTTGTTTTATCTTTATTGAAAATAGATTCTTCTTTCATATAACACATCCCAACCACAGACCCTCAACTCCTCCCAGCCCTCCCTCCACCTACCCTCTCCTCCAGATCCACCCCCTCACCCCCCCCCCCCCCACCTTGCTTCATCTTCAGAACAACATGCCTCCAAGAGACAAAAGCCAAACAGGATAAAACAAACTACAATACAGGAAGGCAAAAGCCCTCATAAAGCTGGGTAAGGCAACCCAACAGCAGGCAAAAGGGTCAGGGATACAACCACTCCCACTATTATAGTCCCACAAAAACACCAACCTAACAGCCATAAGACACATACAGAGGACCTGGTGCAGAGCCATATAGGCCTCATGACTACCCTTTCAGTCTCTGTGAGCCCACGCAAGCCCTGTTTAGTTGATTCCGTGGGCCATGTTCTCCTGGTGTCTTCTATTCTCTCTTGGGTTTTTATTTTTATAATGAGACAGTCTCGATAAACTGTCCAAGCTGACTTTGAATTGACTCTGTAGCCCAGGCAGGCCTTGTGGCATCCTGCCTCAGCCTCCTAAGTAGCTAGAATTGCAGGCTGTAGCACCAGGATCAACTAGGAAGGTTATTTTTGTGGAAGAACACTAAACTTACTTGTTTTCTTCATGCCTTAAAATACTAAAGATGTTGGGCGTAGTGGCACACATCTTTGATCCCAGCACTCTGAAGAAGAGGCAGGCGGATGGATCTTAGTTTCTGTTAACTGTAAGAGGCCACTGTACTACTTTCAGCTCCCTTTCAGCATAATGTGCTACATGAATATCTTAGTATTGTGATTTTAGGCTAGAATTCTATATAATAAAAGGAAAACTGGGCCGGGCGGTGGTGGCACACGCCTTTAATCCCAGCATTCCGGAGGCAGAGCCAGGCGGATCTCTGTGAGTTCCAGGCCAGCCTGGTCTACAGAGTGAGATCCAGGAAAGGCGCAAAGCTACTCAGAGAAAGCCTGTTTCGGGAAAAAAAAAAAAAGGAAAACTGTTGCTCTGTGCCAGTCACTCAAAATTCCCTCATTATCATACACACAAACACACAACACACATGGGGCGAGGTGGGGGGTTAATCAATTAAGATACTTTAAAACAAAAGTGAGTATGGCACAGGAAAAGCTTTATTTGAAAGTAATAAACCAGACAATAACAGACAGACCTAAGTTATATAACTAACGTCTGTAACTAGTCTCCTGATAGCCAAGAAGAGTTTCCAAAGGACTAGAAGAGCCACCAAAATGTATCTGTGTGTAGCAGGGTTCTATGCTACCAGCTTAAGGTTCCTATAGTATGCAGGCAATACAGTGCATAGAATAGACCTTCCCATCAACTATGCATCAGCAAGCAAGTAGACATGCCTTTTACTAATGTTTCTCATGAGAAAAAGAAAGAAACTTTCTAATGGAAAAACATATCAACCTCTTTAAAATCTGGTAATAAACAAAACATTTTTTACAAGTAATGGTGAGCTATCCTGTCAAGTCTGCACTAAGTCTTGTTGTTTCTCCTAAGTCAACAGACAACAAAACTATTACTTATCTGAAGTTAAGCCAGACAAGAATATGACTGGGATAAGCCAAGATCTAAACATGGTGTTTCAAAGTTTAAAAACCAAATTTCCTCCCAAAGAAAAGTCAGCATAATCTGAAGCTACTGGTATACTTACCACATTGGCTGAATTTCTCTTTTAGTTTCTGCCAAGTCAAGTCAAAAGGTAGCTAGAATGAAAAGAGAAATTAGTAACATATTATATTATATATGTAATATTTATATTTTTGATATATATGGAAATAGTAAAATTAACTATTAACAATAAATATTCTACGCACACACACACACACACACACAAACGATATAAAAAGAATTTTAACTTTCCAATACATTTATTTGCTTACATTTCTAACAAATATCTGGTTGCCTTTGGAGCCTAATCTGTCTCTCATTCCGCTTCCCATGGGACCCGATAAGAAACCTCGGTCTACATCAATGCTCCTTTCCAGTATGGCTCCAATCCCCGGCCCCATCCTGTCGAAGCTGGAGCTCATGCGGTCCAGTCCCATCCCCATGCCTCCAGTCACACTGCTCATGCCACCCATGCTGCCACCTGCAATGTGAAGAAGGGCAGGAGGATTTGGGAGTTTCAAGTTTAAAAAACAGCAAAAGGAAAGATAAGACAGAAGAAGGAAAAAGAACAATCAGTTTTGAAAAAACAAGAAAAATTCATTTCTATAACAAAATTATTTTCATATAGAAAACAAAACAAGTAATAGAGTTTGGAATACATTTGGCTAGTTGAGAAAACTTAACTTTAGTCAGAATACAATTATATATGCCTCTATAAAATTATAATCATATAACATCACATATTTAAATCCTCCAATAACTTTCATATTACAGTATTTTTAATTCTTGTATTTACTTTTGCAATAATAGCAAATATAACAACTTGAGAACAAAATTATAGAGATAAATATAAATTGTTGCAACTTTAGCATACATGTTGCTCTCATATCACACTCCTTTACACCTCATTCCTTCCCTTGCTCACCTTTTACCTCAGTATGTACACCTCTGTTTCCCACACAACTTCTACTCTGATATCAACTCAACTTTCAGTAACCATAAGCAATAGTAACTCATTATATAGAACTTGCAAAGGGAAAAACAAAAACTGTTATTACTCTACTTTAAACAAAGCTTGAGAATTGAGTTCCTTGTTCATATCTCCTCTTATGCACTGGTTTTACTTCCAGTCTCCCTTAATTATCCTGATCTCATTCTGAAAATGTAACTCTCCTTTCTCATACCTAGTATCTCGACACGAAAATCCTCAAAACGTACGTACTATGACTTCCCAGCTGCCTTTCTGTTAATAACAAGTGTAACTGGGGAAACAGAAATGCAAACACAGAGATAAAAGAGGAAGGTAAGGACATTCCTGAGTGGAAATGAATGTTGAAGGGTGGCAGGGAATACAATGAGAAGCACATGGTAAGCAAATGTATCCAGCGGACGGGATTTCAGAAGTCATGCTTAGTAATTTTACTTCCTGTTTCCTGAAATTTCACCACCCAAAGGAAGTCAGCAAGGTATGGAGATTTCCCAGGCACAGCCAAGTTGGCAATACCTGTCAGAAACTCAGTCGTGTGTGCAGGCTTTCTGTGAGGTTTACTACGTAGGGCTGATGAGAGGTATTTGGCATTCTCTAGTGCTGTAACACGCTCGTGGTTTTGAAAGGTCTAAGAAGAGAGGAAAATAACCATCTCTTCGTGCTTATCCCTCAACTTCAGCAAGTCCCTAAAATTTGGTGTTTTGTCTCCATCTGCCAGAGGCATAAGGCTTACAGATGAAACAAGCTAGTAGCTGGTACAAAGTCAAACAGAAGTGAGGCTGGTATTCGAGCAACAGCTGTTTGTGACATGGGATGTGCAAAGACAGTTCTTGGACTGGCTACTGAATACTCATTCTGGTGTTAGTTGAGAAATACCAAAAACAAAGTTAATTTTCAAATATCAACCAAACAGAAATGTAACTCATTAAAGTTTCTCAAAATATGATAAGACACATTAACACATAAGAGCAAAGTATTACTGTACTACAATAACTACTCTTGCAAACTCCTTGCAAGCACTCACATACTACTCAGTAAATTCTATTAAAATTTAAACCTACTTATTCCAGTTCCTACTGGACCCATGTTAGAAGCTCCTATTCTTCCTGCAAACCCTCCAATCATTGCACTGCCTAAACAAGGATGGAAAGATAATATACTAATTAATTTAAATAATGACACTTCAAAATGCCCAAGGTTCTATACTCACAAATAACTAAACATTCATAAAATTTTCTGGAAACAGAGTTAAAATATTTAAGATACTATAAAAGAGAGCCATGAAATTAAAATCCTAAAGTGTTTTCTTCTAGTAACAAATATGTAAATTATAACGTAAAAAATTTTCACCAAAAAGAACAGCTTTTAAGAATATGACCTGCAAAACAAAAAAAGTATGCAACCAGCCCTACCAAGTCTACCAAAGGAATCGCCAAAGCCTCGATTTATTCCAATATCACCACGTCCGAAATCTCGCTCCATGCTACTAGTCACTGCACCACGGTATAGCTCTGAAAAGATGTGCAACAAATTAACCCTTCTTCAAGTACATCAGTGCATGGAAAACCACTCAGGAATATGTCTAAGCTAAACTGAAGAAAAAAAAAGCAGAAGTTATCAATACAAAACAGTCTGTGGCATACCATACCAACTTACCTCCTACCCTCACTACACAACCCACTCCTCCCTGCCATGTTTACAAGTGTCCTCTAGTGCCCAAGTGCCTTCTGAAGACCCCCACAGCATCTATTCCTACATGTATGTCAAAATGAGCACCCCAGTACTAGGGAAAGCAATTACAGAAACCCCCAGAGTTCATTCACCTACCTCCCATTCGGCCAACTCCACCAAATCCTGCCATGCTATTCATTGCTTCCAGACCACCAAACCCAACTCCTAGGAAATAGAGAATCATTGTGAGACTGGACTGTAGCTCTGTAGAAGAACGGTACATTCTGGAACTGTGAAGTCACCAGTGAGTGCTTCCTCCATTCCACCTTTTGCAGGTACTTAACACATCACCTTCCTTTAAGGGTGTATTAGGCTCAAGGTTTGCCAACAGTATTCAAAACATGAGCCAACAATAAACCATGACTTTTTTCTAAAATTCTCAGTTTCTAGTTTCTTTAAAATGGCGATGAGTACATGCAAAAACAAATACTTATACATACCTCCTCCAATTCTATTCATTCCTCCAAAACCCGGACCATCCATTCCCATACCTCAAATAAAATACACAGTATGTACTTTCAGTAAATCTTATTTTGTGACTAACGAATGACATTATAGCAAAATAAATACCATTGGTTTAGTCACAATGGAACACTAGAGAAGCAGGTGCAGGGTATACAGAAGGATGGTTTACAGAGCTATGTCATAGTGGCTGACTAGTCACCAGTCTTCAAAACAGGCCTCTGAACATGGACAAGAAAAAGAGTTTACTGGTCACAAACAACAGCCAGTTGGAGAGCATCTAGAACCAGTGTGCACTCCTTCAGATATAGTGATGTCACTATAGCAGATTTAGCGATGAGACTACAAAGCAAAGACTCCTCCAAACACAGCAGTTAACAGGTTGGTCAAATTAGTAACAAATTATATCCTAAAATAAACAAGAATTTGAACACTTTTTGTCTCAGAATGAGAATGATTTCCATCACTACCTTATAATTTATGAAGTTTACATCAACTCAACAAAAAGGAAACTGACAAATTTATCAGCCCATAAAATGAAATGCAATTCTCAAAGGATGGTCTGGGGTCCTCTGAAGGGCCAAAAGATCAAAATAATCTCCATCACTAAATACTTGTGGGTTCCAGGGTTGTTTCCTTTCAGCCTCTCATGACCACAACATGGAACTCCCATAAACTACATGGTGCATGCTATCACAGCACACAGATGCAGAAACAGCAGTACAGCTATCTAAATTAACTCAAACACTATAGAGAGATGCCAAAACAGAATCACTCTCCTCATTTTTATTAGAAATCCTTTATTTTTTTAAAAATAGTACTTATGTTAATTACATGTTTCATATTATATGCATTAAATATAATTTTTAGGGTTAAGATTGGCATCAGGGTTAATTATGACTTCTAAATAAATAAGTCAATTGTTACAATTTTAACCTTTTTATAATACAGTAAATATTAAAAAACATAACATTAGCAAAATCATGTTACAGTTTTCAAACCCAAAAGAGTAAAGTTTGCTGAACTTAAAAGTTGAAAACCAATCTCTAAAGATAATTGAATCCAATTAGCAGGCAAATAGCTACTTCAAAGCTACCTTCCAAATTAAATAAATTTAAGTTGCCTATGCTATGGCATGTTGCTACCCATTCCACGAACCCTGTATTCCACAATGTGCAGCAGGGCACTATGTTAAGAATTCCTCTATCTTAAAGCCACTTCAATACACATGGCACTCAAGGGCAAGCTTCCCCATGTCTGGCCCCAGAAACAGTCCCGATCTGCAATCTGCCCCCTTTCATGTCAGCTGCTCTCTCAAGGTTTTGTCATTTCCTTTTCAAATTGAACTGACACCCCAAACATCTCTAAAACAGAGTTCTCTCTAGATAATGAAACTAATAATAAATATACGCTTTATTAAATAGCAAATAGATCACTTAGAAACGTTTCAAGAAGAAACTTACCACTTGGACCCAAATTTCCCATTACACCACTTATGTTCAACTGGCTGGCACTGATAGGTTGTCCACCTGGACCAAGTCCCATTCCAATGCCTCCAAGACCACCTAAATCACAAATAACAGCATTACCAAAACCCATATAAAACCAACTGGTACTAACCTTCCAAACTAGCTATATGCTTATAATAGTATCCTACAAGGTTACAAACAGCGAGGGTTCTTGTTTTCATTGAGAAAGCACCATATTATGAATGAACAGAATTTCACGAAGTAGGTTCGAGCTTACATTCCACTTGAAGGTACTGAGAGAGGCCTAACCAACTGGAAAGAAAGGGGCTGATGAAATGGCTCTGTGAGTAAAGGACTTGCCTTGCAAACATGAAGATTTAACTTCAATACACAGAATACACACATTTAAAGTCAGGAATGGTGTTGAATAAATGTAATCTTAGTGCTGTGAGGTAACAGATCCCCAGGGCTCATTAGCCAGCCAGCCTCGCTTACTTGGCAAGTTCCATGCAGTGAGAAACTCTGTTTTCTGGCCTCACTTCCACACCTACCCACTCCCAACCCCTGAAACACACACACACACACACACACACACACACACCGAGAAAGTGTGGAATACATTACTTCATGTTACACTGTTGTGAACTCTCTTCTCTAGAATGGTATGGCCACTACCATCTTAAGATCAGAGCAGTTGTGATTACCCACTAGACACACCCCAAAAATTACTAATATTCTTTTATGTAAGGAAGAGAGCTCAACAAGACAGCACTTATACCCCAAAGGATTTAACTATTGGCTTGGGAAGTGGGGTAGGGATGACACGCATGACTATTTCTTGCTGGTATAGCTACCTGTATGCTGCCCATGCTTCTGTAAATAACCACAATTCACCAATTCAGCAAATGAGACTTGGGTGAAGTCTTTCTTTAGTCTATGGCTATTACCCCTTTTGGGGTGAAGAGACATGTTTGTCAGGCATCCTCAGATAGTCACACAGTACATATACACACCTGAAAATGAGCATCTTGCCCAGATTGAAGAACCACTAAAAACATTGTTACTTTCAAAATAGTACAAATAAAACTGAAAAGTCAACAATTACTAAAGACACTTTGAGCAGTGGACACAGCCTTTAGTCAGCATGCTCAGCACTCAAAGGCAAGAGAGAATTGAGTTCAAGACCAGCCAGAGCTACATAACAAGACCCGTCTCAAACAACCAACACCAAATCCATTTGTTAAATTCATAATAATAAGGGTCTAGAGAGATGGCTCAGTGATTAAGAGCACTTGTTACTCTTGCAAAGGACCTGACTGAGTTCAGTTCTCGGCACCACATAGCAGATCACATGCATATATAACTCTAGTTCTAGGATCCAACGCCCTCTTCTGGCCTCCATAGACACTGCACTCAGCTAATGCAGAAAAACACCCATATATATAAAACATCTTTTAAAAATCCACATTTTAAAAATCAGTATTAACTGCCTGGCTTTATGATGACCATTTATTTACCTTTACAAAATAAATGTCCTCATATCTATTAAGCAAATATAAGAAATTTTTGAGACCTTAAATTGCTTGAACACTGCCATCTATGTATTTAAATTTAGATTTTATGTCTTATCTTTAAATTCGGGGGTTTTGTTTTATATAGATACTGATGCTCTTTAAGTAAATAAATAAATAACTACCAGGTGATGGTGGCGCACGCCTTTAATCCCAACACTCAGGACGCAGAGCCAGGGAGATCTCTTGTGAGTTCGAGGCCAGCCTGGTCTAGAGCAAGATCCAGGGCGGGCACCAAAACTAGAGAAACCCTGTCTCGGAAGGGGAAAAAAAAAAAAAAGACAGAAAGAAAGAAAATTGGAACTATAACCACTCCTAGGCATGTATCCAAGGGAAAAAACAAAAAATAAAAAAAGGAAACAGCTTAAATATCCACCAAAAGATGGAGAGATAACGAAAACATGCTAATATACACAATGGAGATTTATTCAGCTATAAAGAAAAATGAAATCTGGAGGGAAAAAAAATGGGGAACTGTAAAATATAATATTAACTGTGATGAGCCAACTCGAAAAGGCCCTGCATGTTTCTCCCTCACTTGCAGACCCCAGCCCATAATGTGTACATGACTAAAGTAACAGGTGTAGGCTGGATCAAGTGCAAAGCTGCAGAAAGGAGACCAAGAGGGGTCATCTTAGGCAATGAAGGGGCAGAGTGCAGGCAAAAGGACACAGTAGGTATGAAAGAGGTCATAAAGCTATTTCCTAGTTTTCAAGGTGTGTATCTGGATCCAACTTTCTATGCACTGAAGTGGCAGTAACCATTTTTGCATTCCCAGGGTCCACCATCCCTTGAGGCAATTATTAAGGAAGTTGGGCTTTCTTGTAATGCCACCAGCCATTAACATGAAAGGAAGCAGACATGAATAATCACTAAGCCTATCTGTTACATTGCACTGGCCTAGTTAGAATAAAAGTAAGGTTTAAAACAAAACAAAACAAAATTTAGGAGGTGGAGATCTGTTACTGGAATGAAAATTTCCTTTTCCTTCTGTTTAAAACTCTATTAAAGTGCTATTTAATGGCACTGCTATAGACAAAGTACGGAGATTTTTGTTGAACTGGAAAAGTATGGTACATATACACAATTAAGTTTTACTCATCCACAGAGAAGAAGAACAGAACCGGAGATTACCAATGTTATGTAAAATAAACTAGACTCAAACACCGTATTTTCTTTCATGAAGACTTTAAACATAAACACATGACATGAAGTAGAAGAGGACTATAAAGGAGGAGGAAAAGAACTAAAAGAAGTAACGGGGTGAAAAAAGACAAAATACTGCATGTCGTCTCTCATATGTAGAATACAGATTTCATTCTCCATACATACAACATATACATGTGTGGCATGAAAGAAGGCAGACTATCTGGGAAGAAGGCCAGCAAGGGGAGGAGGAGGAATGAGAGAAGACCTAGATACTGTGGGATCTATGAAAATGACTTAATGGAATCCACTTTGTACACGACGAGCTAATGCAGGGAGGGAGTAGTAAGTTGACTGATGGCAGGTTAAAGATGGCAAATGGCAAAACTAAAATCTGGATGGCTATTTACTAAACCTGACTATCTTTTGCAAATTCTCACTAATGTAGCAATTAGGGCTTGAGGTTGAAAAAGAATATTTTGTAAATTGTTGAAATCAGAGTACAGATGTATGTTATTTTAAACGGCACAGACCAATATGAAGTAAATGTGTTCCTTCGCCTAACTGACCCACGTGAAGCAATCGCACAGCCATGCCCATGTGTACAAGCACCTTGTTGGTTCTGATGTCACAATAATTACATTAATCCCAAAGAGTTATAAAAAAGGAAAAAATCTTAATATTAGAGTCATAGACAATGAGAAATTTCCCACTTGCCAATTTGTAATAAAATTTGAGTGAATCAGATGAAGGAAGGAAAAAAATAGAGGAAAGAGTTTAAAATCATCTTAAGAAATGTATCAAAGCCCATGACCTTATTTCTCAAGAAAATAAAAATATGAAAACACAAACTACTTATAAATGTAAAGTACATGTAATGGGACATATTTTTTAATTTATTGTTTGAGAATTTCATACATGCATATAAATGTGCACTGATCAAGTCACTGCCCCACTCCTTCCCCCAACTCTCCATATAATCCTCTCCCATCACTTTTCCCTTCCAACTTCATTTTTCTTTGTTGTTGTTTTAACCTACCGAGTTCATTGAGTATTATATGTGCACGGGTGTAGGGATATCCACTAGAGATTGGAAATTCTCTCAGGGGCTGCACTCCTGATGAAACCCAGTTCTCTCTTCCCCAGCAACCATTAGTTACTCAGCTAGGGGTGGGATCTCATGTGCTCCTTCACCAATCGCCCAGGATGAGATTTTGGCCAGCTTAATCTTGCGCAGGTCTTAAGCACTAAGTACTCTTAATAGAGGTAAATGCAGTGGGCTCTTGAACAATGGTGACCCTGACCAGGTAACTGGAAAGGGAAGAAGGCTGCCTTACAAAGGGAGAAAGGGCAGTGTTCAAAGTTACGTAGTTGATAATTTTCCAGAATTTATCTTTTAAATTTTCAACCACTGTAAAATCTCAATAAACAGTAATACACACTCATACTACAGTAAAACTGTCCACCAAAGAGATCAAGACTTTAAAATTAGCTCCATGAATAACAGACTACCAATAAAAAAAGGGCGGGGAGAGATAATTAAACAAAGCTTATCTGAATTATGAATTGGCAAGAATGGAAACCAGAAGACTAAATTATTTTTAAAGTGCTAAGATACAATAACTTCATCTTAAATTCTCTAACAAATCAAACTATCTTAAAAGACATTTACAGAGAAGCCAAAATTGAGAGACTTTACTAACAATAACTCCTCAATGAAAAAAATAAAAAGCTTAATAGATGCTCCAAAAGAAAATGAGCAATACCAGGTCTAAGTTTAGAGTAATGATAATAGAAAAGAAAAAAAAAATATATAAAAAATGTTTACTTTGTAATATTTGAAAAAAATAATAGAATTAAAACCCTGAGTATCAGAATTAAAGTAAGAGGATACAAACACTAACATCAAGATTTATACATACATAATATGCAGGGTTACCACTAAAAACAGAAAGATGAGTATTTATCAAGTGCCAAAAGTGAAACACAAAACAAGAAAATGTAAATCTATCAAAATGTGTTTTTGATTATTTTTAATGACTTAAATATTAGAGTCTTCCATTAACTTCAACTACTAACCTAAAATGTTTTTTTTTTTTCTTCTGCATATATTGACAATCTACCGGATATAGAGTTGTGGGTAAGAATTTTTTTTAAGTATCTTAAGTCAAATTAATCTTGTGGTTAGGAATAAGAAATCATTGTAATAAGCATTTCTTATATATTTTTTCCCTATTAAGTGTGGTTGAATTCAAAGATGAAGAATTTGTAAAGAAAGCACTAGAAACTGAACAAATATGACCTTAGTGGAAGACCTCTGAATATTAAAGAGGTAAATATTTTTTTAATTTGGAATTTAAATATTGAATGGACATGCTTCCTTTTACTTTTCATTTTTTCTCATTTAGTTGTCTGACAACTTGTTTTTTAAGGATACATGCTTGTTAAAGAATTATAGCTAATGAATAATTTTTGTTGTTGTTGTTTTTCAAGACAGGGTTTCTCTGTGTAGCTTTGCACCTTTCCTGGATCTTGTTCTGTAGACCAGGCTGGCCTTGAACTCATAAAGATCCGCCTGCCTCTGCCTCCCAAGTGCTGGGATTAAAGGTACGCGCACATGCACACATACACCCACTCTAAATCAATTTTTAAAACATTTTAATGTTCAAGATAGACAAAATTGGGGGCGGGGGGGTCCTTAGAGAAAACTAACTCAAGCAGCAATAGAAATAAGACCAGTAAATAACTCTGCCCCAAACATAAGTTAAGGCCAGTTTTACACAATTTCTATCAAATATTAAAAAAATAGGTAATTCTTAAAGAAAAAAGAATATTCCAATTTAGTATTACTTTTAATAATTTAAAATGTAAGTTTATCTAAAAAGCAGGAAAATGTATGAATGCAGTATCATGAGTTAAAATAAAGATATCAGCTTTATTAATAAAATGGAATCAAGAACAAAACACAACAGTGACCTATGAAATAACATGTCACATTGAATCTCAAATTCAGGAAAGCTATTTTTTATGTTTATTAATGTATAAATGTGCACACACATTACTAAAATCTATATATTAAACATAATTCTTGAGTTGTCCCTCATGCATGAGGGACATTGAGAGGTGGATATGGAGTTGAGGCATTTCAAGTCTATTTATAAAATTTTATTTAGGTAAAAAAAATCTAATAAATGTATGGCATATAAGAGCTACAAAATAACTTTACGTTTGTCTGCATATTTAAACTATTTTGTTAAAAAACTTTAATAATAATGAAAAACATGAAGAGAAACAGCAATGTACAGTAATGCTGCAATAGCAACAGTGAACTCAGAGTGCTTACGCTGCTGTTTTATAATGCTCTGGAATATAGTAATTAGTGGGCATATCTTGAGAATCTGTAGATCTAAATCTACTCCAGATCTGTTTTCAGTACTGGTATTGAACCCATGCATGCATGCTAATCAAGTGCTCTACCACTACAGACACCTTGTTTGTGGTGCCAAAGCTAGAATCCCAGGACTTATACACTCAGTCCACCTCCAGGTCTCACTAAGCTGTCCAGGCTGCCTTGTGACTCACTCTACAGCTGAGGCAGACCTTGAACTTGAACTTTACATTCTCCTGCCTTAGCTTTTTGAGGATCACAGGCCTGTGCCACCGGGCATGGCTTAAAACATCTTAAGAAAATAATGAAAAACAGCCACTATTTTTATACAAAAGTATAATTTACTGTTATGCTGGTTAACAGATTTAAGATAATCAGAGGCACCAAATTATCAAAGTCACATTAAGGAATGAAAACACAGACTTCTTAAATTAATATGATGAAGAGTAAGCCTAAATCTGAATTCTCTACTTGTCTCTGTATCTTCCATCTGTCTGTAGTTTGTAGTTACGGGACTTCCTACAGTCTGTTTTACGTCTGAATACTGTTCTGATGTCTAACTGTCCCTATGTCTTCCTATCTCTAACACAGAGCTTTACCCTGTATTCATCAACCAACACAAAAGCATGGCATGGGATGGGATAAAAGGTTCTTCAGAAATCTTTAACAGAATTTTGACAAGGGAAGAGACTTAACTGACCCAGAATAGTAAACAACACTGCAAACAGATTATCTAGCAATATTCTATGTTGCTTCCAACATTTATGGTGGATATTTGTTTTAAGGTTGCTTTCAACCTGTTGGCTGTTTTCAGCAAATGATTACCACAACATATACAGACACATTACTCTGGATCAAGGGCATGGAAGAGTACAAAAATAAGATTAAAGGTAGGTTAAGTTTTAAAAGCTGACTGCATGGGAGATCCAACACACAGTGAGGTTGGTTATTATACTGTTCTCTTAGAAAAAGGTTAAACTTAAACAGCCTGAGTACACAGTAGGACAGCAGGTTAAATACATAGTCTTAAATGTTCTCAAGGGGTATTATTAACTTGGTTGTGGGGTCCAGTAAAAGTTCACTCTCTTTGAATGCAAGGTATTTTCCTAAGACTACATCATACTCTGTTGGTTATTAAAGAAATAAAGGTTAAAACATGTAAAATACAGAACAGCAAAATGATTATGGGAACACCAATAAAAATATTTGGAATGAATTTTCAACATGGAAAATTGTGTACTTTATTGTTAAGCCCAACCTCTAAATAACTGATATAGTAGTTTGAAGTTATTTAAATGCATATACATATATACACATACACACAAGGAAAGATAGCAAGAATATAGGTAAGAATGTTAAAAATGGTGGATAACTATGGTAAAATTATAGGATTTTTTCCTCTTCTTGTATATGAACTCACCAAATACATTAGTACTCATTAACTAGGTGGTCAAAAACAAAAAAATAAATTTTTAAAAAGTCCCAATGTATCTTTTCAGTCTTTATCAAATCAAAAGCAGCACACTGTCCAAAATACCAAACGAGTCTCAAGAGAGTGAGAAGAGTGAGAGAGACTTCAATGTAGGCCTAAAAACAGACTTCTGCTTTGTACATAATGCAAAACAAACACACAAACAAAAACCTCCAGCTGTTTTCTAACAACAACTGCTACTTACGTGGTAATTGTGATGTCTTACTATCATGTGAGCGGTAGTCTTCATGAGGGACAGATTTGTCATCCTAATTGAAAAAAAAGTTTATTACAGTTAAAAACAGCAAACAAGAACTGTGGTGCTAGGACAGGGCTGAAGAAGTGAAGGTTGAGATGAGAAGTAGGAACTCACCATTTTCACATGCATAGGTCTATCAAATAAAAACTGCCCATTGAACATGGCTGTTGAGTCAGTCAAGGAAAGCCAGTTATGATGACTATAAAATTATACTTGCAGAAAAATTATCATATTTAAAGAGTCTGAAACTCTCTCTATTATTTTATCATTAGACTTTATTTATCCTAGCCTCTTCCTTTGATTTATAACTTAACCAAAATTAATTAGGTTGCATTTAAAGCAACTGCACTGACACACAGTGGAGTAAGGGTCAAAATGTGCGTGTACACACACACACACACACACACCACACACACACACACACACACACACACACACATACACCTTGCTGCAGCAAGAAGGAAGAGCAGAACACAAGTTCCTACCAGGCCTGGGTAGCACAGCTAACTCAAGTTTGAAGAGTGACTCTTGTAGTTCACAAGGAACAAGTCTTAGTGCTGCAGACAGGAGCCTAATTTCTAAGCAAGTCAACATTATAGAACATGAACAAGAAACACACGAAGGTATTAAGCCTCACCAAGTTTATTTAATGCTAAAATACAAATCAGGATACAAATTGCTTGAACTGCTTCAATGGCTTGCTCAAAAGTGACAGTGCCCATGCCTCTGCTCTTGCCATCCTTGTCTTCTTTAATATCTGCCCGCTTTACAGTTCCAGCTATGCTGAACACTTCCTTTAGCTTCTTCCAACCAACTTTGAAGTCAAGCTTAATATAAAATAGTATAAAGTTACATTCCTAACTAATGTTCCTCCCTGCTTGTGAATATAAAATAATCTTTCTCAAACTCATACAACTATGAACTGTAATTCACGTTCAACCATATACCAATGATGTTCGAATTAAAAAGGTCTTGCTTGAAATTATTCAGCTACATCTACCTTCATTTAAATTTCCCCAATCATTTTTCAGTTCCTCAATTTTGTTGCATACATGTGAAACAAGTCATCTATTTTGACTAAGGAAAATTTGGTTTTGGAAACCACTGTCCATTTCACTAACTTTCAAGAGCATAAAACAAATGGCAAACCAACAACAGGCACTTAAGCACCAAGACTACAAGAATGAAATTCAACTACCAAGATGAACAAAAATACACACAACTGACTTAAAAACCAGTTCAACATCCAAGAATTCCACAGTTCTGTCTTAAAATGCTAACTAGTTGTATTTAAAATTTAACTTCAGACTATGTACATAAATTCAGTTTGAGTTTAGAATAATTATGTCTTTACTTAAGTTAAAAATAAAAAGAATGATCTACAAACCTATCAGCATATATCTAACAAAATAATGTTTGTTAAATATCAGAATAACGAAAGATTAAACGACAGTTTAAACTTACATTAGCAACAAAAATTGTGGAACCAAGTCTACCAGCCTGCAAATTGCTGATAACCTCAGGAGGAATGTTTGGATTATTGAGAATGGAAGGTGGCAAATTCACCAACCCAGATCCCACATCAGAGGCATGTGATCCTTGAAATGATGTTCCTGTTCGCTGTAGTGCCCGGCGAGCATTTTCTCCATCAGGATCCTACAAAGCACACTGCATATTAATTGCCAGCAAATACAACAGTGAATATATACAATTCAAGTAGTTTAAACTCCACAGCAGCTAACCCATCTAGACCAAAGTACTGACATCTGTGAGGAAAAAGGTTTTACTTATTTATTCTTTTGTCTTTATTCAACTAGGAGATGAGTCCCACAAAAAACCCATGGCTAGACAAAAAGATTTCAGACTCCAAAGCTGAGTTAAGTACCTTTCTCCAGTCACTGACGCCACATAGAAACTTAAAACTAGTTTTGTTTTGCTCTTATACTGATGTAGAAGTGTGTGGCGTACAAATATAAATGCCCTTAACTCAAAGATTAGCAAAACACTTACTGTACCTCTTCTTTCCACAGAACAGTAAAGGTGAATTCTCATCACCAGATAGCCAAGGAATGTCAGATTCTGACTAATTCACATCCTCTTACTAGCAGAACACACTACTATAAACTCAGAAATACTGATATAGAGGAAGGTTTATTACCACTGGTTAACTTCACTCCTGAACAAAATACAATAATCCATTTTATAATCTCTTAGCTTCCACAACAATGAAAGGACCTGTGTTGGGAAAAGGGAAGGGATAACAGAAGGCCAAGTATCCCAGTATAGAATGAGAGCAAGTACTTTTAGGTTCATTAACATTTAAAAAAAAATCCTTTATTAAAAGAAAAGGCAAGTTGTTTCATCCATTCATTCCACTCTGTAGAAGGCCAACGACAAAACACATATAAGACTACTTAAAATGAGAGGACCATCATCTGCATGCAAATCGTTATGCCAACAATTCTACTTTCTCAGTCATGAACTCATAGCACTTGTGCTTGCCTGCACAACATCAGTCCGGCCAACATCCTAACATGGAACGAAAAGGGACTCAAGGGCTCTTACCCATGACGGTCTAGTGGCAGTTGATAGCTTCTGGGGAAGAGTCAGTTTGCTTTAAGGGTGGGATCCCCAGCAGGTCAGTCATAAAACAGTGGATCACCATCATCACCACCACCACCCCACCCCCTTCCTTCCTCCCTCCCTACCATGCACGAGCGTGCACGTGCACGCACGCACACACACGCACACGCACACACACACACACACACACACACACACACACACACACAGGAGAATATGGGTAGCTCAAACTGGACTCAGGTTTGAAAAGCTATTTGGAAGGGACACAAAGAGAGCTGGGCAAGCAGGGAGGTAGGAGTGGATATATATATATATGAAATTCTCTAAGAATAAAAATGTTATATCAAAAACTCTGCTGTTCTCAGTTTGTAAATACTGATAAAAAATAAAATAAAATAAGAAAGGATGACTTTAATAAATTCTCTCTCAGAACTAGAAGGACAAAAGGAAGGGAAAAAAGAATGAATGGAAGAATGAGTATGCTGGGCTCCAATGTGTTTGTTTCTTCGTGATAAAGAAATGAAAGGATGACAAAAGAGAAGAAATAATTGTTACCAAAGAATGCTGTAAGATGTTTAAGTTAATAAAGTTAGGATGGTTAGTGCTCACTCTGTCACTGGACGGAATCTAGAATCACCTGGGAAATGATTTGTGGGGCATGCTTGTGGGGAATGGCCTTGATTACATTCACTCTAACTACTCTGAACTGTGAGCAGGACCATGGCCTGTACTGGATCCTGGAATGTATAAACTGAAGGAAGTGAGCAGAGCACGCATTCCTATCTCTCTGCTTCCTGATCATGGACTCAGCTGGATCACACTGCAAACAGAGAGCTAAAATAAACTCTCCTGTAAGTTGATTTTATTCTAGTATTTTATTACAGTGACAAGAAAAGAAATTAAGACAGCCATAAAGGTTTCAGGTTTGAGAATTGAAAAACTTACATTAAAAAAGATAATTTGAGAATAGTGGTTACCTACACAGGAGTATTAAAAAAAGGGGGGAGCTCCTTCAACTATTAAAATACATAGGTTGTTTGTATTAACAGTAGTATATTTGTTTCATCACACACAAGCACTACAGACATTATATACACATAAATCACATATGATATTAGTTTTTATTCCTCTTTTCCCCTTGCTGTCCAGCCTGCCAATCACTAACTGTTAATGTTATTAGTGGACCTACTAATACATGTACAACTCCTACTGATCTTCAAGCAATTGGATAGAATTCTAAAGGTCTACTAAGTAATACTGCCAGCACACCTTCATTAGATAACCATGCAAGCAATCCTGAGCAGTTTTATCAGTCACTGATTTGTAAATCAGAAAAATGACTGCTTTTACTGAACATAAGCCAAAGAGTTAAATAGATCCTTCATTATTTAGTAAAGTGAAATTTGACGCTATTCTTCCTTCTAAAATAGTTAAAAATAGAGGCATCCTATATCTTCATTCTAGGGTCTCCACAACAGACCTAGGCTCTACAATATGCTGTAACTTAAAGGAACACAATCACATGGCCTAAGCCTTTAACACCCAGTCAATTTTGTCAATTAAAAACAGAAAGATACTATAAACACAGTATGCTTAATGTCTATAGTGTCCCTATGGAGCTTTTATACTTGTTTCCTTTAAAGAGAAACAGGATCATAAAATAACAAATTATGAACATTAAATTATTAAAGAATTATAAACTGGGACAAATTATTTAGAATGCCAACATATTTCTAAAGCCTTAGCCCTGGCTTATTCATAAAAGCACCAAATAACTAGTCAAAGCACAAAGCTTAAACATTCCCTACCAAATCTCCAGGTCCATGTCAATCTTTTTTAGATAATTATAATCCCCGAATCAAACAGGATTCAAGGAATTTAGAAATAATTCCAATAAAGAATGTAGGACACATGACTATTTTGGTACCAATATCATAATAAAGAACAGAATATCAACCATCACGAACAGGAATAGATTTTGCAGCTTACATTTACAATACAGTTAGACTATTGTTAAGTACTGTGTTAACAGCTTTACATAATTATATAACAAGGATAGTAACTAGAAAACACTGGTTAACATTTTGAGTCTTTACAACACTACCTGAGATTCTAGTATTTCTCCTATCTCAGTGACAAGGAAACGTAACAAAGCCCAAGTGATTTGCTCTGCCTGGGTCATTCAGCTATTCTAGTGACAGAGAATCAGTTATAATCTATTTATCACACTTGATCTTCATAAAAGTCACATTAGGTATTACCAGTGGTATTATAATAAGTACTAAAGACTAGAGAAGAGAGGCCACATGCCTTGTCACCGGGCTAGAAAAGGAAAGCTGGAACTAAAAGTCAGTGTTCTGTTGAATGCCAGCCAATGAATAGCATCAGTATTAGCACATTTCAAAGACTCAAAATAACATTACCCATTTCTTTCTTTTTCTTTCTTTCTTTCCTTTTTTCAGTTCTTTGAGACAGGTTTTCACTCTGGTGTAGCCCTGGCTGTCCTGAAACTCACTCTATAGACCAGGCTGGCCTCCAACTTACAGATATCTGCCCGCCTCTGCCTACCAAGTGCTGGGATTAAAGGTGTGCACCACCACTACCCAACTGCCTATTTCTTTCAATACAGATTTAGCAAGAATATGTGTACAAATGGGTCTATGTTCAAACTATTATGGTAAAATTAACAACATAAAATAAGCTCCTTATTACCAAGATCAATTACTCCTATAAGTAGTATTTTGTAAAGTACCTTCTGATCATTTGCCAATCTATTTATACTACCACAACTCTATACAAACAGAAAATTCCCATTATAGATTATTCTAAATTCTAGTTATACACCTAAGTTATAATACTTCTTAAATTCTAATCTTATAGAATCTAAATTAATTTTATTAAAGATGAATACAAATCTTACTCAAATCCACAAGCTAAGTGTAGTATCAAGCAACTAGAAATCAACTATAACACCTATTGAATTTTCAAATTAAATAATAGTCTAAAGACTGAAATAGTTTATAGCAAAGTCTTCACCTTAAGTTTAGCATCTTTAAATTTATGGGTCCTGATCTTTTTTTTTTTTTTTTTTAAATTGGGGACCTCCACCTAGCTGTGACACAAAATCAATTAAATATAAAAAAATAACAAGGATTAATAGCAAATCACCTACAAGCAAAATTATCACTAGCTGCCAGGTGGTGGTGGCACACACCTTTAATCCCAGCACTCAGGAGGCAGAGGCAGGCGGATCTTTATGAGTTCGAGGCCAGCCTGGTCTACAGAACAAGATCCAGGAAAGGCGCAAAGCTACACAGAGAAACCCTGTCTTGAAAAATAACAACAACAAAAATTAATCATTAGGAACAATTCTTTAATAAGCATCTATCCTTAAAAAAACAAGTTGTTAGACAACTAAATGAGAAAAAATGAAAAGTAAAAAGAAGCATGTCCATATAATATTTAAATTCCAAATACATAAAAAATATTTACCTCTTTAATATTCAGAGGTCTTCCACTAAGGTCATATTTGTTCATAGTTTCTAGTGCTTTCTTTACAAATTCTTCATCTTTGAATTCAACCACACTTAATAAGGAAAAAAATAAATAAGAAATGCTTATTACAATGATTTCTTATTCCTAATCACAAGATTAATTTGACTTAAGATACTTAAAAAAAATTCTTACCCACAACCCTATATCCGGTAGATTGTCAATATATGCAGAAGAAAAAAAAAAACATTTTAGGTTAGTAGTTGAAGTTAATGGAAGACTCTAATATTTAAGTCATTAAAAAAAAATCAAGAACACATTTTCTTTTTTCTTTTACACCTCCAGAATGTAACAAGCAAGTGACCATGCATTTTCTACAAATTTTTAAATCCATCTAATATGTTATAAGCTTGGAGTACATTCTTACTTTCAAGTGACAGTGACTTTCCTTAAAATTAAAACTAGTACCACTGTACAAATTCAGTCAACAGTAAATGAAGAAACTTAAGGCTCCAATATACATGTTCTTACACAGTAATAAGTATTTCAAAAGATGTAATGCATACAATATACTTTTTAAATCTAACTAAAATAGCAAATAAACATGACTTTTTTTAAAATTATTATTTTATATGTATGGATGTTTTGCCTGCATATATGGTTATACACAATGTGGGTCTAGTGCCAATAGAGGCCGGAAGAGGATACCAAATCCCCTGGAAGTTTCAGATGGTTATGAGCTGCCATGTGGTGTTAGAAATTGAGCCCAGGTCCTCTGGAAGAGCAGCCAGTATTCTTAACTGATGAGCCATCTCTCCAGCCCCCATGAATTTTATGTTTACTAAAGTTATCTATTAGATTAAAACTTGCTGCACACAATTTAGGAGCATCTAGTTGGAAGCATGTAAAACAAATTATTCATAGTAAGGAAACTTACAGAATCATTTTTTAAAGATAATTCCTGTGATTACTATTCAAAGTGCCACTTGAATATGATGACAAAGTTTGTATTTCTCATGTACCCAACCATTTTATGAATATGATGAGACACTATTAAGAGCTTTCCATTATATTCTTCGGTATACACATGCTGCTAAATCAAAATCTATCATCAGCCTTCTAGGTCAACTTAGTCATAGACATCATTCATACCAATTGGTCAGAGCACTGCCCCTTACATGGTCCTGAAGGCTACCAAATTAAGCTTTTCAATAAAAGTTTCAAAATTATATTCTAAATTAACACCTTTAAGCCACAGGCCTCTCATGAAACTCTTGGTAATATTATCAATTCAGTGACTTTTAAAATATCCCTGAAGACATCAAAATACAACAAAAAAAAACTATATTAAAATTTTATTAGCTAAGAAAAAGCATACCTTAAAGCATTAGAAAAATGAATGCCCTTTATGAATTTTGCAAAACCCATCATCCCTTTCAGGAAGCTGGTTTGGTTGGCATATCAGACTTGCTAGTATAAAAACCTCAAATCTTAAAGTAAAACAAAATGAAACTTAAGTTTCCAAAAGTCTGATAGAGTATGATACAAAAGTAAACTGCTGAGGAACTTTTAAACCTCGAGCAGATTATGGCCCACAGCACTTACCCTTGATTTTCCTTCCGCATCCTTAAAGAGCTCCACGTATGTAACCTCACCAACTACATAAGACATACAAAAGGAAGATACCAAGAAACAATACATTTAAACACCAGTATCTTGCTTTACTGCACACCTGTGCACAACTCTACAGAAAAGCACCTATTATTCACCAGCAATCAGGACCAGATCAACATACCTCCTATCAATAGCTATAGAAATTTAACTAATTTTCAGAAATTACATCATCCAAATTCTCTAAAAAAGCTAACAACCATATTAACCCAATTCATACTGCAGATCATATTTTGCCAGCATGATGTGGTTGGTGAACAAATGCACATATACATACAAATGATCCCTCAGCCTGTCATATTAACAACATTAGCACTTTTCAAATAACTTTGGTCAGCCTACACACAACAGCTGTTTTAAGGTGACTTCCTACCTGAATGTCTTCAATCATGTTTGCCATCAGTAAACTAAGTTTACAAGTCATGCTTCCCAGCAAGCCACACACTTCTAAATAAAGTCAGTGAATAAAACCAGTCAAATAGTTGTCACCTTACAACAGATACACCAATGCAATTAAAAAATATATATTAGATCACCCTCAAAGCCAAGTACATAGTTTGCAGGACTGTTGAACCGCAATTTTTCAAGAGATAACAGAACTAACTTTTACAAGATCAAGTATTGAAATTATTTTCCCCCAAAACCAAGCATGTACATAAGATGAAGATTTTCAGGTTATTCTGAAAACCGAACTGCAGCAGCAGTGACACAAATTTAGTACAGAACTGCAAAGACAGCATCATGGCAGTCGTGACAATGCAAGCAAAAGGAATTCCACAGCCAGATTCCAGACTCCACCAAAAACATCTTTGGGGGGAAAAAAAAAATCGACCTTATTATACATACATTAACAAGCTAGATGCATTGCTTAACTAATGCAACAGTCCTTTAAAATCTATAAAAACTTCAACTAGACAAAGCAATCACTTTAACAAAATTCTTGGTGGCATGCAGATGCTGGCTTCACTATCCCACTAAAATGGCAAAAAGAAAAATACTTCATTTATCCATACTTCCTTGTAATGAAATTGCCAAGTGGAAGAAAAAGAAAAGATTAATTCACATGTCAAGAAAGTAAGTCTTGTTTTTTGAGTCTGTGTGGCTAAGAGGAATAAAAGTTTGCTTATTTCCTCCCCCTCCTATGACAATTACAACAGTAAGTCACTGTAGAAATCGTTACCTTTTTCTCTCATCAAGTCTTTAATGGCCTGCCATTTCATGTCATAGGGGATGTTGCTAATGAACACTCGATTCCGATTTGGACCTTTCTTTTCTCCAGTACCCGAATTCTTATCTTTTGAATAAGGATGAAATCGATTGGCCTTCTTATTTCCTGTAGACTTTTCTTTTAAATCAGATTTTTCTTCTTTCACTGATTCATCATTCTCCCTGTGAATTTCAAGACAAATAAAAGCATCTTCAGATGAGCTCTAAGAATGGAACTCTTGTGTGTCAATCATTCACATCTGTCATTTCACAAAATTCTTAATAAGCCAGAACTCAGTAAAGAAGCTGGAGGTCAGCCCAAGAGCTCCATACTGTTCAAGCTTATCAATTTCTCAGTTAACAGTTGGCATTTTTCTTCTGTTAATAGTTGTAAGCATCCCAAAACCCAGCTTTCCCCAGCATACTACTTAATAAATATTATTAGACCTTATGGCAGAAACATGTAAGTTATCTCAATATCACATTTATGGAAGAATTAACTTTTTGGGCTTCCTTCAACTCTAAAACCCAATTGGGGGCAGCAAGAGAGCACTTGCTGCAGGAGCCTGATGACCTGAGTTCAAAATCAGAACCCATGTTAAAGATTTTTGAAAGGAGAGAACCGACTATACAAATTTGTCCTCTGATATCAATATGCACTTCATGGTTAACACGCTCATACATATACACCATACAAACAACACACACACACACAAATGTGCAAAATAAAAAAATGTAATGTTTTAACTAAATTAAAATTTAAAACCTAACTCCTACTTGATACATGGTGGCAGATACTTATAATTCAAGCACTCAGGAGACAGAAGCAGAAAGATTACCACAAGTTTCAAGACAGCCTGGTCTATACAGTAAGTTCTAAGCTAGCCAGCTAGACAGAGCTACATAGTCAAGACTCTGTGCCCCCCAAAAGTAAATAAATGAATAAACAAACTAATATGATTATCTGAAAAATTTTATTACTTATAGATTAACAAATTTTCCCTAAAATTTTCTCCTTCCCTTATACTTATAGATTAACAAATTTTCTCTAGAATTTTCTCCTTCCCTTAAAATCATAATCAAAATATACAGTCACATCTATCTACTTATTTTAACACATGTATACACTCACATTCACTAGACGTCAAGTTTTATCTATTACCTACTTTGATAAACACAGGAAATTTAAAAGGCATCCTACTATCTTCATGCTGAACATAGGCTAGGACACTTCACAGAATTGTCTTTTACTAGTAATGCTATCTATAATGAAAGGATAGAGTTGATGAAGGGGAAGATAATTAAACACATCATGAGGTAGAGTCTATCAGTCTTTTTTAATGGAGCTAATTGGAAAAAAATAATTTGTAAGACTTTAATCACAATGCAAATATTATGTCATATACCAACATAGGAATAAATAAGATATATACTTAAAGTGTATAAATGGTTATATACTTAAAGTGATCCCTGCAGATTAAAATGTGGATTAATATTTATTTATATATATATTTGTGGAGCTGAGGATCGAACCCAGGGCCTTCAAGCGCTCTACTACTGAGCTAAATCCCCAACCCCTACAATTTATATTTTTAAAGCAGTATACAAGTGCATGTATGTGTGCAGGTACACATTCATGTCTGTGAGCATATGTATGGAGACCAGGGGACAGCCTCAAGAATGTCATTCCTGTCTTTGAAATAGTGTCTGTCTTTCAACTGACGCTCCCCAAATTGGCTAGACTGGCTAGTCAGGGGAACCCAGGCAATCTTCCTATCTCCTTCTCCCCAGTACTGGAATTACAAGGATACACTTCAATGCCCAGCATTTTCACATGACTCTGGAGATCAAACTCAGGTCCTCATTACACATAAGGCAAGCACTTCTTCAAATGTGCTAGCTCCCCAGACCTTGAAAGCAATCTTGTTACAGAAACAACAAGAGATTTAACTCAAGGATTGCTTTAGTCAGCCTAAAGTAATTTCATTAACAAAATATCGTTAAGGCAATTTTTATAAACTTTAATGAATCAAAATCTCTAAGAATAATGAGCAAGAAAATAATTTTTTTGAAACTTCATAGATTATTCTAACAACAAACCAAATGTTCTAATCCAGGCTATAAATTCTAATGTGAGTAATTTTAGAAAGCTATCAACAAACTTCTTACTGCATTAACATGAGAATTTTACTTCTTAGACACCTCTCTCCTGAAGGGCAACAATACTGCCATAAACACAGTACATAAGGTCTTTGAGAAGAAACCCTATCTCCTTTGGTGTCCACACTGTCTCTAGCACAGTGACTGACTGTAACATGTGGTGGATAAATTGTAATTTTTCTATTATCAGTTAAGGACCCACACTCTGGAGGTTGGGAAGATGACTCAATTGGTAAAGTGCTTGCTATGCAAAACTGAGTGCCAAGGTTTGGATCCATAAGAAGCTGGGTGTGGAAATACACATCTGTAACTCTACAGCTGGGGGTGGAGACAGGTGGATTCCTGAACCTCACTGGCCAGCCAGGCTAGCCTCATCAGTGAGCTTTAGGTTCAATGAGAAACCTCTTAGAAAGTACACACATGTGCACACGCCTGCACATACGTGTACATACACAAACAAACACAACTCACTGAAAATGGTGATGCATGCCTGTAATACCAGCACTCAAGAGTTAGAAGCAAAAGGATGGCCAAGAGCTAAGGGCCAGTCTGGACTATGTGGCACCACGCTAGCCAGGACCCTATCTCAAAAACAAACAGAATCTATACTCTGAACAGATGGTGACACCATCTTTGAGAAATGCTCTTAAAAAAAAATCAAGAAAGAAACATTAGTACCACACTTGCTTCACCACCTATTCAGATTTTGACAGGAACATCTTCATCATCCTTACTCTTTCATAAAAACGGCATGACCTAAAATGGGTCTTCTCAACTGCTCAACTCTAGAATGTGTCTCTGTGTGAACAGAGTGAATTTCTGAGAATAGAAACAAGCAACCAAAATGTACAAGGCCTCTTCTCTGGTTCCTAGCTACAGAAGACATAACAAACCTTTCTTTTTAATCCCCCCCCCCCCCCGAAGAACTGTCTGCATAATAATGTGCTCCCACTGAATTCACCGAATGTTTCCAGTCTGGGGTCAGGTAAGAAGATATCTAGTCTTTTGATAAGTATCCTCGATGAAATCCACTGTGAAAAATGCACAGAATTCTGAAGTACTAAGTTCCTCTATTCTTCACCTGCTGAAGGTTATGTGACTGTGATAGACATTTGCTTACAATATTCTTGACCATTCATTAAAAAATACATTATTTGGATATTTTCTTTTTGTTTACTTAAAGGATAACAAGAAAGCAACTGAAAGTTTCTTGAAAAATCAGAAGCCAAACTATGAAATGACCTAGCAATTCCACTTTTCATATATAACCAAAGGATAAAAAAATCATCTCAATATCTGAATTCATATTTGTTATATCGTTCACAATAACAAGATATGAGAAGTCTGCTAATCAATGAAAGGTTAAAGAAAAGGTGGGTGTGGGCATGTATATATTCTGGATGTATACATACACATGCAAACACACACACAGACACAGAGACAGAGAGAGAGAGAGAGAGAGAGAGAGAGAGAGAGAGAGAGATTGATTCAGTCTTCAGAAGGAAAGCCTGCCATCAGCAGAACCTAAAAACCCTGGAGGACAATGTGCTAAGTGAAATAAGCCAGACACAGAAAACTGAATACTGCAGGGCATAAAACCAAACTCATAGGATCAGAGTACAACCATCATTACCAGAAGTACAATGAGATGTCTGCCTAAGAATATAAATTTCCAGTTGCCAAGTAAGTTCTGGAGACCATATGTAATACAACTATAGTTAATAATGACACACTGTACACTAGAAAATCACTAAGAATGCATCATAAATATTTGCAATACTACAAAAGATGCTAGCTACATGAAGTCACAGGTATATTAATTAGCTCAATTATAATAACCATCATATAATATTTAGAGCAAGTCAAAACATCATGTTGTTTATCTTCATATACACAATTTTTATTTTTCAATTATAACTCAGCAGAGCTTGGAACAAACATCACAGTTGTGATCTTCACTCATGATAAAACTGATGCGTTATTAGTAAAGACTTCACCCTGTCCCAATGCTGGATATTTTATAAATAGCACAATATAAATACATTTATAATTATACAAGACTGATGAAGAATCACAAGACAATTGCTTCTTTCCTTCCAATTTACTCAAGCATAGAAAGAGGGAACAGTAGCTTTAATTCCTGTCTAAAGAACAAGCCAACTAAATCTTTTGCATGAGTTCCACGATCACAAAAGTTCTTCCTGTATTTCTTTAACAGATACTCACTAGACCTTTAAACTTTAAGGCCTCAAGGATGATAGACCATGAATTAATTTAAACACAGTCCCTTCTGCTGACAGCAGCACTTAGTTCACTTCTAAGCAGTATATGTTGTAAAGCAGCATCTGGTCATCACAATTATTTTAATGAATTCTTATCACTAACAGCATCAGTCCAAGGTTTGTGAACCCCTATAGGTTCAGAGTAGATGCACATAAGACTTAAGGCCCTATTTGTTCATTGTGAATACCTCATGCTGCCCCATCTGGTAACAATAAATCCCTTAGGAGTATAGTGGTCTCTATTCAACATTGGGAAAACTGGGAGAGAATGAATTGCAATATGGAAACATTCTATATTTACTGTTGACACCCTGCCCCCATATTTCCTCTCCTTAAATTAGAAAATGGTTCTTTACCACCTCTTTTCTCATCCTGCAATGCAACTGTTGGCACTATATTTTCAGATCTAATAGAGGTTTAGAGCCTAGCTTCACAAGTACCAACATCACAGGATTCAATGATTATTTTCTTCCAGAGTAAATGGGTGGCATACTCATGCTTAGATAGAAATTAATGATACATACCTGCCATCCCTCAGCCCCATTCTGCCCCACAGATTAAAAAAAAGTCCACACAAGCTCTAGTCCCTTACTCAAAATGGCAGTGTTAGCATGTGACTTTAACAGGGTCTCACACATACATCTCTTCGTTACTTATATCTAAAACAATGCATATACTATGCTTACTTTCCATACAAATACAATATGGGGGTATTTTCAAATCATAATAAATCTATGAACACAGAACCCAAAGACATGCAGTGTTACAATCATTCCACTGTTTTTTTATTTCTATTTTAAATGGCAAATTCCTGAAAGCCCAGATTCAGCAGATAAGCTTCACTTGCTTTCTGCTTTCTCAATAGTACACGCACATGCTCCATCCAGGAACAAACTGCACTGAGTTCCAATCTCAGACACCTACTAAACTCGGTTCTGCTCTGAAAATGCTGCCTGTCCAAATGTCACCAGGTGGATAGGGAAGCTAAAGTCCCTATTTAAGGTACTTCTAGCCAACTCAAAGGTAACACAATGGGTTCTGCCTAATGGCACATTATTAAGGTGCCTCTCCACATAGATCCTTTCAAAATGAATATATCCTTCAGAAAACAACAACCACTGGACTTCCAAAGCTCAGAATGGGTCCTCCCAGGGAAATGGAGTAATTCCTGTTAAATACACTGTCAGTGGTTAAGAGAATACATCCAATGATATCATCCTAAGAGCAAGACTGTCATAATGATGCTGAGGAGAACTGCCCTGTCTAATTTGCAATCAATTCAACACAGTTCATTCCAAGAGAATGGTCCATCATTACCTCAAGCATTTCCACACAAAAAGGCCAGAAAGACGTTCCTAATGTGAGCATGTGTTCACTGCTTTCTCCTGAAGCAGAACTGAGCAGTGAAGTATGTTTTCACTAAATTATTGACATATTTTCAACTTCAGTTTTTACAGAATGGGAGGTAGGAAAATAAATGTTTGCCTTCACATCGCCCCACGTGACAAGGCGAGGCAAACGCAGAGATATACCCCCTATCCTACTGCCTTGTAACTGAAGATCAATGGATTAACGCCATTTCTTCTCTACAGACCCAGATGACAGATCCAACCTTGAAGTCGTGGGTTCTCTTCTAAAAACACTGTATTTTGTGGGCTGGGTTGGGGGGGGGAGGTAGGAGGGGGTGTCATTTTGTGGCCTAGCGCCTGCCTGGCATACACGAGGCCCTGGGTTCCATTCCCAGGCCTGCCAAATACAGAATTATCGTCTGGTAACTGAATTATATCATCTTATGTTGCATTATACTACAATGAAGGCCACCACACAACTGAGTTTGTGTATTATAAAAAAAAAAAAAGCCCGCACCGACGACAAACATCACCGCGTGGGTGGCGGAGGCCAAGTGGCCTTTTCAGAAAGCCAACCAAGGGGGACACAATGGGTTCGGCCAGCTCTCACACTTCAGGAACCACCGCGGCGCACGCGGGCCTCACCGGGGCTCGGAACCGGGCCCGGAGGGGAAAGGTCCGATGATGTCATCCCTGGGTCCTCCCCCCCGAGCTGAGGCGAACCTCGGGCCTTTAAAAGGGACCGTTTTCCGCGCGCCAGCGGCCGGGGCCGCCCGCGCCGCACCTGCTCCCGCACCGGGGCCGCCCGCGCCTCCCGCCCGCGCCTCCCGCCCTGCCCGCCCGCCCGGGGGAGACAATACATTTTAACGCCGTTGGCGCTGCTGCGCGGCGGCTTCTCGGGCTCGGCAGGGTGCGGGTCTCGCCGCGACTCGGCCGGCTGCTGCTGCTGCGGACCGTCGTCGCCCGCGGCCGCCTCGGGCTTGTCGGCATCGGCCATCCCGCCGCGGGCTCCGCCTCGGCCGCGCTGAGGGCTCCGAGCGCTACAATGGCGGCGGCCGGCGGAGCGGTAACGGATCGCGATTTGAAAAGGCCCCGAGCGCTCGGCGGCCCGGATCTCGCGAGAGCCGACGAGGCCCCGCGACTTGAGGAGCGAGCGGGGGCGGGGCTCCTGCGCGGCCACCTGCGGAGAGAGCGCCGGCTGCCTAGGGGCGCGGGGGTGGGGGTCCTCCGGGGGCGGGGCCTTTGGAGAGGGGTGCTCCGCGTGTCGGCCGTGCCCAAGTGTCCCCCCCACGTGTCCCCCGGGGGACCTTCGGTACAAGTGCATCCGTGGCTGCTGGCGGCCACCAAGTTGTCTACTTTCTTGGAGGGCTGAAGATTTCTGGAGACCTTAGCAATCAGCTAGGAAGTTGAAGTTTTTGGATTCTCCAGGCAGCAACCGATGTGGGCAACCCATAATTTTCTTAAGAGTCACTGTTCAAGGAGCCGGGAGGAATAGCTCAGCAGTTAGGCTAACGCATTGCTGTTCTTGCAGAGCACCCAGGTTCTGTTCCCAGCACCCACTTGGAGAGAAGCCAACACCCTCTTCTGATCCCCACAGGCGCTAGGCGTGTACTTGGTGCATATAAATACATGCAAGCAAAACACATACCCGTGGAATAAAAACAAATATTTAAAAAGTAAAGCCGGGCGGTGGCGGGGCACGCCTTTTATTCCAGCACTGGTGAGGCAGAGGCAGGAGGATCTCTTGAGTTCTAGGCCAGTGGGCTGGTCTACGGAACCAGTTCCAGGACAGCCAACCCCGTCTCAAAAAAATCAAAGGATAAATTAAAAATATATTTTGTATAAGATTAGATACAAATACACATTTTGAATTTGGTTATACATTTTTTTCCTTAAATATGAGAACTCATAAATTTAACTTGAGTGCTATAATTACACTTCACACTAAGATGATCTTTTTCAGTTGAAAAAATGCAGACCTTCTCAGACGTTTCCTTCCATTAAAAAGTGAGAGGCGCCGGGCGGTGGTGGGGCACGCCTTTAATCCCAGCACTCGGGAGGCAAAGCCAGGCGGATCTCTGTGAGTTCGAGGCCAGCCTGGGCTACCAAGTGAGTTCCAGGAAAGGCGCAAAGCTACACAGGGAATCCCTGTCTCGAAAAGCAAAAAAAAAAAAAAAAAAAAAAAAAAAAAAAAAAAAAGAAGTGAGAGGCCTACTGCAAGCATATTGTATAAGTGAGGGAGTGATCTGTAACATTGCCCATAGGGTACTGCCCACATACATAGTGTCCTAACACAGCAGAAGCTACTGCACTCCATTGCTTCTCTTCATTCAACCCTGAGGCCTAATGTTTGCAGTTACTAGACAGGTACTGGAACCTGGCAGAGACAAACGGGGTTAGAGCACACCTCTGCCACTTTCTGCTTCTAACTCCTTGGGTAAGTCCCTTTGCTTCTCAACCTCCCTTCACGGTAAGGATAGCAATACCTCCCAGGGTAAGGATTTAAAGAAAGCAGTTCATATAGGGCCACATGTTACAGTATTGCAGTCTCTCTTAAGGCTCCCATGGGGTTTCAGTTAAGGAGAAGGCAAATTATTTTTCCACGAAGTAGTAAATTGCAATAACTTTCTAAGTATCCATCATTCCATTTTTCTTTTGCTATCATTGAATTTCACCAAGAAACTCAGTCTGACAATCCCTGGTCTAGTAGGTTCCTGCAAATCCTTTTCCTCATTTCAACACTTTTCAAGAGTTCTTCATGGCCAAAGCATAATAGAAGGTACAGGAGGAACACTAGAGCCCTGCTAAAGGAAGACTTTGATGAACACCACTATTTGAGAGCTGTAATCGAGATAAGAGCATAATTTAACTAAACATCCATGCATGAGACTTTACCCGTGCTGCATAGTATGCTGATTTGAATATTCCATTAAAAGATCTGTCTTAATGACTGAGCTTTGGAGGGCAGGGGTTTAAATTTTGTACCTAAGACACATGGCTCCCTGCCTACACGCTAGTCCTGATCTTGGTAAATGCATAAAGAGCAGAGGGCAATTTCAACTGAGGATCTGTGAGGGGCTCCTAAAGGAGCTAGGTCCTGAAAGACCAAGTTAAGTGGAGCAGCTCCCATGCAGAGTAGAAACTGTGCTGACCTTGACCTTTCTTTTCACCCACACTGTTGCTATCATACTTAATTGTCTCGAAATCTACAAAGGATAGAGTAAAACTCAATTCCTCCCCTCTTTGGGATTTTTGCTTTTCAGTGTATGTATGTACATTGGAAAACACTTAGGTAACAAATGCTCAAGTTTCTTCTCACAGTTCCTACTGAAAATTTGTTATCCTTCACAATTGCTCAAAGTATATTTGTAGTGGTATGACTGAGAATAAGCCCTATTGAACACTCAGCCCCCAGTCAGTGGTGCTATTTGTGGACACTTAGGAGATGTAGTCTTGTTGGAGGAAGTACGTCACTAGGGGTGGGCTTTGAGAGTCTAAAGACTCATGCCATTCCCCATTCACTCTCTCTGCTTCCTGCAAAATACAAGTTTTCAGCTTGCTGCTCCAAATACCTGCCTACTGTGTGCCTGCCTGCCTTTCTGCCTGCTGCCATGCCTCCCTGACATGATGATGCTTACCCTTCTGGAACTGTAAACCCAAATGAACTCTTCCTTCAGCAAGTTGCCTTGGCCATGATGTTTTATCACAACAATAGAAAAGAACTAATATATTTCCGGAACAAAGTCTCAGGACCACTTAGTTTTCTTTCTCAAAAATTGGAATGTGTATTTACATATGTATATGAGAGAGGGAAGTCTTCTTGCATATTAGAAATGTAACTACTGGGAAGTGGTGATGCATGCCTTTAATCCCAACACTCGGGAGGCAGAGACAGGCAGATCTCTGTGAGTTCAAGGCCAGCTTGGTCTACAGAAAAGGTTCCAGGACAGCCAGAGCTACACAGAGAAACTCTGTCTTGAAAGACCAAACAGAAGAAGTACACTGATATATCTTAGAGATGGTACTCTAGCCTCATAGTCATGAGCCCAGGCTCCACTTCCCTAATTTGTGACCATCCTAGTGTGAGGCTTTGATCCTTAAGAAGACTCCATGACCCTAGGCTATTTGGGCATCTTCTCTGCATTGCAGGTCAGAAGTTGCCCACAAAAGAAGGAAGCATCCTGTTGAGAAATCTCATATACTTTCAGTGATGGGCCAAAACTTTGTCAGGAATCACTGAGCTGTGGAGGGGGCATTAAATAGGTAAGTGCCCCACTGACAAGGGAATTCTGTCACCAAAGCTGGGAAAATGAAATGGAGGGGCAGCTAGGATACCATCAGCCTTTTTCTTTGTAAAAATTAAAATGCAAATGCAAGGCCAGACATAGAGGGACACACCTGTAATCCCAACACTCAGGAGGTAGAGACAGGAGTATCTAGGGTTCTGAGTCACCCTCAGCCATGTAGTAAGTTTAAGGCCAGCCTAGGCTATTTGAGTGTGCTGGTATATTTTTGTCAACCTCACACAAACTAGAGTCACCCAGGAAGAGGGAACCTCAGTTGAGGCATTGCCTCCATCAGATTGGCCTGTAGGAATGTCTGTGAAACATTTTATTCTTTGATTTGAGGGGGCCAGCCCACTGTGGGTGGTGCCAATTCTAGGCAGGGCGTACTGTGCTGTACAAGAAAACAGGCTGAGCAAGCCATAGGGAACAAGTCAATAAGCAGTGTTCCTCCATGGCCTCTGCATCACTCCCTGCCTCCAGGTTCCTGCCTTGAGTTCCTGCCCTGACTTCTCTCCATGAGGAACTATAAGCTGTACCAAACTGCTTTGGATCAGTGTTTTATCAGACAGACAGTGAAGCAAACTAGGGAACTGAAACCTTGTCTTGGGGGGAAGCAAAAAGAAGAAAGATCAGACCATGGCCACCAAAAAGAAAAAGAAAAAGAAAAAAAAAAGAGCAAGACAGAACATATGACAAGTTAAATGCCTGAATTTGTAAGGATTAAGATTCTAAACCTTTTAAGTGTTTGTAGATTGAAGACTATATATCAATGGAAGAGCACTCATCTAACAGGGTTCAATCCACAGTACTGTACCCTGTTCTGTTTTGCAATTCATCTGATGATGGAAATATAGATGTTTATTACTAAATAACAGAAAGAAACATTTCAACCACTTTCTAATTCCTTAGTTTAAGTCAGCCTACCATTACCTCAGTGCCACCCAGGAAGTCCATCCAAAGGCAGATTAGAGTGAGTTCTGGAGATGCCTGCCCACACTCCTTTGCACAGGAAGAGATTCTCCAGCTCCTTCATGTGTGGGAGAATTTGCTTCCTCCATCCCAAACCGTGGACATTCTTATTTTCACCCTCTTCTTTGGCACCCTCACTGGAAGGGGGTTCCCTCTCCTTGTTCCCTTTAATTTAAATATTTATATTTTTGCAGCATTGTTCTCAATTTTAAGTTCTAACATTTGGAAGAGAAAATCGATTTCTTAGAATGAGGAATTGAGAGGTTCACTTCCTATGCTGCTCTGACTATTGGAGATAATAGAAGCTGAGAGAGAAGAAAACCAAAAGAACCAACCTGCCTCCTTTCATCTGCTGATGGGAAACACATTGACAATGATAATTACCAGATGCCCACGCTCCCTCCTCTGCTTACAGCTACATGGTTCTGTGAGAGTATATCTCTGGTCAGTAAAATCTAAGAGAAATGTTGAATGGACCATGTAGGGGAGCCTTAGAGGAAAGTCATTTAGCAAGGACCATGGTCCTTCCATCCTCTTTTGTCTCCTCCTGTCATTGGCTTAGAATAGAGAAATTATGTTTACTTCGACAACAATCATGTAGAACTCAGAAGTGACTTCATAACTGGAAGCTAAATATGAAGAGCAGGAAAAAAGAATGAGGATGAGGCCATGAAGGCACAATAATTACCCTTGCATTCTACCCCCTGCCTCACTTTCTACAACAACTAACAAATGCTCACCCTGATTAAGTTGCTACTTCTTGGCATCTTCCTATTATGCACAACTGAGCTTGATCATATTGAGAGTAACTTTCAGTGGAAAAGACTGATTTGCTTAATACTTTCTTCTACATGATGCCCGTACAAACACTACTTTAAAATGGTTTTCTGATGACACCATTAACATTTGTTTTTGACCGATTCTTTGCTTTATGCTATAGAACACTACAAGTTCCCTGTCTCATGTCCATTCTCTACTCCCCTTACAGAATAGAGGCAGTTTTGCTTAGAGTGGTGATGTGCCTAGGTAAGTGATGCTCATTGTGCACATGACAGATCTATCTACTAAGTTGTGAGGAACAGTAGTCAAGGGATTCTGGATGTGCTTAATTTCCTGATGAGTTAGTTGCTTTTCTTCCTCCCTGTGGGTCTTGAAAGTTGAGCATGCATATGGAAACCATGATTCAACAAGTCTAAGGGCAGATCTCCATGGAAACAGCTACAGAGGAAGACGATAAGACCTGAAACTCTGCTGACTTGGAGAACCACTGTATAAGCCTTTGACTGTCCATAACCAAACTTCATGTTTGGAGACTAAAATAACTTCTCTGTCAGTATGCCAATTGGATTTCTGTAGAAGTTTATCTCTATCGCAGTTCTTTCAACAAGAGGCATTCATTACTGACAGATGCTATCAATATAGTTGGTTGGAAGCAATGGTCGTGCAGTAGTTTACAAATGTGATTTATCTTGTCATGATACATTACAAAAGAGTAGACTGAATTTATTTCATGTCAGTGTATTTCAATTCACAATTTAAATATGTTCAAATACATGAAACTGTGTAATGTGATAGAAATAAACTTGATCACATGGATTCCCATTGTTTTCATTTCTGTCTCAGGTGTCAGAGAGAAAAAAGCCAAGCATTTGATTCAGTCATTTAGATATTTCATAGGAGGAAGGACCTCATTCTGGGCCCTATATGCTTCCATAACAACTCATTGGGATGGGAGGGTGTATGTTGAGGAGTTATTGCTAGAGTTTAAAAACTCAGGAAGAGCAGGAATGGAGAGAAACCACCAGCATTAGTCCCTGTGGACTGTAAAGATTTGAAGACTCCTGGTGCCCAGAAACACCCTATCTGCCCTTTGCTGAGACCCACCAAGTTACCTGCAGCAGCTGCTAAGTCAATTTGCTTCTCCTCTGCCTCCTCAAAACTTTGCAACGCTGTCCTTCATTGGTATAATTTAGGTTGGAATACAACTGAAAAGAGATTTTTGAAGAAGGTGAGGTCAGAAGGGTGAGAGGGCAATGCTGAGTAGTTAAGAGTCCTATGTAGTGCAATTCCCAAGCCACTTAGCACAAGTTCTGATACAGAAGGACCACTACAAAAGCATTTACAAACCTAAGGCCAGTTGTAGTATAATTAAAGCATGAAAGCTAAAATGTAGTTTAGGATGTATTTAGAGTTCATAAATTTGACTAAGAACAAAAGGAGTGGTGAGAAGATAAGGGATGGCTGAGTTATAAAAAACTCATACAAAGATAAGAAAAAAAATCATAAAATGAGACTTGTTAAGATAGCCCAGGTAGTCCAGCTGAGCCAAGGGGAAGGGGAATGCATGACTGTACCCTAGACGTCAGACTGATCTCCTCAGAGCTTTCCTTGTTCAGCTGTGTAAGTGGACTTAGAGTTCAGCTAATTTTTTAACTTGGTAGTCAAAACATAACATACTGGAGAAAAACAAGTATCAAACAATGATTATCCTCAATCTGTTGACATCCCCATTGTCAGTTATGTATTAACTGATATTATAGAATCAGATCATAGAGAAAAAGAAGACAGATTTTGAAATAACTTGAGTCAGTTCCTACTATTCCTGGCTCAAAACTTTGTGGAGACTGTACTGAAAGGAATACATTGTTCTATTTAACAATGAGTAGCATGGAGGGCTTGAATTATGGTTTAAACGGAACTCTTTAGAAGCATGTGGACAGTAAAATTAAAACCAATGAAATGAAACTTCATTTTAATCATCACTTGAAGCTGAAACATTGGGCACATCTATCTTTGCAGAAAAAGTTTCTAGCAAAATGTACTGTTGTGAATGAGACTCATCACATAGGGCAGCATTCGGTCATTATCCACACTGGAGTGCCGTCAGCTCAATTCACTTATGAGTCCACTCACATAACTTCTTCTCTGTTGACAAAATCTGACACAGACATTTTCTAATCCAATCATCCCATTACCAAACTCTCCCATTTCAGCACATTCAGCACTGGATACTCTTGAGATCTCGGGTGATAAAATGACCTGGGGGTGGGAGGGCTGGGGTTAAGGAGAAAAGAAAGGAAGGAGGCTAATAGTGTAATTAAAACAAAAAAAGCACAGAACTTTAAAGCACTCAATCCTGAGCTGCAAAACTGGGGATGAGATGCTGCTCCATTTATTTATCACGGAAGCTTTTAACTGGTCTGCTTGAATGATGCTCAGATGCTAGGAATGAGCCCCTAGGGAGTACAGGGTGTGCCCACATTGGGAGCAAAATGTCTGCAATTGTGCTTCTTTTGGAGAAGTAGCAGATATCTCTTACTAAAATTTCAAAAGCATCCTTAACCCTTCCTCCAAAAATATTAAAGTAACTGGCAGAGTTCAAAGGTAAAAATGATATTCAAGATTGATAGGTGAAGGGCTGGAGAGATGGCTTAGAGGTTGAGAAAACTGGCTGTTCTTCCAGAGGTCCTGAGTTCAATTCCCAGCACCCACATGGTGGCTCACAACCACCTGTAATGAGATCTGGTGCCCTCTTCTGATCTGCAGGGTTACATGCAAACAGAACACTGTATACATAATAAATAAATAAATCTTTAAAAAAAAAAAGATTGATAGGTAAGTGTTTCTAAAAGCAATCAACTTCAAAATACAAATAATTGTCTAAACATTTTCTAAAGATCACTAGATTATTAAAATTTTAAACATAAAAAATAAATTGAATAAAGAAATTATACCAAAATTAGTCTATATGTCTCTTCAGCATATTAATTTTGTTACCCAATGTTTGAATTTCCTGTGCTATGAATAAAAGGAACAATTGCATTAGAGGACTCTACTTCAGCCAACCACCAACCAGACAATGTAGATTACACAGAAAATAAGAAAGTAACAATTGTAACTGCAGAAAATTATCCCAATATAAAAATCTTGGGAGCAAAAATCACCAGTGAAGAGGCTCCAGGCAAGCAAACCCTCCCCCGGGAAAGAGTCCTAGGCTGATTTAGTAGAGGAGGCCATGCTGTCTGTTTCATTGCAATACAGTCTGGCTAGAATACATTCTGAGTGAGGCTGTCTTCTGTGCTTCCTAAGTTCCTATAAGTTACCACATTTTCTTACAAGATATGTAGAAAAGAACACCTCCTGGGTCTGGAGAGATGGGTCAGTTGCAAAGTTGAATTATGATTGAATGGAAGGAACTGAGTTTGAATCCTCTGCATACATGTAAAAGCAGGAGGTGATGGTACATGTCTGTAGCCCCACTGCTGAGAAGGTGGGATCAGGAGGATCCCTGAAGCACATTGGCCAGTCAGCTTAGCTGAATCTGAGCTCCAGGTTCAGTAAGAAATTCTCTCAATGTCTTAAATAATAATAATAATAATAATAATAATAATAATAATAATAATAAGTGATGATTTAAAGATTAAAGAGATTTAAATTTAAAGAGATTTAAGAGAAAATTTAAAGATATTTTCTATCTTCAATAAATAAATACATAAACCTGTCATATGGATTCAGCTAACAGTCATCATTTTGGCTGTGAGTGAAAGCCATTAATTTATTTACTTCACTTCTGATTTTATGAGATTATTTTTACAGGTGACTATAATCTTAATTTTTTAATGAATTTTAAAAGTAAAAAAAAAAACCAAATAACTAAATAGAGAAAACAAACAAATTTAAAAGAATGTATGAGTTGATAATTTTTAGTTATTAATTTGACTATGGTATCCCTGGGAAGTAAAAGAAGCAATAAATATGATCAGTCATACAGTCTTGACAATAAATGAGAAAAAAGCACAACACTTGCTCCGGTTTGATTTAAATAAGGAGTGGGTATTAGTGTTCCATTTGCATCTCAAGCAGTACTTGCTTTCTAAATTTCTCAGCATCTTAAAGAAAAAGTAGTAGGTGATGTGTTGACTAGCTACATATATTTTATCTATAATATATGTCAATTAATATCTAATAACTCTATAAAGAAATTAAGCAGTTTGTATAAACCAGGAGTCCTTCCAATAGAGTATTTGCAGATCAAGTCCAGAGTAGTGCCAAAGCATGTTAAAGGTGATTTTGTCAGGGGTTGGACAAACAATGTCAATCACAACTTGGCTTTTTATTCTGAAAGTAGATCATAGTCTCTAAAAGCATAGGTGAACTTTAGAAGGCCATTAGTGAGTTTCATTAGTGAGTTTCGTTTCTTTCAATAGTTTCTATGGAAGTTGTGCAAGAATTTGAAGGGTATGTGTTCATTGCAAGTTGGATTAATTCGCCGGTGCTTTTGCAATGGTAAATAAAACAGTAATAGTATATTGATTTCTATAGAAATATAACTTTGTAGACATTTTTACACTGCTTTACAATAACAAATCTCCTCAAGGGCAGATAACAAATCTAATTTATCTTTGGATCCCAGCACCTAGCAACAGACATGGAACATAATGGATTTTTAATCACACACTCCTGAATGGGTCACTTTTCAGACTTTTGAGAGCATCATCATCTTCCATATAGCTTGAAAAGATCAAGGTCATGTGCCAACTAACACCAAAGAACCTAATTTGCAGTTAAAGCTTTCCTTTGGCACCAATTCGAAAGCATTAACTGGAAGCACTGTATTAAATGATGTATGATTTTTTAATAGGAAGCCAAGAGGCTGGAGAGATGGCTTAGCAGTCAAGAGTACTTTTTCCCTTGCCTAGGACCTGGGCTCGACTTCAGCACCCACATGGTAGTTTACAACCATCCACAATCCCAAATTCCAGGGGATCCCATGCCTTCTTTCAACCTCTGTGGGCCCCAGGCATGCATGGTGCATATTCACACATTTTGGCAAAACACTCATACACATAAAATAAATCTTAAAAAAAAAATAGAAAACCACCCAGAACAATCTTCAAAACCTGTGTATGGACTTGCAATATCAATAGTCAAATGATTACACGGTCCAATTTTTCTAGACTGAATGAGAATTGGATGTGTAACACCCAAGTGTTTTCAAAGATTTATTTTGTGTGTGTGTGTGTGTGTGTGTGTGTGTATGTGTGTGTAAAAGTGTATGCCACCTGCATGTGGGTGACCACAGAGACCAGAGTAAGTTATCAGATTCCCTAGAGCTGGAGCTACAAGTGGTTATTAGTTGTAGTACACACTTTAACTAGTGAACCATCTCCTTAACCCTAGTACACCGGTGTTTAAGATTAGACTCCATGGGCATTTACCATAGAACCATATTTAAAGTCATAAAGTGACAATTAAAAATCTCTAGCTGTGTTAATGATTCCTGAAATGAGGTTCATCTCTACATCAGATTCATGTCACTTGGTTCTGACCCTTAAGCCAGGCTTTTAAAAATGCGTGTGTTTAAGAGCCCTTGAAAACACTGCGGAAATACAGAGTGGCCTGGAAGGATGGGTCAGCACTTAAAGGTACCTGCTCCCAAGTCTGACTATCAAAGTTCAATCTCCAGGGCTCATATGATAGAAGAAGAGGACTGACTCCTGCTAGTTGTCCACTGACCTCTAAATATGTGCCATGGGATACTTGCCCCCACTACACACACACACACACACACACACACACACACACACACACACACACACATGTATGAGGGGGGATGTCAAACATAGCCTGGTTCCATTTACCACAAAAATTGGAATAAAATTAATCAGATTCACAAATATTTTATTAATGGTGTACAAACAAAATGTTATGAGAATAATTTCTGGGCTTATTTAAATTAGATTAGTTTTTACAATAGCCTCCTTTTTAGACTTTGTTTTTATTTTTTATTTATGTGGAATATAGTCAGCATTCATGTGTGCCATGTGTGTACTGGTGTCCTAAGAAGCAGAGAAGGGACTCTGATCCCCTGAGACTGGAGTTAGAGTTGGCTGTGAGCTGTCATGTGGGTTCTGGGAACCAAAATGGTGTCCTCCTCTGGAAGACCAGTGTCTTAGTAACTGTTCTATTGTTGTGATAAAACACCATTACCAAGGCAGCTTATAAAGGAGAGCATTCATGTGGAGCTTACAGTTCCAGAGAGTTAGAGTCCGTGTCCATCATGGCAGGGACGGTGGCAACAGACAGGCAGGCGTGGCAGCACTGAAGCAGTAACTTAGAACTCGCTTCTTTAAAAAAAAAAAAATTATTTATTATGTACACAGTGTTCTGCCTACAGGCCAGAAGAGGACACCAGATAGAATTATAGATGGTTGTGAGCCACCATGCAGTTGCTGGGAAATGAACTCAGGACTTCTGGAAGAGCAGCCAATGCTCTTAACCACTGAGCTATCTCTCTAGCCCCGCGTCTTTTGTTTGAACTTTCCTTTTATTTATTCTTTGTGTCTTTCACATCATGCATCTCCACCACATTCATTCCCCCGTCCCTTCATATCTGCCCTCTGCCATTGCAACCCCCTACAAAATAAAATAAAATGAAATTTAAGAGACAAAAAAAGAAGAAAAGAAAAAAGGAAAAGGAAAAAAATCATGGAAGCTGCAGTGTGACACAGTGAGTCACACAGTAAACCCTTTTGTCCATATATTGTTACTTGCACGTGTTCATTGCAAAGAGTCATCAGTCTGGCTCAAGGCCTCTGGTTTCTGTTACACTATCAATGCTGAGCCCTCCCTGGAACTCCTCTTGGATATCCTGTTGTTGTCCTATGTCGTGGAAATCCTGCAGCTTTGGGTCTGCAGGACCAGTCCCTTCACATGCTCCAGCAGATCACAGATGGAGTGGATGTTGGGGTGCACCAACTCATAACCCTGGTTCTGGGCTTGGGTTGTTGAAGGGTTGGTCAGCCCACCAGACAGCTCACGTCTTGATCCACAGGTATGAGGCAGAGAAACAGAGGCACCAGGAATGGAAAAGAGTATTTTGAAATCTCAAATCCGATCATCAGAGACACACCTCCTCCAACAAGGCCATCCCATTATCCTTCCCCAAAACAAGGCAACTGGGGACAATTTATTCAAATGTCTGAGCCTATGAGGAACATTCTCGTTCAAATCATCACAAGCATCAAGGGCTCTGAAACACTGAGTCATCTCTCCAGCCAGTGCAGCAATCTTAAAATATAAATCAGAGAAAAATCACCTCATTGTTTGGACTCTCTAAGGAACTGCATTGCTAGAACACAATACTCCGAGTACCTGACTACTTAAAGTGTGATTGTAAGACTAGAAGCCTCTACCATCCGCTCAGACACATGGTAGGAATGGATAATCTGAGACATAATCTCACACCTACTGAATTAGCATCTTCTAATTCTCACAAATGTGCAATTCATAACTACATTAAAATTCAAGCAACTGTTTTAGTTCAGAGTATTAAGAAAGGATATAGCCCTTAACACATTTGAAAAGGTCAGTAAAGAGTGAGCATGCCCCTGGAAGAAGATATATCCCCCATTCTTTCACAGCAAGCAATTAGGTCAGCTACCCCTTAAGATGTTTTAATAGTTTTCCACTTGAAGGGGAACAACTTTGTAAAAGATGGTCTTCTATGAACTCCCAATATACTTTGTGCAACTTTTTAAAAATATATACTATTTTATTATTTTTGAGAATTTTATGTAATATATGTTCATATTCATTTCCCTCTCCAACTCCTCCCAGGCCCACCACCCACAATATCCTCACTTCTTCTCAACTCCTTTAAAAAGAAGTAATCCAGAATCCAATTTCTGCTGACCATATATACTCCTACACCTAGGTATGAAGCTAACTACAGAAATTTGATCAACCTACCAGGGCCACACCCTTAAAAATATCCCCACCCCCAATTCCAAAGCTATCAAATTTCAATAACTCATCAATTAGGGGTGGATGCTTGTGATCCACTCCCCACACTATGTTAGAATGTTGACTGGCTTAATCTTGTGCGGGTCTTGTGTGGCTACTGTGAGTTCATGAATGAACAGAGTTGTCTTTTCCAGAAAACACCATTCCACTCTCATCCACCCCCTGGCCCTTATAATTTTCCTCTTCCTCTTACTCAATGGTCTATGAGCTTTGAAGAGGGGGTGATGTAGGTTTCATTTGTGGCGGGCACTTCGCTGACACTTAATTCTCCATGCAACTTTTTTGTAAGAGCATTAAATTTCGTTGGGGATTTAGCTCAGTGGTAGAGCGCTTGCCTAGCAAGCGCAAGGCCCTGGGTTCGAGCCTCAGCTCAAAAAATAAAAAAGAAGAAGTAAAGAGCATTAGATTTCCTAAGTAATAATACTTAAGGTGGCCATAAAATTTGTCTTCATTATTAAATCTAGTCACATTCACACTATGTGGTCTCAGCTAAATAACAACAGAAATAATAATGTCCAAACTATGTATCTACATTCTCCACAAATATTAACAATTTGATAGTTCATAAGAGGAGCAATTAAGTTTGTAGGGAATCTACAGGTGCTTGCCAAGGGTAGGTTCTGGGAATAGAGTCAAAACATGGTCACAGTCAAGAAATATTAAAACTGAATGTGGAGAAACCTCGAGGAGGGGTGAGACAAGAAGTGTCTGTTGCTTTGATGTGTTCTGCTTTGCTTCCAGGGCTGTGTGTTTGCAGTGTGTTTATTCAACGCTCTAGAAAACCAGCATCGCTCTACCTAATGCTCTTGTCACAGCTAGTTAGGAGTCTTCTTGCAGGAGCAAGGTTCGCCTCAGCGTTTCAGCACTGCGGACAGCTCCAGGCGTCTGCGGGAAGGGGTGGGGTGGGGCTTATGAGGAAAGGGGCGTGGGTAGTGGAAAGGAACACTAAATGACTAAGTGACGCATCAGTTTTCGGTTAAACCAGTACACCTTTCACTCCGTGTTTTTCCTTTGTCTGACCAAAGGAAATATAAAAACGTAGCGCCTTCTAACAACTCGAGCCTGCTGTTTACACGCACAGCGAAATGCTTTCGGCACAGCTGGGGACAATAGCAGAGGCAAGGATTTTCGCAATGAATTAATTAAACCCTCACTACCCTAGGAAGCACAAACAATGACGAACCCTGATTGCTAAGCTTCAGGGTGCGATGTGAGTGAAAATGAGCCCTTGCCTCTGCTCTTTCTAATGGACCTGAAGAACAGACCCTGTTGCTGCTGTTAGAATCCCTTCCCCATCTCACGTCCCACCTCCTTTGCTCGCACATCCACCTGCGCGCAAATATTTACACATTGCCATATCAGAGAAATACACACATGCACACACATTTTCCTGCAAACACTCGCGCGCACGTCCTTCCGCAGCTGCCCGTGTCCTATCTCTTACCCAGACACAGACATTTATACACGTAGGCCAGAAAAAGCGCAACCCACGGTCCTGTGACTCCACGCAGGTCCTCAGAACACGCCGTTTACATTGAACCGATCCGCGAGCACAGACAAACCTACCAACAAGTCTACTGGCTGGAATTCATCTCCATGGCAACAAACATGGAAGGTGAGCCCATCCATCCCTGCTGCCTGCGAAGTAACTTTCTCCCCCTTCCTCAGCAATCACCATCAGGGTTCCAGCGCCAGTCCCTGGGAGAAGGTGTCCTTATTCTCTTGGATTTCAGAAGCAAGAGAGCTGGGTGGGGGGCAGGGAGAGTCTGTAGGTTTTGGTGTGCTCAAATTCTGAAAAGAAAAGAATGCCTCTGCAGCTGCTGGTGCTGTCAAAAAAGGAAAAAGAAAAAAAAAAAAAAGGGAAAGAAAATGTGTTGTGTGTATACAGATTGCTGATGTTTCTCCCATGATGTCTTGTAGGAAGTTTCCATGCTTCCTGCAGCTTAATATGTAGAAGACACCTGGAGCCAACACAAGGTAGAATCATAACGCTGGTCTAGGCTTCTTTGGTGAGACATGTTGAGAATTTCCAGATCGAGCTTACCAGTGCTTTGGAAGGAATGGGTGTCTGAGGAGCCACCCAAATATTCTCTTACGGAAAATCTCTCAAGGTTGACATCTCCGGGTCTCTGGGGGTAGATTCCTGAAGATCCTGAGGTTCTGGAACTCTAGGAAACCAAAATGCTTGTACTTCAGCGTGATGAAGACATCTGGGTTTGTAATTTAAGGATTTCCTTTGATTCCAACACATCCATTCCTAAACGATAGCTCAGTGCAGATATGGCCTCAATAATGCTTCCTGCTGTTCCTTCTTTGAATAGAATTTAACAACCTTTGCATTTGATATGGAGTCTGTTGTTTATGTACAGAAGGGCTCATTATTTTTTAAGTTTGAGTTTGCATGTCTCATTTCATGAAATTACAAATATCCTCTCACTAGAGACTTTTGTCTGGGTACTAGTCATAAAATCCTCTTTACCTGGAATATCAAATTGCACTCCAATTGTTTAACTATTTCAGATTTAGTGTTTGTGATGTTTTTACTAGATAAATAAGCAGGAGGGGAAAAAAACCTGTTGATTAAAGTAAAGACATAGGAGGTTTGTGCGTATTTTTAGGAGATGCCTACGTTTTTACCATTGGCTTCTGCAAGTGCATGTTATGGTGTGCAAATTTAATAACTGTTTTTGAAAAAACAAACTCAATAGCTCCTAATCAGTAAACAGTTCACAGAAGAGAAAAGCATTGCCTACCACATTCACTCATGGACATGAAAGGCTACATGCAGAGGCAGCTGTAAAGATGTTCTCCATGGTGGGTTGCTGGCAGTGACATTTAAAACATTTAAATATAGCTGAGCACGGGGGTGGGGGGAGGTGTGGGGGTGGTGGGGGGCTGGGGGGGTGTTGTGGTCGCCATCATTGGTTATTCATTGTTTAACCACAAAGCTACTCCACGACCTTGGGCCTTTTGATATCCACAGGTCCTGCCATAGCCCAGTGCTATGACTCATCAGGACTTACAGAGCAAACATGACGTTTGCCAGGAAAGAAAAGACACACTTTGAATCTGGTTGTTCACTACCAAAGTATCTAACCATTCATTCAAGTGCATGGAGTTCCAAGCAGCGTTTTATCAGAAGTAGTATAAAAATACACTTTAGTACTTCCTTCTTTGTATGGAGAGATTCTGATATTTCAGCTGAGCAGTGTTGAGGATGTTATCCATTTTTGTGGTTTATCACATTTAAAGTAAATTTTACCTGCATTCAGCTTTACATTCAACTCTTTTTTAAATTCACTTATTCTTTTCACAACTACTTTTTTCATATGGGCTTTTTAAAAATCAATTCATGGTTTTATTCCTTTGTAATCTATTTTTCTCATATTTCATTCATTTTCTATTTCTCAGGTATTAAAATATTATTTTCCTCCTGAGGTAAGCTTTACAAGATCTGTTCTATAGGAACTAATGGACCTTTACTTCCTATCTCTCCTAGTAATGGTAAATGAAAGTTTGTCTTTACTCCCCTATATGAAAGTGGTTTTCAGATCTTATTCATCAGGAAGTGGTCAGTATTGTAACTGAGGATTTCTATTTGTTTATGATATTGTTATTAGTAATATTTTATAAAATGTAGTCCACATCAATAGAAAGGCACAAAGCTCAGAAAACTTAATGATATATTCTCAAAAACTTAAGTCTTAGTTGGTATTGAAATGAGACAAGGTATCCATTTTATATGTGAAATAATATAGAAAAGTTTGGGGAATTATTTGAAAAAGCTAGGCCTCAAATACCAGTGTTTTTGAGTGCTTGGTACATCATGTTTTGGATATGAAGGATAATGTGCTTCCGTTTTTGTGTTTATCTACCTATTTATATAGAGCTGGCATCAATAAGCAGGCTTCTTTTGGACCTTTGTCCATCTCCTTTCCAACTATTCTCCTTTTCAACTATTCCAACATTAAAATATAAGTTTTTCCTTTTAAGATATTAACAAAATCATCTTTTCTCAGCTCAATTTTTGTTTAAAACTGTAAGCTACAATTCTTTAAACATTAGATGGATTGACTTAGATTTACTTTGAAAAAATCAAATATCTGGTTAAGTCCTTCTTATTGAGAATGATGCAAATTTGAATACATTATCCTTATGAGCCTTTAACTTTTATGGAAGTAAAACTTGTTTTGTCAAATTGTATTACCATCCAATTCCTTCTCCTCTTTAGCCATTATACCAAAATTTCCTTCAATTTATTAACCTTTTAGAAATTTCGATGATGGTGAAATAATTCTGCTATCAGGCCTTGCTTTTCCATGCTTAGTTTCCATTCCCACAGAGTTAGACAGTTTTTCAACGTTCCATCTGGAAACCTTGGCTTTCTTAGTTTTGTTTGAATTCCTACTGTGGATTTATTCGTGATCCTGAGTCCTTCTTATAAGTCCACTGGGAGATTTTATTTTCCTTCTGCAAGAGGAGCATGTATTGTAGTTTATTGATAGTGAGGTTTTTTTTCTGTGTTCAAATCCTATCTGGTAATAGCAAACAGCATCTTGCTGAACTTATAAGAAAATTGTCCTGGATCAGTCTAGAACAAGTCTATAGTAGAAAACACTATAGATGTCTAGATGTATCTATTGTCTTCTTCAGTGTTCCCTTTCAATATGTCTCCTTCTCTTAAGTTGAAGGTTTTAAAGACTTCCATGTACTGAGATCTCTCTATTCTGCATTTATTCATCTATATCAGTTTTACTTCATAATCATACCTAAACGTATTTTCCCCACGAGGAACTGTGTGTTGCACAAAATTATCTGGATTCCTTACATGAGAACCACAAGTCGGCAATGCCCAAATCTACATTTACTATGTAAATATGTACTGTTTCTTATTTTCTCCATTCTGCTTAGTGAAAGTTCTGTTTTTGCATTTGTTCAAGCTTAATAGAGTGGAGCTATCTTGATGGGTCTCTTCATGGCTCATTGCATTCCATTAGGTGCCAAATCCTAACTTTATAAATGGCTTTCAAACCTACACTCTCTTACTTATACTTATTCCTACAGACCTTCATTGCTGCTCACATGAACCATTGTTTTCCACTTCTTCTAAATATGTAGAAGATAATAAAATTTACCAATATGACTGCTGAGGAGATAAAATATGTATAAAGCACTGCATAGGAGAAAGGCAGTAAATGTTGAACATAGTTTGCTTTCTTTGTCATTACTCATGTAGAAGACTGAATTGTTCTCTTCTTCTTTGAACATGGCTCCTCTCTCTTGCTAGTTAGAAGCTAGAGAGGCCATATCTGCTACTATGTGACAACAGCACAATAAATATTTTGAATACAAGTATGACGACTGTCATCAATTAAATCATTTGTGTTTGACTGGGGCTTAATAATGGTATTTCCTTTCTGGAGCCTTTGTTCCTATCAGGTTAAGATTGCCTCTGCCTTTTAAGCAACCACTTCCTATCTTCAGTTTATATGAGTCATTGACGAATTTCAATTTTAATATTTATTTCATGCAAATTATCAAGCAATATCTCCCCCATTTTTGGTTAACATATTTCTCTCCTTCATTCTCAAACACAAGAGTTTTGTAAATGTTTCTGTTAGAAACAACAGGTTCCATCTCAGAATTTGAGTCATTAGAATTCTTTTGAATCTCAACTCTGAGAACTACATATAATTTCAGCCCAGTTTTCTGCCAAATTTAATAGTCATCACTTAAATGTCTTCAACCTAGTCACTGTTATGAAGCATGTAAGAGTGTGTAGGTAAAGCTAGACCTTTGTGATACTACACTGAAGACTGTCTTCATGATTATAGAACCCTGTATTTATTAGGATAGCTCAGTAATTGTGACTCTACATAAAACACCATAAGCCAGGCATATCTCTCATCTCCCTCATGAAGAGAGTACAAGGGAAGGTCCATGAATTGCCAAAGTCGCTTAACCATGCTGTCCCGTTTCCCTAGTTCATCAAGTTAACAGCAAACAAGCAAAAGAAGGTGAATTTAGCTATTGATATCTGAAGTTTTCCTCAAAGGCCTGTCTATGAAGTCCTGGCTCCTACTTACAGCTACAGGGCGGATGGGAGAGAGTAAAACCTTTAGGAGGAGGTGCATCTTATCAAAAGAAGTTAGGTCACTGCAGAGATGACCTTGAAAGGGACAATGAGACCCTGATCCCTCCTCCCTCCAGCCATAAGTGAGCAGCCCTCCTGTGCCACACTCTAGAACCAAAATCAGGCTCACATGACCATGGCTCAAACTGCCAAAGCACAGAGCCAGAATGCACTTTTTCTCTTTGAAACTGATAATTTGACATTTGCCTACAATGGAAAACTGAGCAGTACAGCCTTGCTTCTCACCCACGTTATCATCAGAACCTTCAGCGCCAACCATTACCTAGTAAATGTCTATTAGTCACACATTACCAGCGTATAATTTCCACAATTTCCTCTTCCATCTTTTGAAAAGTAAAATGTTTGCCTGTACTCATAACTCTGGAAGCTCTCTCATAGTTAGTCATTTCTGAAAGCGTATCTCCAAGTTATAAAAACCAGAGTAGGTTAAAAAGGGGTCATGTCTTCGCCATTTATGACTTTAAAATAATTATGTCTGCCTCTTCCAAATAGGCATACTGCTCAGTATGGCACACTGTTACCAAGTTCATCAAGGAAAGTGCTGGCTTATGTCAGTCTCTATTTTTTTTTTTCAGTGAAAATGTTAAGCAAATATTCTATGTTGCCTTAAACTCATTCAACCCTCTAGACTTCCTGACACTGCCCTGAAAGTTTTGGGTCACTTTTTAACATGTGTTCAAATAGCACTGCATTTCTTCTCATATTTGTACTAGTAATTGAGAGATAGAGTGCTACAAATTAGGTTTGTTGCCATGGTAACCTTTTTCATTGAATAAGCCATTCTTTATCCACACACCATTCACATCCCTACTCCACTCAGAAGATTTTGAAGTATCTCATTAATATCCTTCCTGGCTACAGCTAACAGCCAAGAATTGGGTGAAGAAGGAGTACTACACCAGAAATTTGAAGCTAAAAAAATCACAGAGATCAAATATAAAATTGGCATCTGTACTTTCTGGTATTGATTAATGTCTATGTAAGATGATTATGATATAATTTCCTGAGAAAACAAAGGGAAATTCACAGTTAGTAGGAAAAATCCACATTCTCCATCTCTGGACATGAAAAATCATATCTTTTTGAGAATGCTGCACTACATCAACTTAACCAGACAGAACAGGAACACTTAGAGAACTGTTGAATCCCAGTGTTACCTTCAAGGCTAGTTTTTGAAACCAAATGGAAGTTCTCTTGTCTATGTCAACTACTAATAAATGAAATTTCAAGCTCTCTGAATATTGAAAAAATAAATTTAAAAAACTTTACTCTTCAAAGATTGTATCTGCCAACATATTTAATTTATTCCAGTTCAAATACTTATTGAATAGAGATGATATGTCAGCTTAGAAAGTGGTTATTTTTTCATTAATTCATTAACTTACTGTCTAGAAATCTAAGAACAAAGTGTTATATGGCATGTGTTAGACAAATTGTTTACGAAGGGGGCTTTTGTATCTCTAGCTGGGAAGTTCTATTTAGTAGAACTATGTGAGCTTCATGCTTGATTACTGCTTCTGAAAAATGCCTTTTTGTTGGTTTGCTTGTTTAGTTGATTGGTAGGTTTTTACTAAGAATAGCAAAGTCTTGTAGGATAATCCAAGGGCAATTAGGTTGTCTTCTTCTGTGACCAATTATGACACCGTGCATATGTTTACTCTATGATGTCTTTAAAATATGTAACTACAGCAGCTGAGCATGGTGGTGCAGGCCTTTAATCCCAACACTTGGGAGGCAGAGGTAGGCAAGTCTCTGTGAGTTCAAGGCCAGCCTGGTCTACAGAACAAGTTCCAGGACCGGCTCCAAAGCTACACAGAGAAACCCTGTCTCAAAAACAAAAACAAAACAAAACAAACAAAAAACCAGCCAGGTGGTGGTGGTGCGTGCCTTTAATCCCAGCACTCGGGAGGCAGAGGCAGAGGCAGGTGGATTTCTGTGAGTTTGAGGCCAGCCTGGGCTACAAAGTGAGTTCCAGAAAGGCACAAAGCTACACAGAGAAACCCTGTCTCAAAAAACAAAAAAACAAACAAACAAAAAACAAGAGCAACAACAAAAGCATAAATATATAATCACATTTAGCTAAATTTATGACATTAATCTGCTTGGACCATGTCTACATGATGGTAAAATGAACAAATCATTAAACTGCTCAGGTGTTTTTAGCATTTGTGAGCTAATTGTTGCAGGAAACAGACTCGGCAGAGGCAGAGTTCAGTGGTCTAAATGCCTTGGGCTCCTAACCTGGAGACGGATGGAGGATGAAGCTGGTATAGACAGAGTTGAGCTGGGATATGTCCCCAAGACAACCTCAGCTGACACCCTGTGAAACTCCAGAGCTAGGCTACTTCTTTAGCGTTTCCCCCTTGGAGTCAAGACAGAGTCACATCTTTCCCTCCCTCACTGAATAGCATCCCTCCCAGGAGGAAACATACCCTTGGTAGGGCAGTTCTCTGTAGCTGAGGCAACCCGTAAAAGGATTTACTGCTGGGGATGCTGTCAGTGGCCAGGCAGTCAAGTCCTGCTCTGTGGGCACACCACAGTGTCCGCTAGTAAACCAATGTTATCGGTGCCTCTGTTTTTAGAGGTTTACTTTTAGTATCTTAAATTACATTCCCACATACATGTGGGTTCATGCACATGGGTGCTGCCACCCTCAGAGGCAGAGGCATGGGGTGTCTTGGAGCTGGAGTTACCCATGTTTATGTGTTGCTGCTTGACATGGAAGGTGAGAACTTAACTTTGACACTCGGCAAGAGTAGGACCCCTTCTTAACTGCTGAGTATTGTTGGCTCCTCTTACCTAGACACCCCTGAAAATGTTAAATATAGCTTACAAGGACCATGAACTTGACAAAATTTTAAAAATTCAGAAGCAGAAAGTATTGTTTAATCCTGCATCCTATGCCTCCCCCAGGATAAATAACAAAAGAACTCAGCCTTTGGCAAGATAACTCTGAGTTACCTGAGTAAGCCTAAAGAGATCATGATAAAGGCAAAGTGCACGTTTTGTTTGCTAGGACATTTAAAACAACGTGTAGCAAGGGGCTCCACCAAGGGATTTAAAAACAACGTGTAGCAAGGGGCTCCACCAAGGGATTTAAAAACAACGTGTAGAAAGGGGCTCCACCAAGGGATTTAAAAATGTTTTTTCCCTTTTCCTGAACAAAAAGTCAACCAACCAACATGCCAGAAGTAGGAAGTATTTCTGTCACTGGTAGTTTGAAGACAGGGTTCTTTTTGTAACATAAATCTTCATAAAAACCGATTATTACTGTGTTTTTAAGTTTGAAAGTTATAAGCCTTATTACTCTCTCCACGTATTCCCACCTATCCCTTGTCCTATCTCAGTGGGTTCTTTTTTATTTATTTTATTTTATTTTATATATATGAGTGTTTTGCACAGCTATGTCTGTGCACCACGTGTATGCCTGGAGGCCAGAAAAGGGAGTCAGATCCCCTGAAAGTGGAGTTATAGACATTTGTGAGCCAATATGTGTGTGCTGGGAATTGAACCTCTATTCTCTGCAAGAACAAGTGCTCTTAACCACTGAGCCATCTCTCCAGCTCCTTCAGTTGCTTTCTGAAAATGGACAAGGAGCTCCATTTTAGTTAAAGTCAACTGTCTTAACATTTCAGCTGTAGTTTTAGAATATCAGTCATAGATGGGGTACGGGAATGAGAATCTGGTTAGGAAGACCAGGGAGTTGTCTTAAAGTTAGCTGAATTACAGAAAACACACAACTTTAACTTGATTTTATGTTTGTTTAGAACAGTGATTCTCAACCTTCCTAATGCTGCAACACTTTAATACAGTTCCTCATGTTATGGAGACCCCCAAGCATAAAATTATTTCATTGCTACTCCATAACTATAAATTTGCTACTGTTATGAATCATAATGCAAATATCTGACATTTCCAATGGTCTTGGGTGACTCCTGTGATAGGGCTTTCATATAATGGAGAAGATGCTATTTGAAGCTGGGACTTTAAACATCAGGGACAGCTTACATGCTTTTTATTTATGCTAGGATCTCCACATGCAAAAATGCAGTGAAAACTCATATCAAAGAAGCAGGGACAACTACCTCCCAGCAAATCAAAGGCATTGAGAGTTAATCATGCTACTGTCATTTTCATGCTTGGCTTTCTATTGCACTGTGCAGGCATGGATTTCTGTGTCCATAAACCACTCTGCACCACTACAGTGGAACAAGCACCTCCAATGCCAATTCCATTCTGATCTGTATCTGATATCTTCAAGTATACTCAAGGAGTTAAGAGGCCTTGAAAATACCTGCTTTTATAATTTCTTGCCCAATGCCACACAAGAATGAAACTAAACTGGGTCCATTCTGTACCTAGGCGGAGAACTGACTCCTGCAGGAACTCCCAAGAGCCACCACGATGCACCAGTGAATGATGAGTAGCACTCACTGCAGCAATTCTTCAGCTAAGATGAGTGTCAACGAAGTCTCTGCATTCTCCCTGACGCTGGAGCAAAAGACTGGCTTTGCCTTTGTGGGCATCCTGTGCATTTTCCTGGGGCTCCTTATCATCAGATGCTTCAAGATTCTATTAGACCCATATAGCAGCATGCCCTCTTCTACGTGGGAAGATGAAGTCGAAGAGTTTGATAAAGGGACCTTTGAGTATGCACTTGCCTGATGGTGGTTCCAGTTTCAAGCCTTTTCCAGTTGCCATTGGGACACATGTTAGACACATTTGTAATTAGCCTGACTGTGCTGCTGCAGAGAGGATCATTTCATTCACAAAATTCAATAAACATCTGTGATTGATTTATCCACCATGCTGTGTAAAATCTCATGTTCTTCTTGGTCTCCTTCAATGGAAGTTTCTATACATAGAGCAGAAATGTGACCTCTACCACCTAATTCCCTTCTCTAATGCCTGCCCTTGCTGTCTGCTCCTTTCTACATGCTAATGAGTTACCTAGGGGCTTCAGCAAAGCAAGCCTGTTCTTGTTCCATACTGGGACCACAACGTAACTTTAGTGAGCCCTGTGTTGTGTGTGACATTATTCCTAGGAAGACATGAGCAGATGTCTACTCACCCCAGATAGAGAACCAGTGACAGATTGGGGTTACTTACAGGAATATGGGTGAAAGGTTACTTGCAGAAGCAGAAATGACTCAACAACAGCTTTATCACCAAAGGTCCACCTCAGCATGGGTGAGCTTGGGGCACAGCTTGCACACAGCTCCACAGGTTGGAGGGTGCCTCTGGAAGGCAGCTCACATGGTCCGAGCCTCTTCCAGACAGCTCAGCTCGTCTGAGAGTGCCTCTCGGCAGTCTTTATTGCTTCTGTATGGTCGGGGAAGGAGGGAACTAGGGTATTTGGTCAGTTTTAGAGACTTTCTGAAGCCTTTGGGTTGTTTATTCCCTACACTTAGCAAGCTTCCCTGAAGGATGGAATGTTTTCCCTCCCCTTAGAACATTCCATGTCTTAAGAAGGAATTTCCCTCCAAGATGGAGCCTTATCTCAGAGGAAATTGCCACACAACACTTAGGCTCAAAGGCCTTTGGACCACCAAAAGAAAGACTATTATTTCTTAAACAGGGATCATCGGTCAGAAAGTTCACAGTAGAACACATTCAGAAAACTAATACCCATACCTGCCAACTCTGCAGAAATGTGAAGGTTCTCAGAATTCTCAGCATTCTTCTAGGGCTTGAAGACTCTCCTGTGGTAAAATGCGGTAGTCTAGAGTGCCTGCCCGTCCTGCCTCACATGGACACTGGCTGCATCACCCTCCTTCATGGCTAGCACTAGAGAGTTCCAGCATCACCCAGTAGGAGGGACGATTGTACTGTGGCAAGAAGTCCCAACAGCCAGCCCTGCCACCACTGGAGCCATACCACCCCAAGCCAGTTGTCTAATCTCTGTGGACTTCAGGGGAGAGATAACCAGAGGGCTTGAATGGCCATTTAAACTCTAGCAGCCTAAATATGCCACTCATGTCCCTGGAAAGCCAGAGAGCCAAGGTGAGGTTTGAAGATAGGCACATTTTCCAGATCAGGAGTCAGGATTCTGATGTTGGCTCACCTAGCAACTAGCTTCATCTGGCTTCATAACCTACAAAGTGACCTCAGGGCAGACAGTCTTCCACATTTGTGAAACTAGGATGAGAATCCTATCCTGTGTCTCTCAAAGATGCTCGTAAGAGGATGGAGATATAAGAAATAGAAAAGCACTTAGAAAAACATAGAACACGTAAAAATACCATGCTCTCTGTCTGTCTCCACACCACTCCAACCCAGCACTGGGTTACATATGCTTCTGCCATGCCTGAGATTACATGCGGGCTGGAAATCTGAACTCAGGAACCTTTGCTTGCAAGGCAGGCACTTTCCCTACTGAGCCAACACCCTGGCCTCTACAACTTTTTACCAAGACTGCTGCTCAGGTCTGTGGCATTCCAAAACAGCAGGCACAGAGAGATTTTTGTTGTTGTTGTTGTTGTTGTTTGTTCTCCTAGTGGATTTACAAAACATTTGTGTTGATTGTGGTTCTTCTGTGTTAACCCTGCATATCAAAGAGGGTCTTGGTGCTCCAGTTGGTACAAGAACACCTCACATCCAGTTGGTAATCTGGCCCAAGAATAATTCAAATTGAGCTCAGCTGACCTCTTGGAAGGCATCTGTATCTGAATACCAGGCATCATCTTTGTGACATGGGCTTCCATAGTGCTCCCTAAGATTCATGTCCAACTTGCAGAGGTTCCATTTGCCCCAGAGACAACATTCACCAAGATTTTTCATTTCACAAGATCATATTTTTATTTCAAAAGAAGAAAAGGAAGGAAGGAAGGAAGGAAGGAAGGAAGGAAGGAAGGAAGGAAGGAAAGAAAGAAAGAAAGAAAGAAAGAAAGAAAGAAAGAAAGAAAGAAAGAAAGAAAGACACAACACATTCATAAAGAATATACCACACTTTCATGGCATCAACTCCCAGCATGCTAACCATCCCCAGTCTCACTAAGAAGAGAACACACTGACAGAAAGTGCTTGACCCTGTGGCTTTTATTTTTATTTTATTTGTGCATCTTAGTCCTTTGTGAAGATGGGGGTAGAAGAATGGTCATCACCATCTGTATTTTCAGAGCAAGACATGATAACTATAAAAGGCTGGTTAGAGTTGGGCTATAATATGGAAACTTCAAGAAATGTTAATATGTCTACAAATAGATGACCAATATCATACCGAGATCAGCCCCTGTTACCACATCCAAGAACATGTTAGGGAGAACAGGAAAAAAGGTAGCACCTGTACTCCAGACAGCATGTTACGGTCCCTGAGCTGCCTGCTTCAAAGGCTTAAATTAAGCTCTCTATCCAAGGTTGACTTTATGGATGGTGTCACTTCATCCATAACCCCTGAACATCTGTCAGCCTCTCTAGAAGGTCTCAATCCCCTTACTAAAGGACAAAGGCCATAGTTTCCCAGTTAGAGATAACAGCCTCGAATGAAAATGTCTGCTTGATGGAAGACTGAGACCGAAACCAATTCATACACACTGAAGTCAGACAAGCACACAGCAAGAAAAAGAGGCTGCGCTGAAGGACGAAGACTGAAGAATGAATAAGGTAGTCCCAAAGACAAGCAGGGGCTGGGTGATGTCAATCATCCCGGCACAGAGAGTGCAACTTGTTTGGGGTCCCAGCATCATCTTAGCAGTCGACTGATCTATTAAGTCAGTAGCCCAGCACCAACCCCTACCCCCACTCCCACTGAAGCTGACATCTGACGACCTCCCATGCTGAATGTCCTTTTTCTACATGAGGGGTTCCACCCCTCACTGAGTAAATAATTCCCCTCTGTTAAAGTCGCCTTTATGAGAAAACTAGGGCTGAGAAGATTGCTCAGGGGATAAAGGCACTTGCTGCCAGGTCTGGCACTTGAGTTCGAACCCTGGACAGACACAGCAGAAAAAGAGACCCAACTCACTGATGCTGTCCTCTGATCTCTAGGTACACCACATGGCATGTGCACTCACCCACCTACACAGAAATAAATAATTGCAAAAACAGAAAAAGAGAGAGGAGATTGAGTTACAGCTGTCTCTTTGTAGTTCTGCTTCTGATGGAACCTTCTGATAATGCTTCCAATAGACATTGAGCACCACGGCATTCACCTGGCTAAGAGCATTGAAGGGGCTTTCCTTTGGCATCTGCAGGTCCCTTTGTACAATCCTGTGTCTGGTTATCAACTTACCTTTTCCTTCATCTTAACAGGAAGGATTCCTATCTGTGTCTTTAATGGTTGGTCTTAGAATCATGGGTGTAAGTTAAAAAAAAACCACAAACCAATAATAAATATTAATAAAATAGTATAAGCAAGGACTATAGACAAACCGGTACTATTAAAACATAAACATGCATTAGCTCATTTAATCCTCACAGTAACTCAGCAAGCTACATGCCATTATTGTCTGCATCCACTTTAGCATATGAGAACATGAAAGCACATACAGTGAACGAGTCTCCTGAATTTCGAAGTGGCAGGACCAGAATTAAAATTGAACATCCCTCACTCACACCTCACACTTACCCACTACATCACACCACAGAAGAGCCACCCAGGCAACAGGAAATCACTTGGATAGCATCTTATTAGACACAAAGAGGACTCATTCAATCATCCCAATCGAAAACCAGTGACAGAACCTGCATGGAGGAATTGCATGTGTTGTCTTAATCATCAACTCACAGAGGGGAGCAGAAACTTCTTTTGAGAAAACTCAAAAACTAGATGTGATTAAAAGCTGATCCTCCATGAGGAGACAGAAAAGCCATGTAGTAGCACCACTGGGAAGTGTACCCAGCCCCTGGGAAGTGTACCCAGCCCCTGAGAAGTGTACCCAGACCCTGGAAAGTGTACCCAGCCCCTGAGAAGTGTACCCAGCCTCTGGGAAATGTACTCAGACCCTGGGGAGTGTACCCAGCCCCTGGGAAGTATACCAAACACTGGGAAGTGTACCCATTTTGATTTGAGAAGCTTAAAGTAGTTATCTCACTAGGCAGAAATCTTTTCAATAATTCACTGATGCTATTCTCAATCTGCTCACTTCCTATGAAGAGAAGAGTCAGGGTTAGTAAGCTAAAATGATTTCAGGTAACATTTCCTAGCTACAAAATATTGGGACCATCTCTTGAGGTTAATATTTTGGTTTCTATGCTGAGCAATATAAGGTCACTGGGTCTTATCAAAAATAAGATGATGAACTAGGCCTGGGAGCAAAGGCCTACTTCCAGCTACTTGGGAGGCTGAAGAAGGAGGATGACAAGTTCAAGACCACTCAGAGTACAGAGTGAACTCAAAACCAACCTAGACAATTAGTAAGATTCTGTCTCAAAATAAAACGTTTAGGAATGGGGTTGGAGAGCTCAATGGTAGAGTACTTACTTAGCATGTGTGAGGTCCTGGGTTCAATTCTTATTGCAGGAAAGAGAGGTGGAGACAAAGACAGACACAGACAGGAACAGAGAAAAAAAAGCCAGACTGTGGGACTAAATTTATCTAGTCCCAAACCACTGAAGCAATATTTTTGAAGGATTTGCTCTTGAGCAATCTGTGAATTAAAGAAACTTTATTTTGTTTACTGTCTAAAAGGATTAATGATTTACTACTGGTTACTAGTTGATGTGGTACTTACGGTTCCCCAGGGCTAATGACTGGCAGGGCTTCTCCCACTATTCCAGGCCAATGGCTGAAAAGTCATCTCTTTCAAGAAGTTTTTAACCAATGAGAAGGAGCCTAAGGTGGTGGCCTGAAAGCTAAGGCTCCATATATGCCCGTGCTGTGCTAAAGTGGGTCACACTTCTCAGAAGAAGGCTGCTGGATTGTAAGGTAAGTGTCTGGGCTGGGCAAAATCCTGACTGTGTCATACCCTGTCAAAAAGCAGACCCTGAGGACTGGACTGAAGACGTCAGGGACTGCGAGGTGTTAAATGTTCTAAAAAGCTAAGAGATGCAGGCTTCACTGGTCATTTCACCAGGAAATGTTATTTAAGAGGTTAAGTTATATGTGTTTGTTTGTTTGTTTTTTAATTTGAAGAAATGCCTTAAGTCACTGCACAAGAGTTAAGTTTTTGTTTATATTGTTCTTACTTTTGCTAGCTTTCTTTGAAAAAAATCAAAATTTAAGGTATCTACAAAGAAATATCACTCCAAAGACAGTATTTAAGAATGGCACACGGCTGTAGAGTTGTGAAAATTATTTGGTCCATTGAACTCACAAAATATTTCATTAAAAGGATCAAGTAGAATATAGGCCTTTACTGAGAGCTACAATTTATTTTCATATCCCAAACACTCATTTTTTAAGGTTTACATAATACCATTTGTGAAAAAGCACAAATATGTGAGCAAATGAAATGTTTCAAAGGCTACTAAAAATTCTAAAATTTCATTCTCTTGACAGACTTTTTTTTAATTTTCAAATTTTAAAATGTAACTTTTTACTTGTTACACATATGAAAGTTTTTCTGAGACAAATTTGTTATTGATGATGAGTGGGTTTTTGTAACTAGCAAACTATACTTTTCAAAGTTTTCAGGTTCCCTAGCTTATGTATCAGACAGTGTATAATGCTATCAACATAAAATACTTCACAATCCTGGCATTTAGACAGCCCATGGACTCCCCTACTGTCCTCAGTACGAATATGCTTTCTAAAAGTCCCAGTGACTTCTGAGCAGACAAGACAAACAGTCACATGCTAGTGACTTCACTGGAATTTCTGTTTGCAGAAACCAGTCCCTGGTTATTTGTCAGGATTTCATTGCTCAGGTAGCAAGGATTCCTGGACAGGTAATTTTTAGTGAAACAAATTTAAAATTGTACATCTTATGCGAGATAAGTATACCTTAAACCACAGCCCTTCTTAAATATGTTTGTATGTATCGCCTGGAACAAATTTAATTTTCTCTCTTAATAACAGCTTTGAAGATCATTCTGAAGGTTAAATGGGAGAGAATACACCAACGATACAGCAGAAATCTAATTATTGAGTCATCTAGAACCAAAGCCAAGTGCTGTGTATTGTAACCACATTATTGTCTGTTTTGAAGCAAATAGAGATTTAAAAAACAAAAACAAAAACATACAAGTTAGTTCCAAAGTAGATTCTCGAAGATGTCAGTGAACACTCCTTCCAACTCAGTGCCCAGTAGCACTAGTCGTTTCCAAGTCCATGTTATAAACGAGGGCCATGGCAGCGGGGCAGCCATGAGTGACGGCGCAGACCCCCCACACTACGAAGAGACCTCTTTCGGAGACGAAGCCCAAAATAGACTGAGAATCAGCTTCAGGCCTGGGAATCAGGAGTGCTATGACAATTTCCTCCAAAATGGAGACACTGCTAAAACAGACACCACATTTCATGCCTATGACTCTCACACAAACACATACTACCTACAAACCTTTGGCCACAACACCATGGATGCTGTCCCCAAGATTGAGTACTACCGCAACACAGGCAGTGTGAGCGGGCCCAAGGTCAACCGGCCCAGCCTACTGGAGATCCACGAGCAGCTGGCCAAGGTAAGCTTGAAGGGCATGGTGAGTGTCCTTCCGCGCCGTTCGCTCGGGGTAATAACACTGCACATGCGGTGGTCACAAGAAGAGGGCTGGTCCATGCCATCCATCTTCCTTCCACAGCTGTCTCCTGTTCCCAAGAAACAGAAAATGTACAGGGGCTTCACAAATTTTTACTGACTTGGGAGAGAAGTGCAGACCGAGCTTGGAAAATAAGGCAAAGTATCCTCTGGTGTTTTCAGTATGGTGGCTCAAGTCCCACACGGCTGAACATGCCACATTGAATCCTAAGCTGCTTCCACCCCAGAGTCACCTTTGTGCTAACAACTCCACAGCCAGTCTTAAACAAATGGTTGTGCTTTCATAGCTCATATTGTGGGAGCCAGCCTACGGTGCAGCCGTGGTGTGGCCTTGAGACACAGCTACCCTGGTAGCTGAGGCCCAGTGATGACTACTTTTTCTATTCTTTAAAGAAAGAACAGAAATGCATAAGATTCATCCTTGTGTTCTTCCTCTTCATACCTTTGCCTGAGACTCCTGGTTCTACCAAATTTAAGCTCAGAAGCACAGTGGCCAGATCTCCTAAAGAAGGCACAAGGGTTTCAAAGGCTCTGGAAGACTCTAATGTGTACTCATCATTTAGAAGCTTAGATTTCTTCTGTGGCTCCCTCCAACATTTGTTGACAGACTATCCTCCTGCCTTTCTGTCAGTTTGTAATGAACGTTACTGGTTGGTTGGTTGGTTTCTTTGCATGGCGCTGTGCATGTGTGCCTCTTTGTATGTGCTTGAACATGTGAATGCAGGTCTATATGGAAGTCTGAGGGTGATGCTAGGCATGTTCCTCGATTGCTCCACCTTACATTTTGAGCTCTTGCTTGGACCCAGAGCTTGACGATTCAGGTAGTCCAGCTAGCTTCCTCTGGAGATTCCCTTCCACTTCCTCAGTGCTGAAATTATAGGGGGACAGCATGCCAGGCTATGTACATGAGTGTGGAGATTCGAGCTCAGGCCCTCACACTCACCAGCATGTGCCTTACCCACTGAGCCATCTCTCCACTCATGAATATTACTTTTTGGAACATGGTTACACACTCTAGAAAGAGAATTGGATATTACATATTCAAATATTGTTTATTTATTCATGCCCAAGCTTTCAGGAAAACAAAGAATGTACAGTTTATTTCATAATCATTCATTTACTCATTCTGGTTCTTAAAAGTTAAACAAGCTGGGCAGGGTGGCTCAGACCTTTAACTTCAACATTCTGAAAGCTGAGGCTGGAGGATCTCTAAGTCTGATGCCAGCCTGGTCTACAGAGTGAGTTCCTGGACAGCCAGGGCTACACAGAAAAACTTGGTCTTGAGAGAGAGAGAGAGAGAGAGAGAGAGAGAGAGAGAGAGAGAGAGAGAGAAGAAAGAGGGGAAGAAGGAAGGAAGGAAGGAAGGAAGGAAGGAAGGAAGGAAGGAAGGAAGGAAGGAAAGAAGGAAGGAAGGAAGGAAGGAAGGAAAGAAAGAAAGAAAGAAAGAAAGAAAGAAAGAAAGAAAGAAAGAAAGAAAGAAAGAAAGAAGAAAAAGTTATAGCCTCCCATCATCCTCAACCTCCCACTCAGAATGGGTTCTCTTAGGAATGAATCTGGAA